>NC_090818.1:34162994-34486630 GCF_000390325.3 Nicotiana tomentosiformis | reverse complement strand
GTTCTATTTGAGTTGGCATTTTATTTAGAAAAAAAAAATCAAATCAACTCGATCGATTTATCAAATGATAATCTTTACCAAACTAACATAAACCAGTTTGAGTCGACTTTTTTCCTTAAATACTCACAATGGCAGGCCTAAATACTCACGACATAAATCTCAGCACCAGGGCGGCTCAAGCATATACATACGATAATAAAGTCAAAGTTTAATATGAGGCCTAAATTTTTAAAAGAAAGTTATAAGATATTGTTTATTTGAAGTCTATCTTCAAACTTTTTGAGATATAAAGTTGTTAATAATTTATTTTATAATTGATTTTCTCTAATAATTCTTGCTCGATTGATAATATAGCCAACTTATTTAATTTTTCTTGAAATATTGTTAATCTTAGATTAGATTTTATAAAGCAATAGAAGTATAAAACTATTGGAAACTTAAAAGTATTGTTGAACACTTCAACTAGTGAAATGTTGGAGAAAAAATATGAGTAAGAATATGAAAGAGAAACACAAATAATATGTAGGGTTTTCTGAAATATGAAGAGATTGGAACAAAACTGAAATATGAAGAGATTGGAACAAAAAAAAGATTGACTTGGACAAATTAAGGAAGAGAGATCAAACTTTTAATGAAAGAGTAAAAAATGGAAAACTAAAAGTTATGAAAACTGTTCATCTACCCATTTTTAAGTAAGTCATATTATTATTTTATTTATATATCTAAAAAGTTTTTTTTTTCCTTTATATTTAAAACTCTAGTGTTGTATTAAAAATATTAATATTATTTTTTAAATACCTATGAACCTATTATTTTTAAAAGATGGGGCCCCGTAATTTTGGGGGCCTAAGGCACAAGCTTTACAGCTTGTTTGGATGGTTGTTACCTATCGTTTCATAATATGTTGTGTTGTATTGTATTGTTTTATGGATACAATGTTTGGATAGATTGTATTGTTTGATATTGTTTAATAATATTTTATTATTTGATTTGACTGTATGGTATTGTACTGTAACTGATAAATTTACTAAAATATTTTTAATTTCAGTAAAATTTAGATTTTATCAACAATAACTCATAAAAGTGATTTAAGACAACTGCTTTAGACTAAGTTATCACCCGTTCTATTTTGTATATATATAAAGTTATTCAATCCGTGAAAACAATATCATAAACCTAGTTAAAGAACAAAGTTAACAATTATTAACAATAAAAAAAGTAGAACGATGGAAGAAACAAAAAGAGAAGCGGCAGAACTAACCAAACATTTGCGAGATATGAACGAAGACAGTAGGTCTAGGTTAGATTTGGAATTAAAATAATAAAATAAAGGAAAGGGTAAAATAGGACTAATAAGTAATAAATAAGGGTATAATTGAAAAGAAAAATACGTAACAATCCGACCACACCAAATCGGTCGTTACATAAAATGGCTCTTTTCGTTGTTACGTAACAATGGATTTAACAATACAATACAGCTAATTTTAAGTAACAATCAAAACAAATATTGTAATTATAATAACGTTACGATACGATACGATACAACGGGTAACAACCATCCAAACAAGGTGTTACTCCACATAAGGTTGGAGCCGGCCCTGCCCAGAGAGCTGGGATTCATCTCAACTTTTATTTAGTCATTTTCGTTAAGAGCCTGTTTCGAAAACCACCTAGTAATTTGGATTTGGTTGTAATTGAGTGTAATTACATAATTTAGTATATTTGTTTGGCCAAGTAATTACTTGATTAATATGGAATTAAGTGTAATTGTAGAGGTGTAATTACATTTTTCAATTCTCAAGGGGGAGGTAAGAATTGGTGGTAATTGTCACACCTCTTTTTACCTCCAAAAGATATGTGTTATGGATTGTTGTAGGTTAAAAGAGTTTTTTCATTTGAAGTGACAAACTTGAGTAGAGATTATTTTATTGTTTAGAGTCGCCACTTGGAATTGAATTTTTGGGTGTTCCAAGTCACCTTTTATTTGAATCCCTAGTCAAAGGAAAGTTTGACTCTAATATTATTGGTCTGCGAAAATAAAATTTTGGGTAAGGAATTCTGTTGACCGAGGAGAAGGTGTAAGGCATTCCCCGAGTCCCGTGGTTCTAGCACGGTCACTTTTATTGACTAAAATTGGCTTGAATTAAGTTTTGGATAAACTGTGCCTTATTAGATTTTTATGTTTTTTCTATGTCCGCTTTTATTGTTCATGACTTTATTAATCTCAAACTAGGATGAATATCCCCGACCCTAGCTTACACTAACCAAGACGAGTATTCCCGACCTCAGTTCGTGTGTCACACCTAAAATTGGAACCTACTCGAAGTTAGTTTAAATAACAAACTTTTATTTATTTGAAAGAATTGGAATAAGACGCGTGTCACTACCCGGAATTTTCACCGTCGGAACCGTGATGGTGCCTAACATTTCACTTGCTAGGCAAGCCCACGTTAGAGAATTATTAAGCAAATCCTTATTCAATTCAGTAAATAACAACAAATAAACTAAAATGAAATACAGCGAGTGCAGAATGATATAAAAACTTCATTAATTACTACCACTCAGATCTGGAATCACAATTCACGAATTTCTAGGATTTGCTACAAGTACAAGTCTGAAAGAAATACAAGTGTTTGAACGAAAAAAACAGTAAAGAAAAAAAAAGATAGATGGGGACTTCAAGGTCTGCGAACGCCAACAGATCTACCTTGAGTCTCCAATTAACTAGTATGAGCTGCTACGCCTCTGGATCGACTGGGACCAATACCAAAATCTATGCAGGTAGTGCAGAGTACAGTATCAATACAACTGACCCCATATACTGTAAGTGTCGAACCTAACCTCGACGAAGTAGTGACGAGGCTATGACAGGACACCTATATAACAAACCTGTGCAATTTAACAGTATATATACAAATAACAGTTAAACATGTATTATTGGGAGGGGGAACATGCTGAGGGGAATACGAGATAGAGAACTATAGCAGAATGGTAACTTGAACAGCCAATATACTATGAACCAATAAGAACAAGTAAATACAGTAAAGGAAAAATGCACGGCATCATCCTTCGTGTTTTTACTCTCAACCTCACTATAAAATAAATATAAATGGCACGGCATCACCCTTCGTGCATTAACTCTCATAACATGACACGACATCACCCTTCGTGCATTAACACTCACAATGTGGCACAGTATCACCCTTCGTGCATTAACACTCACAATAAGGCACGGCATCACCCTTAGTGCATTAACGCTCTTCCTTACCATAATACAATGAACATATAACAACAGGGAGATAGAATAACAAGTACAAACCTTACTTCAACATTTGGTTCCACAATATCAACTTCAACTTTGAAATGAATACTCAATTATCACCAAAAGATACATAAACATGATAAAAATGATCAATTTAACAATACAAGTCTAAACACGGATAACATGAACAAAGGAAGCTATAATTGCAAGAAACCAAGCCACACCCGCATGCTTTAACCCGACTACAAAGCATAAGTACTTGTCACCTCATGTATATTTTGTTCCCCAACATTTAAACATATACCAAATAGAAAAACAAGTCTTATTCCCTCAAGTCAAGGTTAACCACGACACTTACATCGCTCTGAAGACCAAACTCAAAGCTCAACCACGATTTTTCCTTCCGAATTCACCTCCAAACTACTCGTATCTATCCACAAATGACTCAATAATATCAATTATTGCTAAATGAATCAATTACAATCCATAAATTTAGATTTTTTAAACTTTTCCCAGAAAGTCAAAAATCGACCCCGGACCCGCTTGGTCAAAACCCGAGGTTCGGACCAAAATCCATTTACCCATTCACCCTCGAGCCCTATTATATAATTAGTTTCAGAATCCGACCTCAAATTGAGGTCTAAATCCCCAATTTGCAAAAAAACCCCAATTCTTCCTAAATCCCTAGTTTTCTACCGTGAAAGAACAAAGATTAGGGCTAGGAATTTAATTGGTGATGATAGAAATGGAAGAAAATGGGTTAAAGAGTACAAACCTATGAATTGGTTGAGTTGTCCCTTCAAAATCGCACCTAGCCGAGCTCTAATGGAGAGTTTATGAAAAATGAAAAAAATCACGTTTTTGAAAGGTTTTAAGATCTGGGAGTCAGGCCTTCTTCGCGTTCGCAAAGGGCCTGCCGCGTTCGTAATGTGCAGCAGCCCAAATGGCTTTCGTGTTCGCGAAGGTTGTTCCCTCTGGCCTCCGCGTTTGCGAGCCAGTGCTCGCGTTCGCATAGAAGAACGCGTGTCCCTTCCCCCAGGTCCCTCAAGCTTCGCGTTCGCGAAGGGTAAGCCCCCACTGCCTCGCGTTCGTGACCAAGTTGTTGCATTCGCGTAGAAGAAAATCATCCTGCCCCATTTTACATTTCGCGTTCGCGAGAGTACCTCCGCAAACGCGATGAAGGAAACACCAGATAACATCTGAAGCCAATAACAAGATTTTTTTAAGTTTCAAAACACCCATAGCCTATCCGAAACTCACCCGAGCCCTCGGGGCTCCAAACCAAATATGCACACAAGTCCAAAAATATCATACGAACTCGCTCACGTGGCCAAAATACCAAAATAACGCCTAGAACTACGAATCGGATACCAAATCAAATGAAATTTTCAAGAAGACTTTAAAACTTCTATTTTCACAACCGAACGTCCGAATCACATCAAACTAACTCCGTTTCTCACCAAATTTCACTGACAAGTCATAAATATAATAATGGACCTGTACCGGGCTCCTGAACCAAAATACGGACCTGATATCAACAAAACCAAATATCAGTCAATTCTAAAAATCATTAAACTTTCAAACTTTAATTTTTTATCAAAATTCCATATCTCGAGCTAGGGACCTCGGAATTTGATTCCGGGCATACGCCCAGATCCCAAATTATGATACGGACCTACTGGGATCGTCAAAATACGGATCCGAGTTCGTTTACTCAAAATGTCAATCGAAGTCAACTCAAATTAATTTATAAGGCAAAAAAAAATTTATCAGTTTTTAACATAAAAGCTTTCCGGAAAGATGTCCGGACTGTGCTCGCAAATCGAGGAAGGCTAAAATATAATTTTTAAGGTTTCGAATCACAGAATTAAGTTTCAAAACATGAGATGACCTATCGGGTCATCACATTCTCCACCTCTAAAACAATCGTTCGTCCTCAAACGGACATAAAAAAGTACCTAAATTGGTGAAAAGATGTGGATATCTACTCTGTATAACTGACTTGGACTCCCAAGTAGCTGCCTCAATGGGCTGACCTCTCCACTGCACTCGAACTGAAGGGTAACTCTTAGACTTCAGCTGTCGAACCTACCGGGCTAGAATAGCCACCGTCTCCTCCTCGTAAGTTAAATCCTTGTCCAACTGGACAGAGATGAAATCTAACGCGCGGGACGGATTGCCGTGATACTTCCGGAGCATGGACACGTGGAACACCGGATGAACTGTTGATAATCCCGGTGGCAACACAAGCCTGTAAACCACCTCTCCCACTCTCTCCAGAATCTCAAAAGGTCTGATATACCTAGGGCTCAACTTGCCCTTCTTTCCGAATCTCATTACACCCTTCATGGGTGATACCCGAAGAAACACTCTCTCACCGACCCTGAATGAAACATCACGAACTCTATGGTCGGCATAACTTTTCTGCCTGGACTGAGCTGTGCGAAATCGATCCTGAATAATCTTGACCTTATCCGAGGCATCATGTACTAGATCTGTACCCAACAACCAAGCCTCCCCCGACTCAAACTACCCAACTGGCAACCGGCACCGCCTACCGTATAATGCCTCAAAGGGAGCCATCTGAATGCTCGACTGGTAATTGTTGTGTAGGCGAACTCTGCAAGGGGCAAGAACTGATCCCACGATCCTCCGAAGTCTACAACACATGCGCCGAGCATATCCTCCAAGATCTGAATAGTGCGCTCGGACTGTCCATCCGTCTGAGGACAAAACTTTGTGCTCAAAGTCAACCCGCGTGCCCAACTTACGCTGTACTGCCCTTCAGAAGTGCAAGGTGAACTGCGTACTTCGATCAGAAATGATAGACACGGGCACAGGAAGGAAATGCGTTGACTTAGTCAGCCTGTCCACAATGACCCAAACTGCATCGAACTTCCTCTGAGTCCGTGGGAGTCCAACAACGAAATCCATAGTGATACGCTCCCACTTCTAGTTCCACTCAGGAATCTCTATCTTTTGAAGCAAACCACCAAGTCTCTGATGCTCGTAATTTAATTGCTGATAATTTAGACACCGAGATACACATGTAACTATATCTTTCTTCATCCTCCTCCGCTAATAATGCTGCCGTAAGTCCTGATACATCTTAGCGGCACCTAGGTCAATAGACTACTGGGAACTGTGGGCCTCCTCAGGAATCAACTTACGAAGTCCATCCACATTAGGCACACAGACAAGACCTTGCATCCTCAAAATTCTGTCATCTCGAATAGTAACCTGCTTGGCACCACCATGCCGCACTGTATTCCTAAGGACCAATAAATGAGGGTCGTCATACTGCCGATCTCTGATGCGCTCAAACAAAGAAGACCGAGCGACTGTACAAGCTAGAACACGGCTGGGCTCTGAAATATCCAACCTCACAAACTGGTTGGCTAAAGTCTGAACATATGATGCAAGCGGCCTCTCACTGACTGGAATGAACGCAAGGCTGCCCATACTCGCTGCCTTTGTACTCAAGGCATCGGCCAACACATTGGCCTTTCCGGGGTGGTACAAAATAGTAATATCATAGTTTTTCAATAGTTACAACCACCTCCTCTGCCTCAAATTGAGATCCTTTTGCTTGAACAAATACTGAAGGCTCTGATGATCCGTGAAAACCTCACACGACACACCGTAAAGATAGTGCCTCCAAATCTTGAGCGCATGAAAAAATGGCTGACAACTCTAAGTCATGGATAGGGTAATTCTTCTCATGAACCTTCAACTGCCGCGACGCATATGCAATCACCCTGCCCTCCTACATCAATACCGCACCGAGCCCAACACGGGACGCATCATAATATACCATATAAGATCCTGAACCTGTGGGCAACACCAACACTGGCACTATAGTCAAAGCAGTCTTGAGCTTCTGAAAGCTCGCCTCACACTCGCCTGAACATCTGAACGGGGCACCCTTCTAGGTCAACCTGGTCAATGGGGTTGCTATAGGTGAAAACCCCTCCACAAATCGACGGTAATAGCCCGCCAAACCCAAGAAACTCCTGATCTCCGTAGCTGAAGTTGGTCTAGGAAGGTTCTGAACTGCCTCAATCTTCTTAGGATCTACCTGAATGCCCTATGCTGATACAATGTGCTCCAAGAAAGCGACTGAATCCTACCAAAACTCGCATTTTGAAAATTTAGCATACAACTGGCTGGCTCTCAGAGTCTAAAGTACAATCCTGAGATGTTGCTCCTACTCCTCTCGACTGCGGGAGTAGATCAAGATATCATCAATAAACACGATCACAAAGGAGTCCAAATAAGGCTTGAACACTCGGTTCATCAAATCCATGAATGTTGATGGGGCATTTGTCAACCCAAATGACATCACCAGAAACTCATAATGCCCATAACGAGTTCGAAAAGCTGTCTTAGGGACATCAGATGCCCTAATCCTTAACTGAGGATAGCCAGATCTCAAATTAATCTTCGAAAACACCTTGTCACCCAGAAGTTGATCAAATAAATCATCAATCATCGGCAATGGATACTTGTTCTTGATGGTGACTTAGTTCAACTACCGATAATCTATACACATCCTCATCGATCCATCTTTCTTCTTCACGAACAACACGGGTGCACCCCCAGGGCGAGACATTAGGTCTAATGAAGCCCTTATCAAGCAAATCTTGCAATTGTTCCTTCAACTCTGGCGGGGCCATGCGGTATGGCAGAATGGAAATGGGCTGAGTACCCGGAGCCAAGTCAATATAGAAATCAATATCCCTGTCGGGTGGCATCCCCGGCAGGTCTGCAGGAAATACCTCTAGGAACTCACGAACAACTGGCACCGAATCCATGGAAGGAACCTCCGCACTAGAATCGTGAACATAAGCCAAATAACCCAGACACCCCTTCTCGACCATATACCGAGCCTTCACATAAGAGATAACCCTGCTGGTAGAATGGCCAGGAGTCTCTCTCCACTCTAATCGAGGAAACCCCGACAAGGCTAAGGTCACCATCTTGGCGTGACAATACAATATAGCATGATAAGGTGACAGCTAATCCATACCCAAAATGACATCAAAATCGACTATATCGAGAAGTAGAAGATCTACACTAGTCTCAAGACTCCCAATGGTGACCAAACACGAACGATAAACAAGATCTACAACAATAGCATCTCCCACAGGTGTGGACACATACACAGGAGCACTCAAAGAATCACGAGGCACAACCAAATATGAAGCAAAATAGGATGACATGTAGGAATAAGTAGAACCCAGATCAAATAGAACTGAAGCATCTCTACTACAAACTGAAACAGTACGTGTGATAATGGCGTCAGATGATTAGCCTCGGGCTTAGCTGGAAAAGTATAACACCGGGGTTGGGCCCTATCACCCTGAACTACGTCCCCGGGACGGCCTCTAGCTGGCTGGCTTCCACCTCTAACGGCCTGACCTCCACCTCTAACAGTCTGGCCTCTACCTCTGGCTGCCTGACCCCTGCCTCTGGCTGGCTGAGCAGGTGGTGCAGTAACTGGTGCCGGAACAATGGCACGAAAGCCCTGATGTTGTGAGCTACCCGATGCCCGAGGGAAAAATCTAGCAATGTTCCTCGGATCACTACAAGTATAACAGGACCTCGGCTACTGTGACTGCTGACCCTAAAACTGACTTTGTCGACTTGAGTAACCACCCTGAAAACTCTAAAGCGGAGGTGCACTAATAGGAGCTGGTAGTGCATTGTAGGCTAGCTAGTCGGAATAAGGCATATGAGGGCCACGACCACCTGAGGCATCGTGGGATGCCTAGAGTGCCGAATGAAATGGCCTGGGAGGATGGCCTCTACCAAAAGTACCCCTGCCTCTAGATGAGGCACCGCTGAACCCCCCGGAATGACGTGGTCTCTTGTCAGACCCCTGACCTCCCTGAGCAAGAACCATCTCGACTCGCCTGGCGACATTGGCAGCCGCCTGAAAAGAAATCTCACTCCCAGTCTCCTTAGCCATCTACAATCTGATAGGCTGAGAAAGTCCGTCAATAAACCTCCCCACCCCCCCTCTCTCTCTCTCTCTCGGTAGGAAGCAGAAGAAGAGCATGACGGGCCAAATCCACAAAATGGGTCTCATACTGAGTAACAGTCATACTGCCCTGCTGGAGACGCTCGAACTGACGACGATGATCCTCTCTCAATGTGATAGGAAGAAACTTCTCTAGAAAGAGCTGAGAGAACTGGTCCCAAGTAAGAGCAGGAGATCCAGCTGGTCTGGTCAACAAATAATCTCTCCACCATTTCTTGGCGGAACCAGTCATCTAAAATGTAGCAAAATCGACCCCATTGGTCTCCATTATACCCATGTTCTGTAGCACCTCATGACAGCTGTCAAGATACTCCTAGGGATCCTCTGAAGAAGCACGACTGAAGTGAACTGGAAAGAGCTTGGTAAATCTGTCCAATCTCCATAAAGCCTTAGAAGACATAACTGACCCATCACCGGTCTGTGCCGCAATAACCGACTGAACTACTCTAACTGGATGAGCGGTTGTAGTCTGATACTGGGGAGCCATCTGCTCCGGAGTGTGAGTAGCAGGAGTCTGTGCTCCTCCTCCAGCCTGAGAGACGGCTGGTGCCATGGGGAATGTGCCAGTGTGGGCCACATTCTCCATAAGGCCTACCAAACAAACCAAAGCATCTTGAAGCACTGGGGTGGTAATGAACCCCTCTGGGTCCTGAGCTGGTCCGACATGCACATTCTGGGATGGAACCTCCTCATCAAACTCTATATGAGGCTCTACCGCTAGTGCTTCTGCTCGAGCTCTGGGCTGAGCTCTACCCCTGCCTCGGCCTCTGGCACGGCCTCGACCTCTACCCCTAGTAGGAGCTGCCATTGGAGGCTCTGGCTGCTCAGCTGAAGATGCGGTACATTTCCTCTCCATCTGCGAGAGAATAAATGTAGAAGAATTCAATTAGCATTGAGAGAACAAAAATCGCATGACACAGAAGAATAGAAGTGAAATTTGTTCCTAAACTTCATAGCCTCTGGAAGATAAGCACAGACGTCTCCGTACCGATCCTCCAGACTCTACTAAGTCTGCTCGTGAATTGTGAGACCTAGGCAACCTAGTGCTCTGATACCAACTTGTCACGACCTGAAATTCTCACCTTTAGGACCGTGATGGCGCCTAACATTCTACTTACTAGGCAAGCCGACGTTAGAGAATTATTAATCCAATCTTTATTCAATTCAGTAAATAACAGCAAATAAAATAAAATGAAATACAGCGAGTGCGAAATGATATAAGAACTTCATTAATTACTACCACCCGGATCTGGAGTCACAATTCACGAACTTCTAGGCTTTACTACAAGTACAAGTCTGAAAGAAATACAACTATTTGAATGAAAGAAACAATAAAGAAAAAAAATATAGACACGGACTTCAAGGTCTGCGAACGCCAACAGTTCTACCTCGAGACTCCGATGAACCAATCTGAGCTGCTACGCCTCTCGATCAACTGGGACCAATACCAAAATATGTACAGAAAGTGAAGAGTGCAGTATCAGTACAACCGATCCCATGTACTGGTAAGTGTCGAGCCTAACTTCGACGAAGTAGTGACGAGGCTATGACACGACACCTACATAACAAACTTGTGCAATTTAACAGTATATGTACAAATAACAGCTAAACATGTACTATTGGGAGGGGGAACATGCTGAGGGGAATACGAGATAGAGAACTACAACAAAATGGTAACTTGAATAGCCAATATACTATGAACCAATAAGAACAAGTAAATACAGTAAAGAAAAAAATACACGGCATCACCTTTCGTGCTTTTACTTTCAACCTCACCATAAAATCAATAGAAACGGCACGACATCACCCTTCGTGTATTAACTCTCATAACATAGCACGACATCACCCTTTGTTCATTAACACTAACAATGTGGCATGGCATCACCCTTCGTGCATTAACACTCAGAATATGGTACGTCATTACTCTTCGTGCATTAACGCTCTCCCTTACCATAATACAATGAACAAATAATAAAAAGGAGATAGAATAACAAGTATAGCCTCACTTCAATATTTGGTTACACAATATCAACCTCAACTTCGGAATCAATACTCAATTATCACCAAATGATCCGTAAATATGATAAAAATGATCAATTTAACAATGCTAGTCTAAACACGGATAACATGAACAATGGAAGCTATAATTGCAGGAAACCAAGCCCCCTCCCTCCCCGCATGCTTTAACCCGACTACAACGCATAAGTACTCGTCACCTCACGTATACGTTGTTCCCCAACATTTAAACATATATCAAATAGACAAACAAGTCATATTCTCTCAAGTCAAGGTTAACCACGACACTTACCTCGCTCTGAAGACCAAACTCAAAGCTCAACCACAGTTTTTCCTTTAGAATCCACCTCCAAACCACTCGTATCTATCCACAAATGACTCAATAATATCAATTATTGCTAAAGGAATCAATTACAATGCATAAATTTAGATTTCCCAAATTTTCCTCCAAAAAGTCAAAAATTGACCCCGGGCCCGCTTGGTCAAAACCTGAGGTTCGGACCAAAATCTATTTACCCATTCACCCCCGAGCCCGATTATATAATTAGTTTTAAAATCCGACCCCAAATTAAGGTCTAAATTTCCAATTTGCAAAAACCCCGAATGCTTCCTAAATCCTAGTTTTCTACCACGAAAGAACAAAGATTATGACTAGGAATTTAATGGGTGATGATAGAAATGGAAGAAAATGAGTTAAAGAGTACAAACCTATAAATTGGTGTTGAGTTTTCCCTTCAAAATCTCATCTAGGCCGAGCTCTAAAGGAGAGTTTATGAAAAATGGGAAAAATTCCGTTTTTGAAATGTTTTAAGGTTTGGGCGTCAGGCCTTCTTCGCGTTCGCGAAGGGCCTGCCGCGTTTGCGATGTGCAGCAGCCCAAATGGCTTTCGCGTTCGCGAGTTCCTCTTCGCGTTTGAGAAGGCTGTTCCCCCTGGTCTCCGCGTTCGTGAGCCAATGCTCGCGTTCGCGTAGAAGAACGAGTGTCCCCTCCCCCAGGTCCCTGAAGCTTCGCAAGAAGCTGGTCACGTTCGCGAAGGGTAAGCCCATATTGCTTCGCGTTCGCGACCTAGCTACTGCGTTCGCGTAGAAGAAAATCATCCTGTCCCATTTTACCTTTCGCGTTCGCGAGAGTACCTCCGCGAACGCGATGAAGGAAACACCAGATAACAGTTGAAACCAAAAACCAGATTTTTCTAAGTTTCAAAACACCCATAACCTATCCAAAACTCACCCGAGCTCTCAAGGCTCCAAACCAAACATGCACACAAGTCCAAAAATATCATACGAACTCGCTCGCGCGAACAAAACACCAAAATAATGCCTAGAACTACGAATCGGACACCAAATCAAATGAAATTTTCAAGAAGACTTTAAAACTTCTATTTTCACAACCGAACGTCCGAATCACGTCAAACTAATTCCGTTTCTCATCAAATTTTACAGACAAGTCATAAATATAATAATGGACCTGTACCGGAATCCGGAACCAAAATACGGATCCGATATCAACAAGACCAAATATCAGTCAATTCTAAAAATTATTAAACTTTCAAACTTTAAGTTTTCATCAAAACTCCATATCTCGAGTTAGGAACCTCGGAATTCGATTCCGGGTATACGTCCAGGTCCCAAATTACGATACGGACCTATCGGGACCATCAAAATACGGATCTGGGTCCGTTTACTCAAAACGTTGACCGAAATCAGCTCAAATTAATTTTTAAGGCAAAAATTCTTATTTTTATTAGTTATTAACATAAAAGCTTTCCAGAAAGACGCCCGTAATGCACATGCAAATCGAGAAAGGTTAAAATATGATTTTTAAGGCTTCGGATCACAGAATTAGGTTTCAAAACATGAGATGACCTATCAGGTCATCACAACATGTCCTCATGACCCTGTCATTTTTATGTCTTTATTCCGATGCGTGTTTTTCCGACATTGATTACGACAAAATTATTAATCTTGGTTAGATCTAATATTGAGTTAGATTACGAAAAAAAAGCTTATCCATCTTTATTGTGAAAGAAAATGCCTCGTTGTAGCTTAATGGTAGTAAGACAACATATGGATACTATGTATATTGAACAAAACCAGCATTGTTAGTAAAAACAAATAAAAAAAAAGGCTGATTTTAATTATTGACAAACCTGGCCAGCACTTGGATTTAATTGGCAGTGGGCTGCCTTGAAAGGATATGGGCCACCTTAGTCAAATTATTGGATTAATTAGTATGGCAGCACATTTATCGCTTTCAACAATTTCAACTCAACTTTTCATCAAACGAACTTAAACACAAAATATTAAAGCCATGTGCTCATTGAATTAGAAAGAGAAATCTTTTCTTGTTTCCAGATTATTTCCTTCACTACTACATTTAATTCATTCACTACCAAACCTTCCATTCTAAGTAAGATCAGACCAAGTAAAATTCCAATTCTTCTAATTATTTAACATGACTCCAAGAGGATTAAACTGATGACGTTAAGAGCATGGATTACCCATATTTCATGCATTTATTCAAACTAATTGCAAATAAAAGAAAAAGGATGAACAAATCAAAACAAGAAAAGTATTTGCAACCTACTGACGGAAAGAAGCAAAGAATTTAATTTGAGAAGGAAGGAATCAGTTAAAGCAAATGTAATATTGAAAGATTAGATAAAAGAATAGATCTTTACAAAAGCTCCTTCATGAGAATGGTCCTCTAGAAAATCTCTTTTAAAATAAACATCAGAAACTAATCAATGACTGGGGAAAGGATTGTGTTGGAAAAATATGGTGAGTACTTTCCTTTCTCTTTTTCTTTTTTAAAGTTGCGGCATTCTTAACTCTTTGTCATGTGCTAAGTCTCTATGCTACTTAACAGAGAACTTGAAGTTGAAATCATGGGCATTAAAACTACTTAACAATATACCCTACTTCATATGTGTACAAAACAGCAAAACTGAAACTTCAAACAAGAGCATAGGATTCTTGAGCAAACAAGGATTTTACCATTTTGATCAATCATGCGAAAGGAAACGAATGAAAGAAACAAACAAAAGAAAATCTGAAACAAACTCATGAGTCATGGTTTTATTCATTCATATCTAGCACATGATTTACACTACATGGTTAGAGTAATACCTTGGTAGCAGAAAGATATAGAAACAACAATGAAGACTTAGAAAAATCTTCGACTACCGAACTCAGCTAAACCGCAAAACAGCAGAGAAACCCAGCTTTGTGATCCAAGAATAACCCAGAAAAACCAGCAAGAAGCACATGAGACTAATCCCTCTAGTAATTTCAAGAATCACCTAAGAGATCCTTTTATTTTTGCACTCTAAGATTTCACTCAGAAAAACTCACAATTTTCAGCTTACTATTAGGTGTTCAGCTGCCCTTTTTACTCTTCAAAGTTGTGTCTTTATTTTTTTTAGTAGAGATTCCCATTTTCCTCATGTTGTCCCCCTCTTTCCTCCTTCCCTTTTGACTTTTGTTATTTTTCTTCTTTTTCCAAAGAATCCCCCTTTTTTACTTTTTGTTGTGTGTTATATACTGGGGGTGTAAAATGAACATCTCAGGCAACTTACTTGAAGATGCCTAAATGGGGACCGTGGTACTAAAAAAAAAAAGAGCACGTTGTTGTATTTGAAGAAAAAAAAAAGTAATAAGATGAACTATACTATTAAATTGATAAAATAAAATACTATTAAATCAAAATAATAAGATGAACTAACTAAAAAAACTATTTCTCGTCAACGAAACAAAAAGTATATAAAAATAACTACTAACGAAAATTGCAAAAGTACTAACTTACTAATTTGGACCGAATAAACAAAGATATACTATTGTATATTTTCTCTCTTTTGCAAATGCAAATAAAACTTACACTAAAATGTGAATTTTTTTTATATTTTTTTAATTTTCTTAACTAAAACCTATAAAAAGTGAGACAAAAGCTAAAATATTAATATTACCTAAAAGAAATAATTAATGTCAAAATAGTATAAAATTTAAATTCAGTCAAAATTTAGGTGCTCACAATAATTACATTGTGTAATTATAAGGTTACTTTTTAATTTCTTTTCTTTTCATTTTTATTTTAATTTATTTTCTTTATAACTATTTATTTCAGTTATTTTTTATTATTATTTTTTTTTAAAAAAATTCTTTTTTAATTTTAAAATATATTTTCTTTGTACATTATTTATTTTTTATTTCTCTACCTTTACTTCTTGTGATTCCATGTAATTGCTCGTATATTTTATTTCTTATTTATTTTATTTTCTTCATTTAGCGTAAATGCATTATTATTGTAGTTTTTCAAACTACACCTCCTAATATTAAAATCAATGAGTCATTAACAAACTTGGCATATAATGAGTGATGTCATTAAAGTAAAATTTCGTTGTTGAATGAGGTTATAAACTTATTATATTTCTTAATCTTAAATTTTATTGGAACTTATTTTTATTATGTTGGAATTTGACATATGTCAAATTTTTTTTTGTTTTTTTGAGATTTTGAAATTGTGTTATATTTATGGTTCCAATTTACTTATTTTAGTAGCATATGCTTGTTATTTCACATTGCATGTTGTTCATTTTTTAGTTAGAATTGATAGATTAGTTTTGTGAAGCATTTGCATAATATTATGGCATTATATTTATAAATATTAATTTATTTTATCAAACATGCATTCCATGATATTCTTGCAAAACGTATGTTTTTTGTTTTTATAATTAATTAAACTAAATATTATTAATTAAAGAAAATTTATATCAGTTATTTTTACAATATTAGTTATAAATATATGATTGCTAATTAGTGTATATTCAAGAAAAAATATGCATTTTAAATACCAAATCTAATATCATTTATACTCATAAAAAATCATTTATAGACATTTAATTATTATATTAACTTTTAAGTTTCGATAATTACTTCATTTAAAATTTAATCTTACTGTGTAATTATATTTGTCCAATCAAATAATATGCTTATAATTACACTGTAATTATGTTATGACAAGCAAACAAGCCGTCGTAATTACTAGACTGTATAATTATTAAACTGTTTAATTACTATCTTAATAATTATACCAATTTCAATTATCGAGTGTCTTTCCAAATAGACGAGTGTAAGGTTAAAAGAGAAAACGTTGATAGGAGTGTTACTTTAATACTTTAATCAGGCAAAGTAATGACTTTTTGGTCAACGGAAAGCTAAGAATAGAAAAGTATTACTTACTAAGTATTTTCTTTATATCCACAACTAAAAACATTGGCTTGTCAGAGTAACAAGAAATTATGGTCCAAATATTTTTTTTTTTTTACTGTATGAGTTCAAATTGGTTGATAACAAGTGGCTAAACATCGGGTGACATGTGAAATCGAGAACAAATAAAAGTTATATCGGCAAATAATCAATACCTTTATAAAGTACGTAATCGGTACAGGACGGATCCCGAAGGAAGCATAATCGATAGTAAAGACTCAAAAGCTTGACATCGGATATCACTAAATGAGCAGTCATTAAAAAGAATATTTGCATTCAAGGTCAGCCGTTATGCATCCATCAATGACATTTTTATTTTCATTCAAGAGGAGCTTGATTTTAGGATCTTGTCTCTCTCGGTAGAGCTATAAATAATAGGATTAGCAGCCATTGTAAGGACAAGAAACATTCTGCACATAAAACTGTACTTCACTAATTTTCGCTAAATCTAATGAATTTTATCATATGTCCTATCTTTGTTTCTGCTTTGCTTTCAGAAAGACCGAGCCCAAGATCAGGTTTGCCTTTTCTCTTTAATTTTAGTCGTTAATCTTATTTTTATTCTATTTTATTATTTTTTTGTGATCAAATCAGATCGCTTGTCTATAAATCACACTATAAATTTAACTGTACAATTTTACGGGTAAACAAGTATTTGATGATTTCAACTAAAGAGATCCTTGAAATTCCAAACACAATGCGCAGGCAAAATGTGAGAGGAACCAGGTGGCAAGTAGAGTATCTGTGATTTTCCAATTCTGGGACTACGAGCATATAATTAATCTCTTATCCGAGTAATGACGCAACATGTGCTCTTTTCATTTGGCCAAAAAATCTCAACTCCTGCTTTGTAATCCCATTACCAAAAAAAAACCTCTTTGCTTTGCGCATTCTTTCCCATTTTGTTTGTCAAGCTTTTGTAAGCTAGCTATGTCTCTTCAAAGTAATGAATACAAAATTATAGGGGTTAAATTCACCGATAATTATCCAACTTATCATTTATTTCACAAAAGTTACTTATCTATTTTTTATCATTTAAAAGTCACTCAACTTTACTTTTGTAACTTAAAAGTCATTCTACTTCAAAACCTATAAAATATCCTATAAAAATATGACATGGCATTAAATTTAATTAAAAATCTAAATATAGTGCCACATAAGCTTAGATGGACCATACCCAATTTAGACCCATTTCATCCATAATTTTATTTGATCCATAACCCAAATGGGTTTTAATATTTTAAACATTAGAAGGAAAAGAAGAGAACAATTATTTTGTGCTAAAAATATCTTACTTTATTTGTTACGTAATAACGTTAATGTCATCACCTATAATTTTATTAAAATTATGAACATAACTAGCACATAACTAGTTTTTGCATCCTTCATATCATTTTATAATTTTTCATGAAGTTAAAATACTACCATATCAATCTCACATAACATATAAATATACCAGTAACAGACAAGAACAACAAGCTAATAAGAAGCTATTTTTACAAAATTGTAACGACCTGACCGGTCGTTTTGACCATTCACGCTCCTTTCAACTATTTAAAATCTTGAGTAAATTTCAACGAGGTATTATGACTTGTGTGAATTGTCGGTTTTAATTTTTAAGGTATTTCGGAGTTAGCTTGGAAGAATGAATTTTCATGTTGGAAATTTAGTTGAAAAGGTTGACCGGATATTGACGTATGTGTAGTGACCCGGAGAATTTTTGCTAAGGAAATCAAGATTTTGTGGTGTCGAGGTAAATCAATTAGTATAAAGGTTGTAGAAATTTGGCTCGGACTTTTTAGGTTGAACAATGCATCGATGTGTAAAGGAAAATTTTGTCAGAAAAGGGTCATTTCTGCGACCAATATGCGGTCGCAGAATCACTCTGCGGACCACATAATGGTCGCAAAGTGGACCAGGAGAGGGGCAAGATTTGAGAAAAATCTGCGGTGTACTAAGCGACCGCAGACCTGTTTTGCGGTGCATTATGCGACCGCAGAATAAGTATGCGGACCGCATAATGATCGCAGACCAGGTCAGTAACGCCCAGCTTTGGAGGCCAAATTATGCGGCAGGTATGCAGACCGCATACCTGTTATGCGATCGCATATGCGACCGCAGAATCTGTTCCGCAGCTTCATTTTTCTAGTTTTATAAACTCGACCCCATTCTTATAAAACACTATTGAGGGTCATTTTGAAGGGTTTTCATCTGATGTTTTAGAGAGAGGTGAGAGCATTTTAGAGAGAGAAAGTGAAGACTTAATCATTTATCCATCAATTCTTGTTCAAGGTTTGAAGATTTCTTAAGGATCTTGCTAGGGCTTCAAAGAGGTAAGAATTTCTTTCCTCAATTCTTCAATTTCGGGTTTGGTGATTAATAGTATGATTCTTGGGTGTAAGAGTATTATGTATACATACCAATAAGGTTGTGAAAGGATTGTTAAGTTCAAATGGGTAAGGATTGGGTTGAAAATGGTAGAAATCTTCATAGACTTTAATTGAAGATTTGAGGGTCGAGTTGATATCGGATTTTGGTAAAATTTATATGGTTGGACTCGTGGTTGGATGGGCGTTCATATTATGTAACTTTTGTCGGGTTCCGAGATGTGGGCCCTACGGGTGATTTTTGAGTTAATTTCGGATTTTATTAGAAAAATTAGTATTTCCTTATGGAATTAATTATAAGAATTTATATTGACTGAATCGAATTAATTATGGCTAGATACGAGGCTTTCGGAGACCAATTCTCGTGGCAAGGGCTTATCGGAATAAATAATTATACGGGTTGAGGTAAGTAACAATTATAAATATGGTCCTGATGGTATGAAACCCCAGATTTTGATATCATGTGATTATTTTGGAGGTGGCGCACATGCTAGGTGATAGGCGTGTGGGCGTGCACCGAGGAAATTGTGACTTGGTCCGTCCCGAAAAATTGTAAAGTTGAATAATTTATTGTTAGCTATATGATCTCTATGTGTTGAAGAAATTTGACAATAAATCATATTAGAAATCATGCTTAGGCTATCTTATAGTACTGTTATGACCCGTAGAGGTCGCATACTTGTTGAATTATTTGTCAATTGTTGTCTTGTACTCAGTCATGATTTTTCTTGCGTATTATACCTCGGTCTTTCTGGATATTTGTTAATATACTATGTTATCTTTGTTTGGGCTGATCTTTGTGATTTCTGAGAGCCCGAGAGACTTGAGAGGTTGAGGACTGAGTAAGGCCGAGGGCCTGTCGGTGAGGTAATGATATTATTGCACGTGAGTTGTCCGTGCAGGATATTATAGCACGTGAGTTGTCCGTGCAGCACGTGAGTTGTCTGTGCAGATTATGGCGCTTGGGCTGTAGGAGCCCCTCCGGAATCTGTACACACCCCCAGTGAGCGCGGGTACCCATTGAGTGTGAGTGCTGAGGGCTGAGAGCCGAGTGATGAGTTGAGTGATTGTTGCCTGAGAGGCTGTACTTGCTTTGCATTTGTTGTTGCACTTGGTTGCTATTTGTCATTGTTGTGAAATCTCTGAAAGATTGTTGATATACGGATTACATGAACAGGAACTGTATAAAAAAAATAATTTAACTTAAACTGCCGGATTTGAAAGCACGTCTATTCTTTGCTGAAATTACTGAAAGTGAACTATAACTGTGTAGCTCATCATTATCTTCAGTTCCTTAGTTATTTTTATTACTTGCTGAGTTGGTTGTACTCATACTACACCTTTCACTTCGTATATAGATCCAGGTATTTTCGGACATAGCGGGTGTTGATCATTTTGCGCAGTCGAATTTTGGGAGATTTTTAGGTAGCTGCCATGTTCTGCAGACCTTGTCTCTCCTTCTCTATATCTTTGTATATTGTATTTGGTCTCAAACTATTATAGATCGTATTTTCCAGACTTGTATTCATATTAGATGCTCATGTACTCAGTGACACCAGGTTTTGGGAGTGATTGTATCGGTAATTGTAGGATTTATGGATTTTATTGAAATATTATATTTTCAAACTTAAGAGAAATTGTGGTTTATTGAGATTTTCGGCTTGCCTAGTATTAAGATATGCGCCATCACGACAAGTGAGATTTTGGGTCGTGATATTACTATTCCATTAAAGTCAAAATATTGCTTATTAAGTAATACTAACAGACAAAAATACTGCTCAGTAAGAAACATCCACAATGAAATTGCATAGTAGAAGTTTTTAATACATACCGCAATCATAGACAACCTATAGCGATAGTTTGGACAAAAGAAAGAGACAACGTATTGTGTCATTGACCGTAAATGTGCAACCAAAACTTAAAGATAAATCAAAAGACCTAATTTTTCTTAAATTTCTTAGACTTCTTTTTCTACAAATTAACCACAAAATCAAAGTGCTAGTCCAGTTAATTGTTCAAATATTAATAACCTATTTTGGTTATAGGTCAAATCGGGCTGAGGAAGAAATGAGTCTAACTTAGATATGGCCTATTTAAGCTTATGTGGCATTATTATTAGATTTTTTAATTAAATGTAATGTAATGTCATATTTTTTATTGGATATTTTATAGGTTTTGAATTAGAATGACTTTTAAGTTACAAAGGTAAAATTGAGTGATTTTTAAGTGATGAAAAATAAATAAGTGACTTTTATGAAATAAATGATAAGTTGGATGAGCTTAAGTGGAATTAATCCAAAATTATAGTACTCATCATTTAAGGGAAAATTGGACTATGTTGAGCGCTGCACACAAAAATCTAGAATATGTTATCATCCAATCCACGTCAAATGTGTTCATTTAATTTGTTGGTTATTTTAATCTTCTTTCTTTTACCTTGGAAGTTGAACGTAAGAATATTAAACTTGATACCGTTTTTTGCGTTCTTTTTTAGACTTATGCAAGAGCATCTTTATGTTATATAAGTTCTAAGTATTCCAAATCTACTGGATCTTTGCTTGATTTGTTTGTTACATCGGTCCAAAAATATCAGGAGAAATTCAAAAATAGACAGATTTATAAGTGGTAATTGAAAAATAGCCACAGTTTCAAAAATAATTGAAATTTAGCCACTTTTCATGTAAAGATAAATCTGAACGAAAACATTGTTTAAAATACGGAAAATATTCCAGCATAATATACTGGAGTTCCAGTATATTATTATACTGGAGTTCCAGTATAATATACTGGAACTCCAACATAATATACTGGAGCTCCAGTATAATATACCGGTCCAGCATAATATGCTGGAAGTTCATACACATGTGCTCCAATCTCCAGTGTATTATGCTGGAACTTTTCGCGTGTTGGAGTTCCAGCATAATATGCTGGAAGTTCATACACAAGTGCACAAATCTCCAGTATATTATGCTGGACCGGTCTGTATTGCAGCAAAATAGTGGCTATTTTTCAATGACTTTGCAAACGGTGACTATTTTTGAATTAGCAGTCCGAAAAATAGCTATCTCGTG
Organism: Nicotiana tomentosiformis; assembly: GCF_000390325.3. Lineage (NCBI taxonomy): Eukaryota > Viridiplantae > Streptophyta > Magnoliopsida > Solanales > Solanaceae > Nicotiana > Nicotiana tomentosiformis. The sequence continues at coordinate 34,464,587 of NC_090818.1, read as the reverse complement.
TTATTTTTACAAAAATATCCACTTGTTCACTTTTTCCACTAGTATGTCCACCTATGTAACAATGAGTATCACATAAACTAAAATAATTTATTTGTCCTTCACGCAAAGTAAAATTTGTCGCCACCAAGATAAAGGTTGAATAATTTAGACATTTTGAAACCCAGTTTTAAAAAAATTCCCAACCAACCTAACGGAGAAAAATTAAAATAACCAAAAAAGCAGAAAAGAGAAGATGATAAACTTTATGCAATTACAACTTCTTAATTGTTTTTTTTATGCTGAACTTCCCCTTATCTTCAAACTCTTCAATAGCCACCATATTATTTTCAGCATTTGTCACCTAACCTCTTGCTCCAAATATTTTCCTTTTCCTGACTACCCAACATGCTTGTGCTGGCGTGGCCATATTCTTCAGGTCTTTGCCTTTTTTGTAGATTGCATGAATCCATTGCACCCAGAGTTTGTACTTTTTATCGATTGCTTAAAGAAGCTTGCATATTGCAGCTTTGTTCCATATAAAAAAATCTAAGATACTCACTCCTCCTACAATCTTAGGCATACATAGTGTACTCCAGGCAACTAATGCTTTTATAAAAAATTCATTGCTTCCTGTCCAAAGAAAATTCCTACACACAGTTGTTACCATTTTGAGAATCTTTTTTAGAAGCAGGAATACTTGTGCCCAATAAGTCTGCATTCGAAAATAACACTTTTTATAAGCTGGACTCTTCCACTGTAATATAGGAACTTTGTAGTCCAATACTTAATTCTAAAATTGATCTTTTCAATATGGAAGACATTGAGCCATTCACAGTTTTCTAGATGCTAATGGAACTCCCAGATACTTGAATGGCATCTCCCCTGTGGAAAAGTACATGTCTTGTAGATCTAGGTCTTGAATTCAGGGGATACACCAGCAACGTAGAAGGAACTTTTCTCCAGATTTGCTTTTAGCCCAGAAACAGTAGAGAAGTGCTGGAAAGCTTGCAACAACAATTGTATGGAGAATCTGTCTGCTCTACAGTATATTAGCAAGTCATCAGCAAAACACATGTGCACTAACCCTTTGCTTGCATACCTGGTATGGTAGTTGAAATCTGGATTATACCTGAGTTGTTTGAGAGGCCTGTTTAGGTACTCCATTGCCAAAACAAACAAATATGGAGACATAGGTTCTTCGTGCCTTAATCCCTTCTTAGCCTGGAATATTGGAGTCCAACCACCATTTATCAACAAGGAGTAACTAATTGTAGAGACACATGTCATAATAAGTTCCACCACTTTCAATGGAATGCCATACTCCAGTAATACCATCTTTAAGAAATTCCAATTCACTGAGTCATAGGCTTTCCTTATATCTACTTTAACCATGCATCTGGGGGACACACCTTTCTGTGAATATCCCTTCACTAATTCATGAGCAACAATAACATTATCAAGTATATTCCTCCCCTCAATAAATGCAGATTGTGTTGGTCCCACCAAATAATCCACTACCCTTTTCATTCTACCAGTCAGCACCTTTGCTATCAGTTTGTATATGGTGGAGCAATATGTAATATGCCTGTAATCCTGTACATAAGTAGGATTAGCAACCTTGGCGAGTTTTGGTGTCGGACAAACACATCCTACCTAGGCATCGCTTTATCCTTTGGCTAGCTGTCCATAAGAGGTTGTCAACAGTTGATAGATTGATGAAATGGGGTATAAGAGTTCCACAAGAATATGTCTTGTGTAATTCTCATGAAGTGGAATTACTAGCTCATCTCTTCTTTGCCTGCCCCTACTCTGGCTCAGTATGGAGCGCATTCCTGCGATGGATAGAAGAACAAAGACAAGTCAAAAGCTGGGAGGAGGAAGTTGCCTGGACAGCCAAGAAAACCAGCAGTAAGAGACCAAGAGCAGGTATCATTGGATTCTTATTTGCAGTAATGGTTCATCATGTATGGGCAAAAAGAAATGCGAGAAGATTCAAACAACAAAAAAGGGGTGAAGGGAAGCTGATTCGAGAAATCATACAGCAGCTGCATATATATGGTCAAAAATTTTATACTAGTTGGAAGAGTCACTTAGATTGTTTGAATAACTACCCTAGATAGATTTGAGTTGTTATAGTGATGTACAGTTTTAGTGATCTAAAGTTAGTTCTATAGTAGTCATAGTTCTGATTCACTTGAGATTTGACTCATGAGTCAAACTGAGTCACATGTACATATTGATACTTGGTTAAATAAAAATTTTCCTTTTAACCCAAAAAAAAAAAAACTTCTTAATTGTCCTCATGACAAATAAATTCAAAAGTAAACATTAGAATCTTACAGACCTCCTTATGAGAAAATTTATTATGGATTTTTTCTAGCTAAGATGTACAATACGATTAAATCTGAGAACTAGTTCATCAAAACAAACTAGAGGATTTGGATAATACGTTGTTTGGCTACACCAATAGTGAGAAAGATATTTAATTTGGTCTGAATCTAAAGCAATTGATAAATACCATAAGAAACTTTATTCTTTCAGGTTACCAATTGTGTAAATTCAAAATTTAATTAGAAACCTTTCAGATTTAACAAGATTCCTACCTTATTATTGAGAAAGTAAAAGGTTCTTTTTTACTCCATAGATTATTCCATATATAAATTACAATAAAATATCATTTCTTTATAAGTTATTTTCGGTTCCGTGTTCAATTTGTCCCTATTACAACCAGATCAAATTGTATCAAACTATTATTCTTCTATTACTTCCCACAACGTTGACACTAGGCTCCTTAAGAAAACAAGATATGTACTTGTGGATTTTCTCTAGTGACTATTTTATAGGGGTGCTTTTTACAGGTGTTAGTATAGAGTAATTGTCAAGAAGACCTCTTCAACACTTAAATCGGTCAAGTGACCTCCCATTTTCTTTCTCAATTTCTTTTGGGTTGAAAAATGGTTAAATGAGTTGGTTAAGGTGGATGGAGCCTTTTTAACATTTTAAAAACTTGTGGGTCACCTATAAGGTTTGAAAAATAATATTTCTCTCTTATTTTTCCTCCCAAATTCTCTCTCATCTCTCTACTCTCTCTCTCTGCTCTCTCTCAATCAACCCCCTCGACCACAGTGGTTTTCGGTGGGAAGGGACAAGAATCAAGCTTTGATTTTGGGTGGAATCATCTTTATAGACCCAACAAGCACTGTATTAAAGCTTAGAACGCGTCAATTTTGGTAAATTCTAAATTCTTCTTTTTTCATTTCTTACATTTTTTTATTTCGGATTTTGTAGAGTGATTCGTTCATGTGCATGTTCAAGATTGATTGGATTGTGTATAACTATATCTTATATGGCGTGGGTGATTATATTTGCTTCTTGGACTACCTCTGTGCTCTGTATTTTAGAATTTCGTCGTAACTGGCGACCTAATATTTATTAATAAACCTGTGGTCAATTGTTTTCTGTTCATATATGTTTGCTGGAATTTAGGCTTATTTTTTTTATTCTGATCATAATTTTGAAATTATTAAATGTGACATTGTGTTTTTGTATATATGTAACATGAGGAAGACATCAATTGCTAAGACGCATATTCCTTCAACAAAGAAGGCAATTGCACAAACTCCAAAGCCTTCAAACATGAAATGAAATGCAGAAATACAAGAAGCATCGCCAAGTAAAGCAAATATTGAGCCTTTAAAAACTGCTACTAGAAAACAAAATGTAGATACTTCTAAAGCTCCCCCTAAAGGAAATGCCGAGATTTTTAAGCGTGATAGGAGGAAAAAGAACAAAGAGCCATCAAAGTATATCAGTAAAAATAGAACAAGATCAAGATCTAGATTAGTTGATGAGGACATACATGTTAGTAAAAAATCTATTTCAAGGAAGTTAGCATTAGAGGGTGTTGATGAGGAGGAGGAAGAAGACTTGGACATAAATTCAGTACAAACTCAAATAGAAGAACAAGTTTTCGAAAAAATAATTGTCGAAGAAGAAAAAGACAATGATGATGAAGCTTTAGGTGGAGAAGATGGTGAAAATGGTGATGCTCAGGAAGTTGATAAAAATGCTGAAGAAGAAACATAAGAAGATGTAGCAGAAGAAGGAGATGAAGAAGATCATGAACAACTTGAAGATGGTGAAGATGGGCTAGAAAGTGAAAAACATGCTGCAATTGAAGGTGACCAGGATGCTCTATCAATTCCTATGTTTGTAAGGGCGATCGACATATCTAAATATAAATTCAGGACTTTTCTAAGAAAATATAGACGTTTCCTGGCCAAGATTAGAGTGAGGTCTAGGATCAATTTATTCCATGAGTTCAAAGATAAACTTAGAATAATCAAATTAATGAAAAAGTTTGATAGTAGTTGTTTTGTACCGTTTGCAAAACTTTCAGAGCACTAGACATGTTTCAATGGACAGCTTGTCCATTCCCTATTGATTCGCCAAATTTAAGCGCGAGTTATGATTTTTAGTTGGAGATAAGCATGTTTACTTTGGATTAAAGGAGTTTATTCTGATGACTGGATTGAACTGTGGTGCCAAACCCAGTAAAGAAGAAATGAAGAAAGTGATGGATGATGGCAAAGCATTTTGCGATAAAGTTTGCCAGTCTAGGAGGAAGGGGAGGATGCAGAGCTGCTTTTGAAACAGTTGAAGTCCAAGAAGTTTGACACAGCCGAGAGGTTTAAGATTGTATTGGTGTGGTTTGTCCATTCAGTCTTGCTTGCAACGGATAACATACGCGCGTCGATAAGAAGTGGATTCGTAAGGCTAACAATCTGAAAGTTTTCATAAAATATCCATGGGCCAAGGAGTGTTTTGAGCTTACAATTGTGTACTTGAAGAAAGATATGTTGCCAATGTACTAATCATATGTGAGCAAAAGGAAGGAAAATAAAATCTTTGGTAAAAAGTCCAAATCGACTAGTTATGTCCTGTACGATGTCCCATGGGCATTCATGGTAAGTATTAAAAAAACTTTCTCAAAATTTCTTTGCAGTTGAGTACTATTATTTTATTTACTGCAAACAAAAATTAATACTTTTTGGTTGATGAAAAATTGTAAGCATGGGCGTATGGAGCAATTCCGCTATTTGGTTGTAGTGCCGAGAAATCAAAGGTCGTATCGATGCCACTGCCAAGGATGTTTAGATGGCACAACAAGAAAGTGACATCTGACCCTGATTGGGATTCCTTTAAGCAGAGACTTGATGACCCTGGTGTGGTAATATAGGGAGTGCAATAATACTCCAACAGTAGATTAGAATCAACCAAGTAGGAGATGGATATGGACTACATGAAGAATTTGATACCATACGGCGATGAGGTAGCAAATCCTATAATCGACCAACTAGCGGTTGATTTGGAATGGGTGACTACCATTAAAACGACACCTGGTGCAGTGAGCTTAGAGACTTATGATGAAGTTGAAATTGTTGACGATGACCCTTTGGGTGGGAGTATTCCTAATTCACCACTAGTTGATAGTTTTTTCTGATATTGGTAGAGGAAGATCATATATGATGTGCAATGCTCAGCCAAGTGATACAGATGTGTGCGAAGAGTTGAATGTTATGAATGACAAATTAGATAAGGTATTGAAGATCCTTGGGGGAGATGCAAAATGAGAATGAGAGCCCTTCTAAAGTAGTTGAGTCATCTTGGTACATGATTACAAGATAGCAAAGCAGATTGAGGAATGCTCCAATTTCTGCAATCAAGATGAGGAATTCACCAATTATAGGCTTAGGTTGATACCGATATAATTTATACTTTATACTAATCCATTTTATCCAATTCAAAGTTTACAATTTGTTGAATTAGATGTTTACAACTTTAAGTTATTCACAAATAATTATTATTTTTTAATTTAAGATAACTAAATTAATACTTTACACTAACGAACAACTAATAATCGAGGACCCACTCCTATTCTTGTCCAATTTATGACTGTTATACCGTTCTTAATTTTTTACTATGAAATTCTATTGTTTACATTTACAATAGATCTATAGACCACCAGTGGGGTAGACTATATACTATAGGTTCATTCAACAACTCTTGTGAAATTTTCAATTCATTGGCAAGAAATTCAAATATTTGGAAGACTGAAATTTATATCCCCTGAGTTGTATGTTTCAAATAAAAAAAAAAAATAACCAAAGCATAAAAATAAAAAACAGGGCAACAAAATTCAAAAAATAGGGCAGAAAAATAAATAGACAAAAACTTAAATTAAATATTTTTATTAAATAACTCCCCTCACAGCAGCATACATTTTTTTCCATTAACTAAAGAAAAAAAATTAAACTGCAGGGGGAGAAGGACATAGGGAGGAGAATTTTCTGGGCTAACATAGTGGTGAATATTTGCACCAGCCCTACGAAGGAGAATCTATAACATGCGTGCGATACAACGAATGTTCCTCTCTTGCCTCACCCTATTTTCTTGGATCTCTCGGATGAGTCTATCTAGTGATTACCTGATAAAAATAGCTTTCATGCTTGGACTTGGCCTCAGAGGCATTTCTCTATTAAGTGATTGGGCTATTTGGAAGAATGATGAATAAATATTTCATCAGATCTAGTATATTTATAGGAAAAATTTAACACTAAATTGTGCCTTTCCATATGACTTCTCGTAAATGACGTGACTGTTGAGAGTTTTGAGAAATAAATTGATGTTTTGAATCGGCGTATCCAGTTTATTTCAATTAATTAGACAAGTCCTTTTCATATATTATTAACATTATACATTAAATTAACTATCTAAAGTAGTGGTTGTCAATAGACTACCTAAACCAACGCAACAAGTCTTGGTTAAATTAAAAATATCAATGGGGGTTGACAATAGAACATTGGTTGATTACAGGTGGTTGAAGATAGAATAAGAGGGTTGATCATAAAACAATACTCTATGGAATAACTATGTCACATGACTCCTTCTTAAAATAAGGAGGTCGATTTTAGATCATAGGTCTACAACAGACAATGCGGGTGGTTGATTCTAAAACAGTAGTCTACGACAGAAGGTCACATGACTCCTTAAAATAAGGGAGTTGATTCTAGATCATAAGTCTACAATATACAATGTGGGTGGTTGACCATAAAATAGTAGTCTATGAGACAACTTGGTCACGTGACTCCTTCTTAAAATAAAGGAGGGTTGACTCTAGATCATAGGTCTGCAATAGACAATGTTGGTGGTTGACCATAAAACAATAGTCTATGATGTACAATGTAGTAGTTGATAGTAGAAACAACAAGTGATTACAAACAACAAGGTTAGAATATTAAAAGAGTTAATTATCTTTATTACAACACTAGTAGCTATATGATCAAGAATCCTATAACAATACTTTACAAGTCATTTTCTTGTGGCTAAGTTCTTTGCAAATGGAATATTTATTTTTTCCTTTTTTCCTACTGCCAGAAGAATTAGGTTCTAAAATGCTTGATCATCTCTTAAACTTCCTTCTACTCTTTGTAGGTTCGACATCGGGTGAAAGTATTTTTGTGGATTGAATCTTGTCAGACACAACCCATTTCTCTTCTGTAGGTATTGTTTGAATATTTCCTTCATATGCAGCAAAATATGTTGAAACCTTATTGAACAGAGAGGAGTGATCGTAAATGGAGGAACCATATCCATCCCCAAAGCTCAATCTCAGAGCTGCCATTGTATGTGGGCAGGGTATTTTTCCAAATCAAACTCACAACACGAATATGTGTTCAAATTCATATCAACTACTGCATTCCTGCCGTGACCGACGATGCTAAACTGGTTAGTCTTTAATTGATGCACCCTGAGTGCGTCGTCGACAATCATATTATTCCTAATCGTCTTTTCAGCAAAAGGAACAAAGAGGGTCAAAATATTTTTCATTTCATTACGCCTCTCCTCGAATTTTTATGCAAACTTTCGAACAATATGATGGAATATGCCAATGATCAGGAAGTCTCATTGATCCTTAAGCATTGCGTTAAGCGATTCTGCAATGTTTGTTGTCAACACGTCGTATCAGTTTCCTGGAAAGAAGGTCCTGCTTAACTTTTGGAACCCAATTTCATTTGCGAGGCAGTTAGCTACTTCCCTACTTTTATCACGCAATTGCTGAAAATAGTCAAAGAATTCCTCAGTATTATATGATTATGTGACAGAATAATAAAAATTCCATAATGAAACCTCTTGCGTATATTTTCAGCAATGTGACGCATGCAAAAACCATGATGAACATCAGTAAAAACTTTTTTGAAGCCATTCCCAATAGACAGATGCCGATCAGAGATAATGCACAATTCATCACTGTCGTCAACAATGTGCTGCAACTGTTCAAAAAAGCAAGTCAAAGAAATTACCGCACTCTTTATCGATTACATAAAATAATTAGAAAAATGTGATTCTCTGTATCTTGTGCCACAATAGACAACAAGCAACCTCCATACGTGCCACTCACAAATGTCCCATCATCAGCAATAACCTTTCTCATATGCGTGAATCCCTTAATGAAAGCTCCAACAGATAAGAAAATATATCTAAAATGCAATTTATTATCAACCTTCAAATCAACAGTACTTCCTTCATTATATGACATCATAACATGGCGATACACTTCCAACAAAGCATACCCCTCTTCCTGAGTACCCCTGATCATAGCCTTAGCTATTTCACCTACCTTCCAGCTCCTCCAATGAGTAAGATTTTGATTATAATCTGCAAAAATAGTATCCTTCAAATATAATGGGTATGAGCCTTCGCCATTAACATACCGTTCTTGGTAATTTGCACCCAAAGTCTTCGACGACGCGTTAGGATGACGGCTTGATATGTGTTGTACCCCGCATGTGTGCTCGCCATGGTGCTTGGTAATATAAAACGTATCAGAACTCTCTTACATTAAGAGCGTAACTTTCACGGGCAACTCACATCTCGGCATGCCACTGAAGCTAATTTACTGCTACACTTCTTCATCCAAAATGTAAAATGCATTTTCACAGAAGTAATCTCCAACTGTTTCATTAGATCTAATTTGTTGTCGAAGCATTTTTCAAGGAAAAAAACTGTACCATCAGGGTGGCTATGTTGTGTAGCTAACGAGTCCACCAAGACTTCATCTCCAACTGCCCCGCCTGACAATATCTGGGAGCTCTTCCGCTCCATCTGCATCTTCTGGACCATACATGTTCATTTCATTATCACCAAAATCATGCAAGTCATGACTAAATCCAATGGAGCCATCTTTTGCCATTCTTTCCTCCTCTACTTCTAAAATTGGTGGCTGTGTTGGTGGTGCATCTGCGACATTTGAACCTTGATGAGACCTTTCAACATGAACTTCAGCCCCTTCTTCAAACTTATTTTCAGCCACAAATATCTTCAAACAAGGCCTCATACCATCAATTGTAATATCAAGGAGGTACAATTGTAAATCATTGCCATTCTTAATGAAAGAAAGAGGAATCTTTTCTCTTTTTAGTGCAGACCTAAGCATATATGTAATATTCAAATTCCTCGGGGAACATGTTAGTTTTACACGTTTAATGATGACATCAACAAATTCGTCAAATGTACAATCGCTAGGTATACGGATAAGTACTGTAACCTTTGTATATGTATTCCAATTCCAATTAGTTGGCCCCTCAACCTATTTACCAGAATATAAACTGCATACCAATATATAATCTCCCATCAGTCTATTGTGAACAAGTGGTCTATTCTAACAGTGGTCTATTGTACACTAGTGGTCGAGCACTGTGCAAAATATTTTTGCAGAAATCCAAATTAATAATGACGAAGAAGATGAGATGAAAACACTTACCAGATGAAGGAGTTACACAATATACCACCTGGAATGAATTATCAACTCAATATACAGTCAATTTCTTCCCCAAATTCGACAGATTCGAAAATCCCCCAATTTTTCGATTTCTTCAAAGTAAATGATAAATCAATAGAATGAAGATTTGAGAGGAATGGGAAAGATGGGAGACGACCTTTGTGTGTTGAATGCAATAAAAATAAGCTGCAATTGAGGAATCAACCGTGAAAAATGGGGATTGGGGCGGCAGATGAGGCGAGAAGGGATGAGATTTTCTTTTTTTAAAATATGGTAATAATAGAATTATATAGGTTGGAGCTAAAGTGTAATAAATGAAACCTTAGGGATAAAGGCTGAATTTCTCCCTTCACTTTATAATTCCACTTTGGCACTGATTAAACATGAATGCCAATCTTATAATAATTAAAATTTGAAGGTCACTTGGCCAATTCAAGTTTGGAATGAGGTCACCTCGCTAACTACCACAGTGTTAGTAGTTCTTTTCCTCGTTAGCTCTAGCCGATTTTGCACTCCCTTTCATGTTTTTCACCTCTTTTCATTAGTTGGTTTACTGTCTTTTGTTTTGTCCAAGGGTCCAGATCGTTTGGTTGTAGTTTTGGAGCGGATAATCCCAACATAAAATCCTGCATATGATAATATAGTATTTCGTTGGTACATAAGAAAAATTAAATAATACTCTTGTTAAGTTATACGAGAATTTATATATATTATTTCATATGAGATAAAAATGCGGAATAGAATACATGTGTAACAATGCAAAAATTAAACTATTTAAATACAAAATTATTATTTTTTAAAACAAGTAATTTGTGAACAGTAATTCTTTTATTATTAATAATCACATAACAATCAATTTGTTATTTATCATCGCATAAATAAGGGCCCATTTGGCCAAATAACAATTTTTGTTACTTTTTTTCGATTTTTTTTTTTTTTACTTTTTGTCGGAATCAGCGTTTAACCATGAAAATTTCAAATTTCACTTGAAGTTGAATTTCGGAATTTTTCGAAAATTTAAAAAAATCCAAAAAATAGTTTTTCAAAATTTTTACTTTAAATCACTCATAAAAATTTAAAAACAGCTCCAAATTATATTCATGTCCAAATATAAGTTTAATTTTTTAATACCATTTTCAATTATTATTATTATTTTTTACTTTTATCGGAATTTCACAATTCATATGTCCAAACGGGTATTAAGTGAACCAAAGTACGAAGCATAACAATTGAAGAGTTGAAGGTAGAGGCCCATACATGAGAAAAATAGAAGAGGCCGTGGGCTTTAGTACAAAAAGCCCATTACAGTTCCCAAATCACGGTAGAGAGTTAAAAAATAAATTTCCCCTTTTGTCCCCAATGTACAGGAGTAGTAGATCTACTGAATTATGAAGGCTGATAGTACAACAAGATCTAAAAACCTGATTGAAACTCACGCGATAACAGGTCCACATATATAACACGCGCAAACGGTTTTTATTGCAAACTCCAGTGCCCCCTCTGGATTACACTTCACGACTCTTTTGCCTTTTCCCCCTTTTCTTCAACCCCCCCTGCCAATTTGCAAATCCCCTTCGATTTCACCGTCATTTCTCACTTTCAAGATCGCTCATTCACTCCGCCGGTAACCATTTAATTGATTATTATTATTGCTTTCTTGTTCTATTTATAGATCTACTTCAATTAATGCTCTTCAGTTACGCCTTGTTCGATTTGTTCTATTAATAGTAGGAAAACTTTATTTAGTATGCAGAGAAACGGATCTAGGATTTTAAGTTAGTAGCTGCCGAGGCTACTGGACTCACTATTCCTTCTTTTTGTTTTGTTGTTAAAATGAGTTAGGATATAGCATAAATATATACGTATTTCTTAATTAAAATCATGTATATATAATTCGAGTGAAGACAGCTCTATGTGTGTGCGTGTATCCGCTGCACTAAGGTGGATCTGCTCATGCTAGCATTAGATTTGCGTTCTTGTTAGTTGAGTTATTTCATTTGTGTAGTTAGATTTGAATGATGGTTGTTTTGTTTTTTCTTTTTAAATCATGAAGTTCAATATGTATAGTAATATGTTTGAGTTGCTGTTGGGCTGTTCGGTAATACGATCTAAGTGATATGAAGTTGTTTCTTGCTCTATTAACAGTCAGAAAAGTTTATCCAATATGTAGAGGTGGATTTAGGATTTTAATTTAGTAGGTGTGGGATTATCTTTACACTAACTATTTCTTTGTGATAATGAGTGCAGAAAAATATACTTGAGTCGAGGTGTAATTGTTGTTTATACATAAATGACTGAGAATTTGTACACTTTCACTTGCTGTAGGTGGATCTGCCTAGTATGTCCATTTGGTGGGTGTCCTACTACTAGTATTAGTTGGATTTGGGTTAGCTTGATTTGAGTTACTTCTGGATTTCATTTTCTTCTGCTTCTCTAGCATCTAGATCTTATGTGTGATTAGTTGCATAGTGAGTGTTTAACTTACTGCCAAATTCAATACGTATGATAATACGTGTGAGTTTCCGTTAAGCTGCGATCAATGTGGATATGTAGTTTTTTCATGATCAATCATAAGGAAGATCACTAACACTGATCCTTATTGCAGAGTTCCTGGAGTAATCTACAGAGATCTTATATTTGTTGTGGTTACATTGAACTAGTTTTCAGGCTATCGGTGTTTTTGTTGAGCAATGGCTTCCCCGTTGATTTCAACGAGGAGATATTGGGCTGTTTTCCTTTATGTCATTCTTGTTTCTCATGCCTGTAATGGGTTTTATCTTCCTGGAAGCTACATGCATACATATTCAACAGGTGAAGAAATCATTGTCAAAGTGAATTCTTTGACTTCGATTGAAACTGAACTTCCATTCAGCTACTATAGTCTTCCTTACTGCAATCCCCCAGGTGGAGTCAAGAAAAGTGCTGAGAATCTGGGAGAGTTGCTCATGGGAGATCAGATCGACAACTCTCCCTATAGATTTAAGATGAATGTCAATGAATCTATTTACCTGTGTACTACCTCACCCTTAAATGAGCATGAGGTAAAGCTGTTGAAGCAGAGGACCCGTGATCTGTACCAGGTTAACATGATTCTGGATAATTTGCCTGCTTTGAGATATGCCAACCAAAATGGGCTCAAAATTCAGTGGACAGGGTTTCCAGTAGGTTACTCACCACAAAACAGTAACGAAGATTACATAATCAACCACCTTAAGTTCAGGGTTTTGATTCACGAGTATGAGGGTGCTGGAATTCAGATAATTGGTACTGGTGAAGAAGGTATGGGTGTCATTTCAGAGACTGACAAGAGTAAAGCATCTGGTTTTGAGATTGTTGGGTTTGAGGTGGTTCCATGCAGTGTCAAGTATGAGCCAGAAAAGATGACAAAACTCCATATGTACGACAATTCTTCGTCCTTAAGTTGTCCTCTGGAGCTTGAGAGGTCTCAAATAATAAGAGAGCAAGAAAGAGTGTCTTTCACATATGAGGTTGAATTTGTGAAAAGTGATATTAGATGGCCATCTCGATGGGATGCTTATCTGAAGATGGAAGGTGCTCGGGTCCATTGGTTCTCAATTCTCAACTCCTTGATGGTAATATTTTTCTTGGCTGGTATCGTTTTTGTTATCTTTTTGAGAACAGTTAGAAGGGATTTGACCAAGTATGAGGAATTGGACAAAGAGGCTCAGGCACAGATGAACGAGGAGCTTTCTGGTTGGAAGCTTGTGGTTGGTGATGTTTTTAGAGAGCCAAATCACTCGACTTTACTGTGTGTTATGATTGGAGATGGGGTTCAGATTACTGGAATGGCAGTTGTCACTATTGTTTTTGCTGCATTTGGTTTCATGTCACCAGCTTCACGAGGCATGCTGCTGACAGGTATGATATTGCTTTATCTCTTCCTGGGGATTGCTGCTGGTTACGTTAGCGTGCGTGCTTGGAGAACAATAAAGGGTACTTCCGAAGGTTGGAGATCGGTTTCTTGGTCAACTGCATGCTTCTTTCCTGGGATTGTCTTTGTCATCCTCACTGTGCTGAATTTCATTCTTTGGGGAAGCAGGAGCACTGGGGCACTCCCCATCTCATTATTTTTCACTCTGTTAGCACTCTGGTTCTGTATTTCAGTGCCTCTCACCCTCTTGGGAGGATACCTCGGCACACGAGCTGAGCCTATTTCATATCCTGTGCGGACTAACCAGATTCCTAGGGAGATCCCTGCGCGCAAGTATCCCTCTTGGCTTCTTGTTCTTGGTGCTGGAACTCTGCCATTTGGAACCCTCTTTATTGAACTCTTCTTCATCCTCTCTAGTATTTGGCTTGGACGGTTCTACTATGTTTTTGGTTTTCTGCTAATTGTCCTCCTCCTGTTGGTTACTGTTTGTGCTGAAGTTTCAGTTGTGCTCACTTATATGCATCTTTGTGTGGAGGACTGGATGTGGTGGTGGAAAGCATTCTATGCATCAGGCTCTGTTGCTCTCTATGTGTTCCTTTACTCCATCAATTACTTGGTTTTTGACCTCCAGAGCTTGAGTGGCCCAGTATCAGCTATACTTTACCTTGGTTACTCTTTGATAATGGCAGTTGCAATTATGCTGTCAACTGGCACTATTGGCTTCCTCACATCATTTTACTTTGTGCATTATCTGTTCTCATCAGTGAAGATTGACTGATCAGGTGCACAGGGTAATTACTGTTGTTGGATGGCTAGTCCTGCGATAAAGAGCATCTAAATTGCAGCCAAGGACCTTTGTACTTCCTATTTTACTGTCATTCTGATGCTAGATATTTTGTTAGTTCAAAGTTGTGATTTAGCTTTTTCATCCTTCATTGTGTTTTAATCACATTTTCCCATATTTCTTGTATCTTGACAACCTCTACTTTCAATGGAGAAATTACCCGAGAACTGATTTTAGCTGATTATCTTACTTTGTAATTGAAACGAGGATAGGTTTACGGTGATTTTGTTCCATTTCACTTTTGGAACGAATACTCTTGTTATATTTGGGTTCATATTAAAGTCCCATGCATAGATTTGGTTGTTGCTATATCGTATCATGTGTTGGTTACTTCATGAGTAATTACATGGATTTTGTCATGCGGCTGGATAGTTTATTTTCTCAAATGCACTCTTTCTGAGCTCCATTGATATTCAAACTGATTTCTAGCTTGTGTTCTGACATTGCTTGAATTGTAATTATTGGAAATATAGAGAACCAGTTGCTGGACGCTTGATACTGAACCGTGTCTCGGATAAGAGGTCTTCAGGATGCAGAATGTGTGTTTCTTATGATGCCCTTATTCAGTCTCCATTTATACTGCTTCCCATGGTTGCAATTTTATTAGTCCGTTTTTGCAACTACTTCATAACTAGTTTGCAGTACTTTTTATGTTTTTTTTTTCTTTCAAATGATGTTGTTTGGGTTAGCTTGTGCTCGGCTTTTCTAATTATAATTATAATTACTAGGTACTTGCTAAATCCCACCATAGGTATCAGATAACTGTTTTAGGATTTTCTGCCTCTGCTGGAACCATAACCCTGGTCTCTCATAGTTATTTATTACTCCAGACTCTCCGTTGCGACTTCTTTTTACATTTTTAAATTTGATCTTTTTCTTGCCAGCTACAGCACTTGGAAAGGGAAATATAGAGCAGAAGGCGAAGACTAACTGTTGGGTAAGTCAGAAGCACATAGCGAAAGTCTACCTATGAAGGTCACTGAAAAGAGAGTATCAAAAAGCTAGGAGCATTTGATGTGGGAGTCAACCTGAGAGGAGGTATTAAACCCTTAATTTTAGATTTATACAACCCAAAGACGCACAGAATGAAAGTCAATATAATGTAGTAGCAGTTTCTGTCGACCAGCCGCTCTTAATTAACATTTTGCTTCAGCGACTTGACGTGTGTAGTCAGTAGTCACAAGTCAACATATACATGTCCGTAAGTATCATAGGATTTGTAAGTTTTGACCCATATGCTCTGTTATTCCTACCACCACCTAGCCTGCTAGTAGGAAAATTGGGATTGCGCCTTTTATGATCTATATAAACTCGGAAAGGTTAAAACATCTTCTACAATATCCAAATGGTAACCATTGATCATTTTGATCTTAGGCACACTATCTTAGTGTTAGTAAACCTTCTCAAATCTGGAATCGGACCTCCCTGGCAATGGGATCCGTTCAACGTTGTAGCAGTTTCTCACGAGTTTACTTTAATGGAAGCTAGCATTCTTCTCTTCATGTTCATCATCTTCTCCGTCACCTCCGTAAAAATTCGTGCCAGAAGCGAGCAGTGGCAAATATGTATAAGAGTTGGAAATTTCTCCACAACTCTTACTCTGTCATTGCTTATCCCATGATCCTATTGATTTCCATGAATTATACTTGGCTTGCCAAGACTTTCTATAGGTTCCTGGATTGGCTAGAACGAATGTCTCCCTCAATGCCTGTTTTCAATATTTTCCTTGTAACAACTACTGGTCTGAATCATGAAGATCAGCAACCCGGTTCAGGGCATGAAACAGTTTAACAGATGGACATAGGGTCTATTTCTCAAATCCAAATTATGAGTTTCTCACTTGCCCCACACTTTGATCAATATATATATATTTTTTTGGTGAACACTTTGATCAAGATTTATTGCTATGTTCCCTCATAGAACAAAGGTGGCACCAATAGGTTAGCGTAGAAAATTCTCAGTGTACATGACCATAAATTTTTGTTACTTCGTCTCACTATCGATGTAACAAATAATATTGCAAACATGAATGACGAACTGATTTTACGCTGCGTTTACACTTAAAATTGGATAACAATTAAACTTATAATATGGTTCTAATGATACGTGATTTCACTTATTACCAATTGATAAATATGAAGATTAATAACAAAAATGAACTATAAAGTAAAACAAACTAGTGTTAGAATGGAACTCAGCCCTCGAGTTTGAATATCCTCGAACTGGTTGATGCAAGAACAATTAAAATATAACAAGCTGATGAACAATAGTATAAACGAGAAAGAGAATTATATTGCTTTGATATCTGTGAACAATGTGTCTTACAGATGATTAGAACCCCCCTTAAATAGTAAAGGAATTTCACTTATGGTATAATTCTAATTACAGAAGGAAATCTCATGATTAGCTAATTAACCGTTTCTGATTTGATCCGTTCCGAGATTTACGCCATGATTCTCGACCAGTCATGGATATCTCGCCTTTCTGTTATTGTGCTATTTTTGATCTTGCTAGATGTCTGTCTCATTTGGCTTCGATTGCTACTAGCCTCGATCTCGATAGATATCTCGATACTGAACTCAGTATCTTATCCTCGTGATTTAGTCTGTTCCGTTACGAGGCCATCATTCGATGCAACCTCCCGGTCCCCGGTCAAATAGTAAAATCGGATAGGCCCGGTTTTAACCGTATACACACTGTCAGGGAGGGAGTGGCATTTCTGGATTCAAACCAAGGAATTAATTGGAAAGCTAGTATTTTTGAGTGGTTATTATCAGTATTTTAAAAAGCGCGAGCGTAAGGCGAGACGTTTTACATATGCCTCAACGAGGCGTAAGCCCCGAGGCACGGGGCGTAAGCTCCATAGATATTTAATTTTTAATATTTTATAAAATAATGTAATAACAGTAAATATTTATAAACATGTAAAATTGCATAAAAATTGAACAAAACTATAAATATGCGATATATATATGTGTGTGCGCGCGCGCGCGCTCCATCCCCACAAAAAATTAGTCAAAATAATCTATTATACGCTATTTACAAGCACAAGTAACTTGAGTCTAAAAGAATAAAGTTTTCTACATGGAGGAATAAAAAGGATGATTAACCTTCAATTTAAACTTTGAACTTGCTGCTATAAAGAAGAATGAAGTTCTCTTTGTATTTGTAAAACAATTTAAATATTCATTGCTTTTGGGAGATATTAGCAGACTAGCGGACAAGATAAAGAATTGGGAAAGACCATGAATTAGGGATTCAATCAATAAAAAAGGTCCTCACTTTTAAATTTAATACTTTTGAGTTCCTTTTTAAACCTTTTGAGTAATTACCAAACTGACTTTTGAGAATTTGGGTATTATATGAAGGACTTATTCAACAAATTTTGTTTTAATTTGAAAAAGTCTATAAGACTTACTCCTCACTAAAAAAATGCGCCTCGAACGTCCGGGTGTATACCCCGAATTGCTAGGCGTACGCCTTTTGAGACTTTCGCTCCACACCATCGCCCCGAGGCATTTTTGATACGCTTCGTCCAGGACTCGTCCCGAAAACGCCTTTTAAAACACCAGTCATTGTTACCTTACCTCGACAACCTCTATTTCGATAAATTTTTTATAAGATCTAGAGTAAATTTTGTAAGAGCAAATGGAGTTTGAAGGAATAGTACTTAGGCTTTAGAAGTACTCTTTCAGCCACCAAAAACGCTTTGTCCTCGGATTGGACTACGCGGCCAGTGACATTAATTAATTCTGTGCACCGACAATGTGTTACTATAATCACCCCCATGGTAAATTAATCTATGACAGCAAGTAATTCTCTATAAAATGAGCTAATAATGTAAAAATTATTTAGACTTCAGTAAATATAAGTAACGCAAAGAAATATTTCACACTATATGCAATTTGAAATATCCAAGTGAATATTTGGTTTGATTTTGTTCTAAATTACTCAAATTCAAACGAGCAACTAACATAATAACTAAGAAAATATATTTGATTTGTCTTACACGTTTATTAGACTTGCATAAAAACAAGAGAAGGTTATATTTGAAAAGAAATGAAAATTGATAAAATAACCTTGTCCATTTGCAACTATTGTAAGATTAAAGAAAAAGATCTAATTAACTAACGAGATAAAAGCAAATTACAACGTTCTCTTTCCGCAATAATTTGAAACAAACTAAACGAACCACTTCGCTCTTTGATTAGGTGATTTTTCACAGAAGAAGAGCATGAGGGTGTTGCAGGGACGGACGATCAAAAAGGAAGACGGAAAGAGTTAAATTAAACTAAAAGGATCATCACAAGTTGCACAAGTTGATAGAGACCACTAAGCAACTTCAACCTTAGGTAATTTGACTTTAAACCAATATTAAACTAATCAAGAACGTTATTTAATGAATAATATTAAATAATTAAGAAAGGTTTTTTATTATGAGGTATGATTCATTTCCTTTTTAGGTTTTTATTATTACGGAGTATGATTTCAAATTGGGATTTAACACAAATAGCCGACTGGATTTTCTGTTTATTTTTTCTAACATATATACATAGATTATACATGTATATATATATATATATATATATATATATATATATATATATATATATATATATATATATATATATATATTAGTCTAAGTGGTTATGTGAATGGCTATTTAGGTTAATTCTTCTTTAAAATTCCCTTTTATAAGCAGTGAAATTAACATTAATTTCATTTTTCAACGAGTATTTTGCTTTTGTTGATCACTAATTGAAATTCTAGAATAATTTATTATAACATTCATATTTTAATATTTAATTTTACTCAATCATAAATTGATAAAAAATATATATAAAACAAATATCATATGTATATATTTAGTAGTTTTGTCTAAAAAACATTTCGGGTAGTTCAACATTATATACAAAACAAATGGCATATGTATTATGTGTAAATTCCTCTAATTTTTAATTAAATTTTTGCTTGACAAATCATACGCGAGGAGGAAGGCTTTAGCCTCGAACGGCAAATAGAAAAGAATTATTTGGGAGGCAGCAACAGCAAATAGTATTAAATTCATCTCAGCCTTTTTCAAACTAGCCGTTAGAAGGAGGTGGACTTCCCAACTCAGCAAAAGACCGCTCTTCTTCTCTCTCTCTCTCTCTCTCTCTCTCTCTCTCTCTCCCCCCATTATACCTCCTCAGCTTTCTTTCTTTCCTTTTTTTCCTCTTCAAATTTACCCTTTTCATTCCTTCATTTGCTTTTTGTAGAAACCAACAAACAGAAATGTTTACAGAAGGTTTGGACGAGTCTGCAATTAACTGGATCAAACAGGTAAGCCAAATTTCTGAGTTTGCGACTTTGTAAATATCCACTCGTTTTTACATCTGAGTTCTTGTTAATTTTGTTTCCTAATTGATTCTTGATATGGTAAATTTTTTGGGTGCAGGGGACTGAAGTAAAACAATCATGTAATGCAAGATCGCCATTATCTGAAAAATTTGATGATAGATACTTAATTCCCAGATCTCCGTTAGCCACTTACACCCCAAATTCACATATATTACCACCCTTGAAATTTCACTCGGGTCTTCTAAAACCCCATAACACAGTGAAAACACTTAGTATAGACAGCAATGAAGATGATTATGATTACGACTTTGATGGTGATGAGAGTGAGAGTGTGGCTTCAGCTTCAGATGAACTCGACGGCCACTACTCTGAACAAGAAACATTGAGTACAAACGGATGTGAAGTTAAAGGAGTTGGATTAAGCAATCGACATGGCTCCACACTTAATAGAGGAATTTTACAAGAGAATCTTAGAATTGAAGTACCAGAAAATGGAATTAGGAGATTTAATGAGCAGGAGTTTATGGGAAGCGAACACAAAGCTACACCTTTGAGTAGTGTTCCTAGCTATCTGCGTGATAAAGTTCAACCACATAGTGCCTACGTAAGTTCAACATTACTCTTCATTCTCAATTAGTTTGCTATATTGGAGTATCATCAATTTATAGGAAAAGGTTCAATTATCTACTATCTGATATATTTTAATTTTACTATTCCTTATACTTTGAGGCCATCTATTGTACCTTTGCGATTAGCAAAGAGTTTGGTCTTTGCCCTTTCCTTTAAGTGGCTCTAGCATGGACTGCTGCGGTTTCCGAGTATCTTGCCATTGTTTCTGGATATTGCTATTGCTTTTTACATCTATTTTTCTGGTACTTAGGTTGTTGGTATATCTTTCTGGCCTTTGTTGTTGTTACTATTGTATCTTTTCATCTTGTTGAGCCGAGAGTCTTTCGAAAACAGCCTCTCTACCCCAGGGTAGAGGTAAGGTCTGTGTACACACTTTCCTCCTCAGACCGCACTTGTAGAATTATACTGGGTTGTTGATGTTGTTGTTGTTGGCTCTAGCATGGACTGTTAGTAGATTCCACGTCTTAAAAAACTTTGGGTATAAAAGGTTTAAATTAACCACTTACGTTTTGTTGTGGTTTAAAATTACCTTCCGTTATACTTCATTTTGGAGGTATGTTAAGGTCAAAGGCAAATATGAGACA
This sequence comes from Nicotiana tomentosiformis, assembly GCF_000390325.3. NCBI lineage: Eukaryota > Viridiplantae > Streptophyta > Magnoliopsida > Solanales > Solanaceae > Nicotiana > Nicotiana tomentosiformis. Next base: position 34,443,477 of record NC_090818.1, on the reverse strand, counting down.
ACTTTCTAATGGATATAGTATGACGGAGGGTAAAATTAAGATATTTAGGTATTATAGGAAGGGGTAATCTTTAGCCTTTCCCATCATTGATTGATTGGTTATATGATCAAAGTTGAGTTTTTCTTGATAAGAGGTTAACTGTATGTAATGCAGGCAACACCTGTTGGTAGGCTAAATGACTTAGGAACCCCAAGTGCACCACCCATATTGGATATTGGAGCAGATGAAGAGAACTCTGAACAAGAAAGTGGAAGTGGATTGAGCACTTCTGGAGGGTTTTCTGGAACTGAGCACAATAATAAGAAACATATTCAAGAAACCCCAGAAGAGGCCTGGTATACAACTCAGGACAGCAATAAGAAAAATATTCCAGAAGAGGCTTGTCATAGAAGTGAACAAATTCTTTCAGAGACTGAAAGCCGAGGGTATGAAAAAGTGAAATGACATTCAGCATATGAAACATTTTTGTCTTTCATTTCAATGACTGTTTCATTTTGGTACAGGGAAGATAAAACAACTTTTGTGGAAACAAACACTGTGCTCTCTTTCAAGCAAGGAAATTCTGTGGGATTTCCAAGCCGTTATGATACCAGGTTTTACTTTTTTACTTCAATTATCTTGCTGCCTCTCTAGTTTACAACAAAAAAGAAAGGAGAATAAAAAGAAGTATATTTTTGAGAAGGCTTATGATTTAGTGCGGAACTGTGGCATTTCCTGCTCCGGTTATAGCATGTTCCTTGGCTAAGCAGAAGTCCACATAAAACTTTGGGTTTTTGAATAATAATAAGAAAGTTACTTATAAATTAAAGAGCATAAAGGGTTTGTGTTTTGCCATGGCCTTATGTTGACTCAATATGTTTGATAATCAACCCCCCCCTTCCCAAAAAAAAAAAAAAGACGCAGACACACTTCTTCCGAAAAAAGAAAAGGTTTGGACAGGGTTTTAGGTGAGTGGAACCATTAGCAAAAGTTTAGTCTGACCCGCAGGATTTGTTGAGTAGGTTCTCATTGAAATGGTAGCAGAATCTAGCAATAACTTAATTTGCACATCCCTCATATTGATAAAGCCAAAGACTTCTGCTTCCCTCTGCACCTTATTTACTACTCCACTATAAGTAGCTCTACGTATAGCCATTTTCCTTTGGTGTCAGTCCACATTAGGGTTCATAAAAGATGTGTACTTCTTCTAAACCTTATTTATTAGATTGCAACTACTGAGCATTTCTTTGAAACATCAGTCAAAATGGATGGCAAGTTCTCTTGGCTTATGATGCCTGCATTCGTCTATGCCTAAATGCTTGGGCAAGAGGATGTGTTGAAGCACCGGAATTTTTACGCGATGAATGCCAGCTGCTTCGAAGTGCTTTCTGGTATGCTAGCTTGTATTTTCTCCTATTGAATCACTTTAAAAGCAGCTTTAATGGCTACAACAATTTTTCCCTCACCATCTTATTCAACTCGCAGCTTGCAGAAACTGTTGCTGCAACCTCGAGGCATGCAGACAACAGAAAGGATCAATAATGGACAAACATTGCCCTTGAAAGTGAGAAAACTAGTGGGGAAGGTTCGTGTGGAAGGTATACATCAAGAACGCTTATACATCAAGAACGCTTATTTATGCTTAATTTTTGAGGTAATAGATAGTGCAGGTCCTTGGTTTTTATTTGTGTGTGTGTGTCCGAGCCTCGGAGGTAAGGTAGGTAATTTATAGTTCAGGGCTAGTTTTTTTTTTCCTTTTGTGAAGACAGATTTGAATAATAAGTTATGGTTTAATCCTGCAATTTCTATGAATCTTGTTCCCTTCTAGACACATTACTTATAGTTCAGAGCTATTTTTTTTTTTCCGTTTGTGAAGACAGATTTGAATAATAAGTTATGGTTTAATCCTGCAATTTCTATGATCTTGTTCCCTTCTAGACACATTACTTTCTGGTTAAAGTAAAATAGTTCACTTATTCGACTAAGATGCGTTAGAATGGGTAGTTCATTAAATAATAGCTGTGAATCATATTTGAATAATAAGTTATGGTTTCATCTACTAATCTCTGTGACGTCTTGCTCCCTTCTAGGCACATTATTTTCCAGCTAAAATTTGACAGGTTGACTTATCTTTTGCCTAAGATGTGTTAGAATGTAGCCTTTAGATGTTCCAGATGAAGAAAGTGAAATAAAAGTCGTGACACTATATTGCAAGCAGATATCTTATTCTGTGATGTAATGTGTATCTTTTACTTGCATAGTATATAATGCTTGACACCATCTCAAAACCAATTGCAGTAAGAAAGTTAAGAATCATACCAAAGAGGAAACTTAAGAGCACAAACTCAATGCGAGGTGCAATTAGCATGCAGGCAGGAGCAGAATATGTCCGACATGTTTCTTCACTGGTGAAAAATGGAATCAATTCTCTTAAAATTCATTCATTTCTGCTGACATCCGAAGGTTAGTACTTCTTATTGAATGATCTTTTCTCTTCAATTGGCTCATGGAAACAAGTACCAAAAATGCATGTGGAGTTGAAAAAACATTGTCTTTTAAAAGGTTTACAGAATTCGACACGAACGGCTTGCTTGATTCTCTTAGAATGATTATTCTAGATGATAAAATAGCGACCTGATTGACTTTTTTTTTTCTTTTCTTATTTCCTGATAAAGTCATTGATGGTGATGGTCTTCTCTAGGCGAGACAATATGATGATTGAGGGGTGCTAAATGGGGCCAATGTAGACCTAAAATCATATGAAGAGAAGTGTATCAAAAGAACTACTACCTCTCGCAATTAAGGCAGCCTAGTTAATAAAATGGAAGCAATCAAACCATATAGGCGATACCAGCTACTTGTTACATCTGTATTAGATTGTGTTAGTAAGGAGGTTTTCTAACGTGGTTATGGATTTGTGTGAGACTTGGGAACACTCTAGTTTTAAAGAACTCCTAGCTTGTTCTAAAAGACAAAATATATTGGAATGAGATGGCCCGAATAGTGTGTAATGGTTCCCACCGATTCATACAACTGATCCAACCTAGTTTGGTATAGGGGCCTAGCTGATTCATTAACTAGTAACGTATTGATGATCTACATTGGTTCTTATGTACGTGTTAGGAATTCATGCACGCTCTGACAATAAGTAGATTTCTGGAACTATCAAAATCAAATAATAACATAGTTGTTTCTTCACTGGTTAAAAATGGAATCAATTCTCTTAAAATTCATTCATTTCTGCTGACATCCGAAGGTTAGTACTTCTTATTGAATGATCTTTTCTCTTCAATTGGCTCATGGAAACAAGTACCAAAAATGCATGTGGAGTTGAAAAAACATTGTCTTTTAAAAGGTTTACAGAATTCTGACACGAACGGCTTGCTTGATTCTCTTAGAATGATTATTCTAGATGATAAAATAGCGACCTGATTGACTTTTTTTTTTCTTTTCTTATTTCCTGATAAAGGCATTGATGGTGATGGTCTTCTCTAGGCGAGACAATATGATGATTGAGGGGTGCTAAATGGGGCCAATATAGACCTAAAATCATATGAAGAACTACCACCTCTCGCAATTAAGGCAGCCTAGTTAATAAAATGGAAGCAATCAAACCATATAGGCGATACCAGCTAGTTGTTACATCTGTATTAGATTGTGTAAGGAGGTTTTCTAACGTGGTTATGGATTTGTGTGAGACTTGGGAACACTCTAGTTTTAAAGAACTCCTAGCTTGTTCTAAAAGACAAAATATATTGGAATGAGATGGCCCGAATAGTGTGTAATGGTTCCCACCGATTCATACAACTGATCCAACCTAGTTTGGTATAGGGGCCTAGCTGATTCATTAACTAGTAACGTATTGATGATCTACATTGGTTCTTATGTACGTGTTAGGAATTCATGCACGCTCTGACAATAAGTAGATTTCTAGAACTATCAAAATCAAATAAAAACCATGTAGAGTTTTAAGATCCTCGTACATAAATAACATAGATGTTTTCCACGATGTTGTCTGCAGAATCCTTGAGATGCTTAGTTCTCCTGAAGAGTTCAATGGAAGATACTAAATTTGAACCAAATTCTGCTGTTATGCTGCAGCCTGGAAGTGGTGATCACCATGACTTGTAAGTTGTTATTTTACTTCATACTGGTTCTATAATGCTTATAATCCAGTTAAATAATCCAGTGAACTGTGTCCTGAATATTGTTAGGAATGAGAAGACTTCCAGTTGTGCGGTTATCTTACAACAATAAGCTTTATGAGATTCACTTCTTTTCGCTGATTAGAATTTGCAAGATGAGGAAAAAGAACATTTGTGTCAAGATTCCAATTGTATGGTCACCTTTATAAGTAGTTAGGAAATATGATGATTATATTTAGATTTTTGTGACACCATGTCCCGATGCTTGCATTCTCATATGTAAGAATAGTCCTGTACTTCAGTTTTATATTTGATATCAAACAGTTGTGTTCAGATGTTAATTTCTCCAGACAAGATACTTTCGTCCGGGAGATATAGCTCCTCAGCGCATACATACAGAGATCTAACACATTTCCGAATACAGTTTCCCAGAGAACCAAGGAGATGCTCTTTTGCTTGAAGTACAGGATATGAAGAGAAGTACTTTGGGTCGAACTTCAATACCGATCTCAGCCGTGACTGACAGTAATGTATGTCTAATCCTGCAATAGGTCATATTGTTATGGCTATTTTATTCAGCTTTGAAATTCTCATTATACTGCCTTCTTACATCAGTTTCGTAATTGTTCCAGAATGATAAGATTCGCTGGTGGCCCATTTATCATGATGATAATGAATGTGTTGGGAAGGTCCAGCTATCAATCAATTGTACATTGACAACTGATGAGACAACACAAGTCAAGGTTTTTAACATGGACACTCCACCATATTTCACTTCTGTCCCGTGGAATATGAATGTTTTTGTCGTAATCTAAGTTAAATATGAGTAGGTAACATCATATATTTTTCAATTGAAGTCAGAAGAGTAACATTTAAATTTGAATCTGCAAAAAGTATGATTTCTAAGCTTATTCATTATCTTTCCCTTAAGCTAGTGGTTGTTAATTCATTTTGGTAAGTGTAACATTCTATCGGCCTCATCGCCTATCTCCGTTCTTGAGATTTATACATATTTTCTAGCTAGCACATAACATTTGACATGCTAAATATGTATCTTTTTCTTTCTCGCTTATAAAAGAAAAGAAGAAAAAACAGCTACAGACTGGAGACTTAACCTTAAGCCATTTAACTCGAGGTCTTTATCCTTTGGCCCTTTCTGACTTGAGGTCTCAGCATTTCTTCTACAAAAGCATTTTTCTTGATTGTAGCTAATAGTATTATTTGTCAATTATTATTAAAATCTACATACTCAAAACTGCTGCTGGTGTATAGTGTCTTAGCTCATTTTATAGGTGCAGGAGTTAATAAAAACTTGTGACGTGTTTGATTCCCATTTATAACAGAGTGGACCTATTGCGGAGACTCTTGCATATGATCTGTTACTGGAGGCTTCCATGCGTGCTCAACAATTCAGTACACGAAGTTTAAGGTCTGAGGGACCTTGGAACTGGTTACTGACAGAATTTTCTGAGTACTATGGGGTCTCAGATACCTATACTAAATTAAGGTACGCTTGTGATATATGCAAATGGTATATCCCTTAATGTCTCTTTTAAGCAAAGCTGACTAAGTAGAGTTCAATAGGTACCTTTCATATGTCATGGATGTTGCCACTCCAACGAAAGATTGTTTGGAGCTCATTCATGAGTTGCTTGTGCCAGTGATGAAGGCAAGGAGCGACAAAAGTTTAACAAGACAAGAGGTATCAAACTCTGAACTCTCAAACCTTCGATGATGGTGTGATTCTGGAGATTTAGACATTTTGCAGAATTATTTCTTAAAATCCAATTCTAATCTAGTTTCCCGTAATTGCTAATCTAGTTTCCCGTAATTGCAAAAATTTTCAAACCTTCTTAAATTAATTGCCGCATCCTTTGTCTTTCAAATATTTTACTCTCTTCTGCCATTTTATTTGACCTGCTTTACATTTTCTTTGAACCCTGAAATTTGGCTCCTCTATGTAGAAGATTTGTTGGATCCTTAAGTATGATTTCTTCAGGATCCCTCCCCGAGTAGTGAGATGTCGTAGATAAATGGTATCATAGAACAATGATGCGACCTTACCCTTCTCAACTGTGATATTAATTTTGTTATTAGTTTCTTCTTTCAGACAGAAAACAATATATTTAAAGAGGAGGTAAAAGCATTTTCAGAAACTCAAGCGAAGGCATATGTTACCATTTACAAGTGGCCTATCTAGTTGATCCTTTACCTTTTACTATTTCAATACTGGCTTATCTTTTTGAATTGTTAAAATCATTGTAACTGGACATGCTAGTTTCAGTAAGCCGGCGAAAAGTTCACCTGAGCAGAGAACGCAAACTTACAATTTTTCTTGTTTCAGAAAAGTTTGCTTCTGGATTGCGAAACAGAAGTTGGAAGTCTCTTGGCCACTGTGTTTGAAAACTACAAGTCCTTGGATGAAAACTGTTCCACAGGTTTAGCAGACATTTCGGCTCCTGTAGCAGAAACTGCAGCACCAGCACTTGCTCCTGCCGTTCAAGTTTACACTCTTCTCCATGACATACTTGCTCAAGATGCTCAGATGACACTTAGAAACTATATACAGGTAAATGAGTAGAGCATTTGGTTGTCTGGTTTTGCTTACACTTGTTGATGTCTCATCATAAGTCTAATGAAAATATGATTTAACAGATAGCAGCAGCAAAGAGGTGCCGAAAACACATGGTTGAAACTGATGAATTCTTGTCAACAAACTTAGACGGCTTTGTCATGGATTCAGTAACAATAACTACTGCTTATTCGAAAATGAAGAACCTTTGCTCCCGCATATCAAATGAAATCCAGGCAGATATTAAGATCCACAATCAACATATACTTCCAAGGTATGTTGCAACTAAAAATAAGATGCATTTGACATCAATCTGTTGGTCCATATCCATGATTGTATTGTCATGCATTTCAATGAAATTCATGTCAAGTTAGGGCTAAAAACGCCAACAATTACCGCTCTAAGTTCTCGTATTATGCTGGCTGTTGCAGTTGTGCAACTTAAACTGCCAACAAAAACTTCAGATTGTCTTACAGTGGGCACATTCATTTTTCAGTTCAATTGACCTTACAAGCATCACGGCTTCAGTTTACAGCACTGAACTGTGTAAGAGGCTCAAGAACTTTCTCGCTGCATGGCCTCCATCAAGTCCTTCTCTACATGTGAATGAACTTTTGATTGCAGCAGCTGATTTTGAGAGGAATCTAGACTCATGGAACATTAGGTTATATTGAACGCAAGTAAATTTGTATCGAAGCAAAGAAATCGTTATGCTTTCTTAGACAAGTTATTTATTATTCCTTTTCTTCCATGATTCAGTCGAGTGCAAGGTGGTGTAGACTCGAGGGGTCTCTTTCATAGTTATATAATGGTATGGATAGAGGATATGCAACTTCACTTACTTGAGCTTTGCAAGGCAGAAAAGGTAACTCAGCTCTTAATCTTCACTTGAAATAACCCCTTTTGTTTTGTTATATTGTGCAAGAGAGGCTTAAAGATTTTCCATATTCTAACTATCAGGTGTTATGGTCTGGTGTTATTACGAACTATTCTACTTCTCCTTTTGCTGAAGAAATGTTTGAGAAAACCAAACAAATGTTAACTGAGTATGAAGTAGTAATCAACCGTTGGCCTCAGTACACCGTCATTTTGGAGAATGTAAGCTCTATTTTCATATCCATGGAAACATATAGACAGATGCTTGATGCTGTTTCATGGCTGTGCAAATGTATAAATAACTGAGAACCCCTTCCATTTGCTGATTAAAGCTTTCTGTTGATATCACAGGCTGTTGCTAATGTAGAAAGAGCAATTATAAAAGCCATAGAGAAACAGTACAATGATATCTTGACCCCACTGAAGGATAGCATTCCAAAGAAGCTCGGCATGCAAGTTCAGAAATTAGCAAGAAGGCAATCAACTACTCTCTATAGCATTCCTAATCAGGTAAGTGCTAGTAATAGATGGACAGGTTATTTAGTGTCATAACAAAGAGATGCATAAGCTGCTAATACACACAAATGCAGAGGAAGCATAACTAACTAAATATGCTGGGGCTTTTTTTGGACAGTTGGGCACTTTCTTGAACACAATCAAGAGAATTCTAGACGTTCTACACTGTCAACTAGAAGACATATTGAAGTCATGGGCATCCTATCTACCAGCGAATGGAGAGAAGAAGTCCACTTTCGGGGAGCAACTGAATGGAGTTACGGTATTGCTGAGGACTAAATACAAAAACTACATGCAAGCAATAATAATCAAGCTTGCTACTAATGTAAGCAACTACTATCTCATATTTAGCTATTTATTGGTGAGAGTAAACCATGTGTGATGTGTTTACTCCATGTGATAAGCAACTACTATCTCATATTTAGCTATTTATTGGTGAGAGTAAACCATGTGTGATGTGTTTACTCCATGTGATAAGCAACTACTATCTCATATTTAGCTATTTATTGGTGAGAGTAAACCATGTGTGATGTGTTTACTCCATGTGATATCTAATGCGTTCACTGTCAATCAATCACGACTATTTATTGGAACATTAATTCATGGAATGAGGTTCACCTTTTTCTCCATGTGATAACAGATGCAAGCAAATCGTTGCACACGTTTGCAAAGGATTTTGGAGGAAACGAAGGAAGCAGATGGGGAGGCTGAAATCCGTGAAAGAATGCAATTGTTGAATTCACAACTCTCAGATTCCATAAGCAACTTGAAAGAAGTTTTTACGAGTGGAATATTTGTTGCAATCTGCCGTGGATTTTGGGACAAAATGGGACAGGTTGGTTTATCTAGTGACCATCTCAAATATGAGCTATTCACTACAACGATTAATTAACCTTTTTTTCTTTTTACCCTTGAGTTAATGGCATTTTGTTATTTTTTCTTATTATGCTAGATCATACTGAAATTTTTAGAAGGAAGAAAAGAGAACCGAGTGTGGTATAGTGGTTCTTACCATGCTCTTGGGGTAAGTGGAGCTAAAATTCAGTATATATAATGTAATATTTATGCAAATATTTCTTGATGACATATTCAGCATGGTTTGATTTACAGATTCTGGATGATATATTTGCTTCCCAAATGCAAAGATTGCAAGGAAATGCTCTACAAGAGAAGGATATTGAGCCCCCTCGTTCAATTGTTGAAGCTCGAGCTATACTCTGTAGAGACACCAGTAACTGTCCAGATTCCTCCAACTACTTGTATTTCTAGGAATACAACTGATTTGGTCTCGTATACTTGTGTTTGTGCTCTACTATTTCTTCCTGTTCATATATTCTTTTGTATGTAAAACATCCAATTCTTTGTAAGTTGTCAATCAATAAAATAAAGCCATCCTCGAACAAAATACTCGTCTCATCAAATTTCAGTTATTTCAAGTCATTAACTCATCTCAGAAGTTTTGGTGTGCAATGCTGGAAAGAAGCAAAATTTTGAGTCAATTGTGGACGCTTCTCTGATGCAGTGACTCCATATGAGAAAGAATCTTTGATTGCCTATACATCTTTTTGTTTTAACAAGTATAAATAGAATCTTTAAGAAACAAGTCAAGTTATATACATCTTTTTGTTTTAACAAGTAAAAATAGAGTGTTTGAAGGATCTAGAAATTTGATTGAATAACTACGATTTAATGCAGAAAATAATTAAACTTTCTTGTCTTGCCATGAGTTTAGACAGGAAAGTATGAGAATGGCAGAATGTCCCCACTAAAAACATAGCTGCGAGAACTAAACTCAAACGTTCCCCAAATAAAAAGCAAGTCGATGTTAGTCCCGCCAATATTGCTGTATTAGTAAATAATAATTCTGCAAAATATAAGTTATCGTAATGAAACGGTAATTAATTCGAGCCCACTGAATCCACACTGTTTCCTTAAGGAATTTAATCCCCTCCTAGTACCCAAGGTAATGGATTATTTCCTCCCAGGATAGAACGAATCACACACTGGTGTAGCGGTACTTCAAACCCCAGTGTTTCAGCGAACACAAAGTTCGGTAGCAAATCACACTTACAGTTGCTTTATTTGAAGTTAAAAACAATGCAGAACGAGGGAGTAGAAACTCAGAAAATCATATGGAAATGCTGAGAGAAAGGAGTGCAATGTATAGCCAAATCTGTTGAGCGATTTCAGTTTGTGTCTTGTGTGTTGTGTGTCTTTCTTCAACAGCTGCTGCACATATATATAACAGCCAGTGTTGAAGAAGAACAATCGTCCACCCTCCATGGTGGAGCAAGCATTAGCTTGTTTGTGGAGCAAGCACAATCATGGTGGGAAGAGCATTAGGCGGCTGCCTTGTGGTCAATACACGGATTGAAAAATATCCGTTACAAATGCGGATAATCTTACGTTAATATTTACTATTAACAAATAAATTTGGTCCAAAAAATTAATCAATCAATCGATCATCTGACCAAATCCAAATCCGAATCCGAATCCGAAGCCGAAGCCGTAGCCGTAGCCGAAGCCGAGCCGAGCGAGCGACGACGACGACGGCGCGAGACTTGCTTTCTTCTTAACTCTTTAAGAGCTACAAGAAGAGCAATTATATATATACCCACCAAAAATCTCTTCCTCTTCCAATATGGGACAATGTCTCATTGTCAAGAGGGGGAAACTTAAAATTTTACTCAAAAATTTCATTTTCCTTCTATTTCCCATTCACCCTCATTTTAAGACTATTTCATCTTAAAAACAAAAACCTCAACAATCCCCCACATGAATGGGGAATGGCTATATCACGGAAGTATGCATGGAAAAACTGTGTGATTTACAAGCAAGGATTAATCGCATCTGGATAAGTAGGTTTCCCTTTGAACTTTCCGTAGTAAACTTATGTCGGATATACTCGGTCAATCGGTAGATTTGATATCTTTGAACCGTCGATCTTTGGTGTATACCTAGACAACCATAAGTCACACAATCAACCCTTAACCGTCTTTGGTTCTCATTGTTGTGTTCGTTTCAGCCATGAACACCGCCTGATTTTATAAGTGCGTAGAGAACTGGCCTTACAAAGTTCTCCTTGAAGCGGCTAACACTTCACACTTACATAGGTGATTCCTAAACGTGTCATCCTGTAGATACACTATTTGATATACCCCGTATCAAATTTAGAAATCATTAAAAAGCCTTAATGCTTTATCCTTGGTACTGAACATTGTCTCATCACGAGAACGGACTAAAATTTTATTTGACAATGTTGAACCGTCATTAATGACTTTGTTTGATCTCCTTGAACCTAGATCTTGGGATCTCCAGTCTTCTAGGTAGAGTTACCGCCACAATGACTTGTTCTCGGCCATAGCCCCATTCCCCTTGATGATTTCTCAACTACCTCTCTAGTTAGGCCTTTTGTAAGTGGATCCGACACATTATCACTTGACTTTACATAGTCAATCGTGATAATTCCTCTAGAGAGTAATTGCCTAACGGTTTTATGTCTTCGTCGTATATGACGAGATTTACCGTTATACATAACGCTCCCAGCCCTTCCAATTGCCGCTTGACTATCACAATGTATGCATATTGGTGCCAACGGTTTGGGCCAAAATGGAATGTCTTCCAAGAAATTCCGGAGCCATTCAGCTTCTTCACCGGCTTTATCTAAGGCTATGAATTCAGCCTCCATTGTAGAGCGGGCAATACATGTTTGTTTGGACGACTTCCAAGATACCGCTCCTCCACCAATAGTGAATACATATCCACTTGTGGACTTAGAATCAGTTGAACCGGTGATCCAATTTGCATCACAGTATCCCTCAATCACCGCAGGGAAATTACTGTAGTGCAATTCAAAGTTTTGGGTATGTTCTAAATATCCCAAAACTCGTTTCATTGCCATCCAATGAGATTGGCCTGGATTGCTCGTATATCGACTCAGTTTACTTATAGCACAAGCTATATCTGGTCGTGTACAATTCATGATATACATTAAGCATCCCAACACACAAGCATAATCTAATTGTGATATGCTTTGGCCTTTATTCTTTGCTAATGAAAGATTCACGTCAATTGGAGTCTTTGCAACTTTAAAGCCCAAGTGCTTGAATTTTTCAAGTACTGTCTTAATATAATGAGATTGTGACAATGCCAGACCTTGAGGAGTCTTATGGATCTTAATTCCCAGAATTAAATCAGCAACTCCCAAGTCTTTCATATCAAACTTGCTATTGAGCATACGCTTAGTAGCATTTATGTTGGCAATGTCATTACTCATTATCAGCATATCATCCACATATAGGCAAACAATGACTATGTGATTTGGAACATTTTTAATGTACACACATTTATCACATTCATTTATCTTAAAACCATTTGACAACATTGTTTGGTCAAATTTCGCATGCCATTGTTTGGGTGCTTGTTTTAGTCCGTAAAGAGACTTAACAAGTCTACATACCTTCTTTTCTTTACCTGGAACCACAAACCCTTCAGGTTGTTCCATGTAAATTTCTTCCTCCAACTCTCCATTTAAGAAGGCCTTCTTAACATCCATTTGATGAATTTCAAGACCATACACTGCAGCTAATGCTACTAACATCCGTATGGACGTAATTCTTGTAACTGGAGAGTATGTATCAAAGTAGTCTAGACCTTCTCGTTGTCTATACCCTTTGACTACGAGTCTTGCCTTGAATTTATCAATAGTGCCATCATCTTTGATTTTTCTCTTAAAAATCCATTTAGAACCCAAAGGTTTATTTCCAGGAGGAAGATCAACCAATTCCCATGTATGGTTGTTTAATATGGATTCTATTTCACTATTGACTGCCTCTTTCCAAAACAATGATTCCGAAGAAGTCATAGCTTCTTTAAATGTTTGAGGATCATTTTCCAATAAGAAAGTTACAAAATCTGGTCCAAATGAAGTAGACGTTCTTTGACGTTTACTACGTTTTGGATTCTCCTGATTACATGTACTTTCTTTTGTTTCTTCCCGAGGTCGTTTAGATCCTTCACCAAACGACTCACATTCTTTTTTATACGGATATATATTTTCAAAAAACTCAGCATTATCTGATTCTATAACCGTATTATTATGAATGTCGGGATTTTCTGATTTATGAACCAGAAATCGATATGCTTTACTATTTGTCGCATATCCTATGAAAACACAATCAATGGTTTTCGGTCCTATCTTTACCCTTTTGGGTTTAGGAACTTGCACTTTTGCCAAACACTCCCACACTTTAAAATAATTCAAGTTGGGCTTCCTTCGTTTCCATTTTTCATATGGAATGGATTGTGTTTTGCTATGGGGCACTCGATTTAATATTCGATTAGCTGTAAGAATGGCTTCCCCCCAAGTTTTGTGGCAATCCAAAACTTATCAACAACGCATTCATCATCTCCTTTAATGTGCGATTCTCTTTCCGCAATCCCATTAGATTAGGGCGTGTAAGGGGCTGTTGTTTGATGAATAATTCCATATTCTAAACATATTTCTTCAAAAGGAGATTCATATTCACCACCCCTATCACTTCTTATCATTTTTACTTTCTTGTTAAGTTGCGTTTCAACTTCATTTTTGTATTGCCTGAATACGTCTATTGCTTCATCTTTACTATTCAGTAAGTAAACATAGCAATATCGAATACAATCGTCAATAAAAGTTATGAAATACTTCTTTCCACCGCGAGATGGTATTGACTTCATGTCACAAATATCTGTGTGAATTAAGTCTAAAGGATTTGAATTCCTTTCAACTGACTTATAAGGATATTTAACATACTTAGATTCCACACATGTTTGACATTTTAATTTTTCGCATTCAAACTTGGGCAGTACTTCCAAGTTAATCATTTTCCGCAAGGTTTTATAATTGACATGACCCAAACGTACATACCATAAATCATTTGACTCAAGTAAGTAAGAAGAAGCTGAAATATTATTATTGTTTTCCACAACCATTACATTCAGATTGAAAAGGCCCTCAGTGAGATAACCTTTTCCTACAAATATTTCATTCTTACTAATGACAACCTTGTTGGACACAAAAATGCACTTAAAACCGTGCTTAACAAGAAGTCCAGTAGAGACTAAATTATTTCTCATTTCGGGAACATGAAGGACATTGTTCAAAGTCATGACCTTGCCAGAAGTCATTTTCAGAAATATCTTCCCATATCCTTCAACTTTTGCTGTTGAAGCATTTCCTATATAAACTGTCTCTCCGGGTCCAGCAGGAGCATAAGTAGCAAAAGCTTCTTCTAACTGCACAAACATGGCGAGTGGCTCCTGAATCAAACCACCACAGTTTAGGATTTCCCACCAAGTTACATTCAGAAAGCATGGCACACAAGTTATCAACATCATCATGGTTTACTACCATGTTTGCTTGACCCCTTTTCTTGTCTTTCTTCGGAGCATGACACTCCGTAGATTTGTGTCCGGTTTTCCCACAGTTGTAGCAGTTTCCACTGAACCACTTCTTGCTTGGGTTGTATTTCGGACCAGAAGCCTTCTTTCTCTTTTTGTTATCTTCAACAATATTTGCTCCCATTATTGTTGAATTTCTACGGCCTCTCCTTTCAGCAGCTTTATTGTCCTCTTCGATTCTCAACCGAACAATGAGATCTTCAAGGGACATTTCCTTTCGTTTGTGTTTCAAATAATTTTTGAAGTCCTTCCACAACGGAGGCAACTTCTTAATCATTGCTGCTACTTGGAATGCTTCGTTGATGACAAGACCTTCAGCAAGTAGATCATGAATAATCACTTGCAATTCCTGGACTTGGGTAATAACAGACTTGCTATCTACCATTTTGTAGTCCAAAAATTTTGCGGCAACGAATTTCTTCATCCCGGCATCTTCAGTTTTATATTTCTTTTCAAGCGCATTCCACAATTCTTTTGACGTCTCCACGCTACTGTATACATTATACAGATTATCATCCAGTCCGCTAAGAATATAATTCTTGCATAAAAAATCAGAATGCTTCCACGCTTCAATCACGAGAAAGCGTTCATTCTCTGGAGTTTTATCTGGCAGATCAGGAACATCTTCCTTGATGAACTTCTGTAGACATAACGTAGTTAAGTAGAAGAACATCTTCTGCTGCCAGCGCTTGAAATCAATCCCGAAAAATTTTCCGGGTTTTTCTGCCGGTGCCAACGCCGGTGTTCGGCTTGTCGATGCGTTGGCAGTCACCATCGGAATAGCTTGGTTTTCGCTTTCAGTCGTCATTTTTTCTGTTAAAAAAAATGACACAAACAAACGTTTAATACACGTTTTCAAACAGGAGTAAAAACCACGTAGATTTTAATCTCCAACAAATCGCCACAAAGGCTTTACTCTCCAAAACGGGAGTACACAAAACCACAAAGGTTTTAGTTTGCAGAATAATAAGAATAACACAAATACAGAAATAAATATTAAATTCCTTAAGATTGTTAGTCCCGCCAATATTGCTGTATTTGTAAATAATAATTCTGCAAAATATAAGTTATCGTAATGAAACAGTAATTAATTCGAGCCCACTGAATTCACAGTGTTTCCTTAAGGAATTTAATCCCCTCCTAGTACCCAAGGTAATGGATTATTTCCTCCCAGGATAGAACGAATCACACACTGGTGTAGCGGTACTTCAAACCCCAGTGTTTCAGCGAACACAAAGTTCGGTAGCAAATCACACTTACAGTTGCTTTGTTTGAAGTTAAAAACAATGCAGAACGGGGGAGTAGAAACTCAGAAAATCGTATGGAAATGCTGAGAGGAAGGAGTGCAATGTATAGCCAAATCTGTTGAGCGATTTCAGTTTGTGTCTTATGTGTTGTGTGTCTTTCTTCAACAGTTGCTGCACATATATATAGCAGCCAGTGTTGAAGAAGAACAATCGTCCACCCTCCATGGTGGAGCAAGCATTAGCTTGTTTGTGGAGCAAGCACAATCATGGTGGGAAGAGCATTAGGCGGCTGCCTTGTAGTCAATACACGGATTGGAAAATATCCGTTACAAATGCGGATAATCTTACGTTAATATTTACTATTAACAAATAAATTTGGTCCAAAAAATTAATCAATCAATCGATCATCTGACCAAATCCAAATCCGAATCCGAATCCGAAGCCGAAGCCGAAGCCGTAGCCGTAGCCGAAGCCGAGTCGAGCGAGCGACGACGACGACGGCGCGAGACTTGCTTTCTTCTTAACTCTTTAAGAGCTACAAGAAGAGCAATTATATATATACCCACCAAAAATCTCTTCCTCTTCCAATATGGGACAATGTCTCATTGTCAAGAGGGGGAAACTTAAAATTTTACTCAAAAATTTCATTTTCCTTCTATTTCCCATTCACCCTCATTTTAAGACTATTTCATCTTAAAAACAAAAACCTCAACAATCCCCCACATGAATGGGGAATGGCTATATCACGGAAGTATGCATGGAAAAACTGTGTGATTTACAAGCAAGGATTAATCGCATCTGGATAAGTAGGTTTCCCTTTGAACTTTCCGTAGTAAACTTATGTCGGATATACTCGGTCAATCGGTAGATTTGATATCTTTGAACCGTCGATCTTTGGTGTATACCTAGACAACCATAAGTCACACAATCAACCCTTAACCGTCTTTGGTTCTCATTGTTGTGTTCGTTTCAGCCATGAACACCGCCTGGTTTCATAAGTGCGTAGAGAACTGGCCTTACAAAGTTCTCCTTGAAGCGGCTAACACTTCACACTTACATAGGTGATTCCTAAACGTGTCATCCTGTAGATACACTATTTGATATACCCCGTATCAAATTTAGAAATCATTAAAAAGCCTTAATGCTTTATCCTTGGTACTGAACATTGTCTCATCACGAGAACGGACTAAAATTTTATTTGACAATGTTGAACCGTCATTAATGACTTTGTTTGATCTCCTTGAACCTAGATCTTGGGATCTCCAGTCTTCTAGGTAGAGTTACCGCCACAATGACTTATTCTCGGCCATAGCCCCATTCCCCTTGACGATTTCTCAACTACCTCTCTAGTTAGGCCTTTTGTAAGTGGATCCGACACATTATCACTTGACTTTACATAGTCAATCGTGATAATTCCTCTAGAGAGTAATTGCCTAATGATTTTATGTCTTCGTCGTATATGACGAGATTTACCGTTATACATAACGCTCCCAGCCCTTCCAATTGGCGCTTGACTATCACAATGTATGCATATTGGTGCCAACGGTTTGGGCCAAAATGGAATGTCTTCCAAGAAATTCCGGAGCCATTCAGCTTCTTCACCGGCTTTATCTAAGGCTATGAATTCAGCCTCCATTGTAGAGCGGGCAATACATGTTTGTTTGGACGACTTCCAAGATACCGCTCCTCCACCAATAGTGAATACATATCCACTTGTGGACTTAGAATCAGTTGAACCGGTGATCCAATTTGCATCACAGTATCCCTCAATCACCGCAGGGAAATTACTGTAGTGCAATTCAAAGTTCTGGGTATGTTCTAAATATCCCAAAACTCGTTTCATTGCCATCCAATGAGATTGGCCTGGATTGCTCGTATATCGACTCAGTTTACTTATAGCACAAGCTATATCTGGTCGTGTACAATTCATGATATACATTAAGCATCCCAACACACGAGCATAATCCAATTGTGATATGCTTTGGCCTTTATTCTTTGCTAATGCAAGATTCACGTCAATTGGAGTCTTTGCAACTTTAAAGCCCAAGTGCTTGAATTTTTCAAGTACTGTCTTAATATAATGAGATTGTGACAATGCCAGACCTTGAGGAGTCTTATGGATCTTAATTCCCAGAATTAAATCAGCAACTCCCAAGTCTTTCATATCAAACTTGCTATTGAGCATACGCTTAGTAGCATTTATGTTGGCAATGTCATTACTCATTATCAGCATATCATCCACATATAGGCAAACAATGACTATGTGATTTGGAACATTTTTAATGTACACACATTTATCACATTCATTTATCTTAAAACCATTTTACAATATTGTTTGGTCAAATTTCGCATGCCATTGTTTGGGTGCTTGTTTTAGTCCGTAAAGAGACTTAACAAGTCTACATACCTTCTTTTCTTTACCTGGAACCACAAACCCTTCAGGTTGTTCCATGTAAATTTCTTCCTCCAACTCTCCATTTAAGAAGGCCTTCTTAACATCCATTTGATGAATTTCAAGACCATACACTGCAGCTAATGCTACTAACATCCGTATGGACGTAATTCTTGTAACTGGAGAGTATGTATCAAAGTAGTCTAGACCTTCTCGTTGTCTATACCCTTTGACTACGAGTCTTGCCTTGAATTTATCAATAGTGCCATCATCTTTGATTTTTCTCTTAAAAATCCATTTAGAACCCAAAGGTTTATTTCCAGGAGGAAGATCAACCAATTCCCATGTATGGTTGTTTAATATGGATTCTATTTCACTATTGACTGCCTCTTTTCAAAACAATGATTCCGAAGAAGTCATAGCTTCTTTAAATGTTTGAGGATCATTTTCCAATAAGAAAGTTACTAAATCTAGTCCAAATGAAGTAGACGTTCTTTGACGTTTACTACGTCTTGGATTCTCCTGATTACATGTACTTTCTTTTGTTTCTTCCCGAGGTCATTTAGATCCTTCACCAAACGACTCATATTCTTTTTTATACGGATATATATTTTCAAAAAACTCAGCATTATCTGATTCTATAACCGTATTATTATAAATGTCGGAATTTTCTGATTTATGAACCAGAAATCGATATGCTTTACTATTTGTCGCATATCCTATGAAAACACAATCAATGGTTTTCGGTCCTATCTTTACCCTTTTGGGTTTAGGAACTTGCACTTTTGCCAAACACCCCCATACTTTAAAATAATTCAAGTTGGGCTTCCTTCCTTTCTATTTTTCATATGGAATGGATTGTGTTTTGCTATGGGGCACTCGATTTAATATTCGATTAACCGTAAGAATGGCTTCCCCTCACAAGTTTTGTGGCAATCCAGAACTTATCAACAACGCATTTATTCTCTGGAGTTTTATCTGGCAGATCAAGAACATCTTCCTTGATGAACTTCTGTAGACATAACGTAGTTAAGTAGAAGAATATCTTCTGCTGCCAGCGCTTGAAATCAATCCCGAAAAATTTTTCAGGTTTTTCTGCCGGTGCCAACGCCGGTGTTCGGCTTGTCGATGCGTTGGCAGTCACCATCGGAACAACTTGGTTTTTGCTTTCAGTCGTCATTTTTTTTGTTAAAAAAAATGACACAAACAAACGTTTAATACACGTTTTCAAATAGGAGTAAAAATCACGTAGATTTTAATCTCCAATAAATCGCCACAAAGGCTTTACTCTCCAAAACGGGAGTACACAAAACCACAAAGGTTTTAGTTTGCAGAATAATAAGAATAACACAAATACAGAAATAAATATTAAATTTCTTAAGATTGTTAGTCCCGCCAATATTGCTGTATTTGTAAATAATAATTCTGCAAAATATAAGTTATCGTAATAAAACAGTAATTAATTCGAGCCCACTGAATTCACAGTGTTTCCTTAAGGAATTTAATCCCCCCTAGTACCCAAGGTAATGGATTATTTTCTCCTAGGATAGAACGAATCACACACTGGTGTAGCAGTACTTCAAACCCCAGTGTTTCAGCGAACACAAAGTTCGGTAGCAAATCACACTTACAGTTGCTTTGTTTGAAGTTAAAAACAATGCAGAACGAGGGAGTAGAAACTCAGAAAATCGTATGGAAATGCTGAGAGGAAGGAGTGCAATGTATAGCCAAATCTGTTGAGCGATTTCAGTTTGTGTCTTGTGTGTTGTGTGTCTTTCTTCAATAGCTGCTGCACATATATATAGCAGCCAGTGTTGAAGAAGAACAATCGTCCACCCTCCATGGTGGAGCAAGCATTAGCTTGTTTGTGGAGCAAGCACAATCATGGTGGGAAGAGCATTAGGCGGCTGCCTTGTGGTCAATACACGGATTGAAAAATATCCGTTACAAATGCGGATAATCTTACGTTAATATTTACTATTAACAAATAAATTTGGTCCAAAAAAATCATTTGACCAAATCCGAATCCGAAGCCGAAGCCGAGCGACGACGACGGCGACGGCGCGAGGCTTGCTTTCTTCTTAACTCTTTAAGAGTTACAAGAAGAGCAATTATATATATACCCACCAAAAATCTCTTCCTCTTTCAATATGGGACAATGTCTCATTGTCAAGAGGAGAAAACTTATAATTTTACTCAAAAATTTCATTTTCCTTCCATTTCCCATTCACCCTCATTTTAAGACTATTTCATCTTAAAAACAAAAACCTCAACAGTCGATACACAGAAAGTAATGTGCAATTCATAGCCATTTAATGACAGAAGACACAAACACAACAATTAAGTGAAAGATAAGCAAGTGAATCGAGTAAATAGTAGTTTTATCCCCCCTCCCCCCTATATATATATACGTCTTCCCTTGAGATGTTTAACATCCAGCTCGACCTCCACCTCCACCCGCAGCGCTAGCAGAATATACGATGCCGGCGGTGTTCAAAGCAGCAGCTGTAGCACCATGAGTTTCAGCGTTATGAGCAGTGTGAGACTTGTGCTTGTCCTCACCGGACTCTCCACAATTGAAGATGACTATAGACATTACTGCTAGAGACGCAACAATCATGCCATACATCACCCGAAGCCTGTAACCACCATCAACAACGTTGTATTGAACCACCATATTTTATTATTTACTTTTGCTTCTCTTCACTCTTGAGAATTATAAGCAAATCAAGAGCCGTAGGATAACATGTAAATATAGTTGAATTACATGGGGTCATTTCCGTTGGTTGTAAAACATGATCTTGTTAAGAAATTTAGCTTAAAGTAATAATATCAAGAAAATAGACAAGAATGTAGGGAGCAAGAGATGACGGATTCTTATTTCTTCCATGTATTCAAGTGTGTACAATGTGATATCCAAACCCTCTATTTATAGGATGATATTTAGGTAATTATACAAAGGGATTCCATGAACATGGTATTAACTATTGAGATAATGAGGGAAGATCATAGAGGAAGTTATGGAGGTGTGAGACTTTACAATCATAATGGTAAGAAAATAGTGGGAGGTTAATGTACAAGAGTAGTGGTAGTAACTTCTTTAGGAGTTATAGACATCCACTACATAATATAATATTTCATAACACTCCCCCATATATGTCTATAGATAATGTGCCTCGTTAAAACCTTACTAAGAAAAAAATCTTAGTAAAGGAAAAAGAGTACACATATATGTAATACGCATTGATTGTTGCCTCTTTAAAAACCTTGCTAGGAAAACCCATTGGGATAAAACCTCAGCTAAGAAAAAAAGAGTACAGCTCGTATCTTACCCCCCGATGAAAACATCACTTTACTTTTCGAAAATGACTCATTCTAATCCCGTATACCAGCTTCTCAAATGTTGAGGTCGGTAATGATTCATTGAATAGATCCACCAAATTATCAATCAAATAAATTTGTTGACCATCTGTATCATCAATCTGTCGAAGATCATGTTTGAATTTTTTTTTGGTGAAATATGCTTTATTTTGTCGCTTTCAATGTATCCTTCTTCCAATTGAGATAAGCAAGCATCATTGTGTTCAATATTATTGAAATCTTCTTTGTCAAAGAAAAATCACACATTCATTGTGTGTTGAGGTACTTGCTTTATTAGTTGCTAGTATCTTGGCATGACTTGAATAAATATTAATAATTGACTGTCTTGTCGAATATCATAATATAGTAGTACCCTCATGTGCAAATAGATTGTTAGAAGAACGAACTTCAAGAAATGCCTATATTTGCAAAACCAGTAAAATCTTGACAATATTTGTTAGAATAAACAAATCTCTATCAAGGATTCCTTTTGCAATATAACATTAATCGTATTTCAGTATCTCCACATATGAGTAAAACTATATTTTGCAAGCATATTGTTATACTCATGGTTCTAGCAAGATACATTAGTGCACCAATTGCACTAGATACAAAAATAAATCATGTACGCCATGATTGGTGTAATCCACATAAGGATTTACCGAAGCTTTATTTAATATATTTTTTGAAAACCTTAATATGTTTCAGAACAGTTTAAATCCTTCAATGATTTTTATATAAGCATATGAAAATTTTTAGGTATTGCCAGACTAAAATCTGAAAGCAATTGTATCCACCATAAGAGAACATGTTTTCATATAATCAATGCCAGGACATTTACAAAATATCTTGTGTCACCCCACTGGCTTTATACTTTTAGGTGTTGGGACTATCAGTCCAAAACTTCACGTTTTTCAAGTGAAGTCAATCTTGATTGTATATTTTTCATTGACCAATCATTTATTTATCAATATTCTATGACAGATTTGAGCTCAAGATCCTCGTCAATATTAATAAAATTGAGCGCTATATTATACCAACAATATCATCGACGATCTTGTCACGACCCAAAATCCTATCCTATCGTGATGACGCCATCGTGGTACTAGGCAAGCCGGCAATCTCAATAAACTATAATTTCCTTTAAGTTTGAAAACATAATGTGTAAATTTAATAGAAAACCCCCACACATACTGATATAAAATACACATCCAAAATCCGGTGTCACTGAGTACATGAGCATCTAGATGATAACATAGTCTGACTGATAAAACACTGTCTAGAAAATATAGAATAGTAGAATCAACTGAAAGGAAAGAGAGACAAGGTTTGCGAAACACCGGCGGCTACCTTGGAATCTCCGAAAAATCAATTGTGCGAAGAAATCAACACCCAATGTATCCGAAAACACCTGGATCTGCACGCGAAGTACAGGGTATAGTATGAGTATAACCAACTCAGCAAGTAATAATACTAAATAAAGAATTAAAAGTAGTCACGAGCTTCACTACTAAGTACAATTACAGTAATTTCTAACATAAGAAGGTAGGAATGCTTTCTAGTTAAACATTTAAGGCCAAAATAGAAATTTCATGTCAAGTTCAATTGAAACATAGATAATATATCTCAAACATTTCTAAAACAGTGATATATGACAATTGTAGTACAACAATAATGAAATCAATGCATCCTCTCAGAGCAACAGTCACTCAGTCCTTCCACTCGCTCAACACTCGGCACTCGCACTCAGTAGGTACCTATGCTCACTGGGGTGTGTACAGACTCCGGAGGGGCTTCTTCAGCCTAAGTGCTATAATCCGCATGGACAACTCGCGTGCTGCACGGACAACTCGCGTGCTGCACGGACAACTCATGTGCTAGTATAATATCTGGATTTGCACGGACAACTCACATGTTGCACGGACAACTCACGTGCCATAGTATAAATATCTCGATCCACACGGATAACTCACGTGCCATAGTATATATCTGGATCTGTATGGACAACTCACGTGCTGCACGGTCAACTTACGTGCCATAGTATAAATATCTCACAATCAGGCCCTCGGCCTCACTCAGTTCAGTAATCATGAAAATCAGCCCAAACAGAAATGATGCAATGTATCAACAAGGAACAATAGAGACTGAGATATGATATATAAATAAATTATGACTGAGTACAAAATAATAATTTAGCAGATAATTCAATATGTACACGACCTCTGTGGGTCTCTACAGTGTCAACACATGGTTTAAACATGATTTTTAGTTCGATTTCTCTAATACGTGGAAAAATGTACTGATAACAATAGATTATTCAACTACGCAAATCCATGGAATTGATCAAGTCATAATTCCTACGGTGCACGCCCACACGCCCGTCACCTAGCATGTGCGTCACCTCAAAACCAATCACATATCACAGAATCCAGGGTTTCATACCCTCAGGACCAAATTTAGATTACTTACCTCAAACCATGTAATTCTTTATTCTTCTATGCCTTTGCCTCGCGAATCGGCCTCCAAATGATTCGAATCTAGTCACAAATAATTCAATTCAGTCAATACAAATTATAGGAATTAATTCCATATGAAAATACTAATTTTCCAACAAAATCTGAAATTGCACTCAAAAATCGTTCGTGGGCCCCATGTCTTGGAACTTGAAAAACATTACAAAATATGAATGCTCATTCAACCACGAGTCCAACCATACCAAAATTATAAAATTCCGACATCGACTCGACCCCCAAATCGTAAATTCTTATTTTGAAATCCCTAGGTTTTCCCATGACCTCAACCAAATACACCAACATGTAATCTAGTCGAAATACTTAGGTTTTCCCATGACCTCAACCAAACTCTAATTTTACTACAAAAATACGTAATCTAGTCTAAATACTCAATGATAATCCAATATTATTGACTAACAATGATTATAAGTGACTTAACCGACTTAACTTAAGTTTTCCTGTGAATTCTCTCTGAAAAATCGCCTCAACCCGTGTTTGGAATGTCTAGAAATGAGAAAATCTCGGACCCCTTTATTTTTATACACTGCCCAGAGGTTCCGCACCTGCGAAATTTTAACCGCTTCTGCGCAACCACTTTTGCAATTTTTTCTCCCGCTTCTGGGCCATTCTCGCTTCTGCGGACAAGAGTCCGCTTCTGCGGTCCAATGCACTCCTAGCCTAGGCCGCATCTGCGACCAGGTTGTTGCTTCTGCGGTTGCGCTTTTGCGACATTTCATCCGCGTCTGCAGACCACATGCTTCTGCGATTCCAGGCTCGCTTCTGCGAGCTCGCACTTGCGATCCAATTTCCGTAGGTGCGATTGCATCAGATGGCAGAAGGTTTCTAATTTTGTTCTAAGTCCGAATTTGATCCGTTCACCATACGAAACTCACCCGAGACCCTCGGGACTTCAATCAAATACTCCAACAAGTCCTAAAACATCATACGAACTTAGTCAAAATCTCAAATCACATCAAACAATGCCAAAACCGCGAATCATACCCCAATTCAAGCTTAACGAAACTAAGAAATTCCAACTTCTACATTCGATGCCGAAACCTATCGAATCAAGTCCGATTGACCTCAAATTTTGCACACAAGTCATAAATGACATAACAGACCTATGACAATTTTCAGAACTAGATTCTGACCCCGATATCAAAAAGTCAACTCCCCGATCAAACTTCTAAACTTAAACTTCCTATTTTCGCTATTTCAGGCCTAATTTAGCTACATGCTTTCAAATAATTTTCCGGACACGCGCCTAAATCTAAAATCACCATATAGAGCTATTGGAATCATCAAAACTCTATTCCGGGGTCGTTTACACATAAGTCAACCTCCGGTCAACTATTTCAACTTAAACTTTAAACATTGAAACTAAGTGTTCCAATTCATTCCAAAACCTCCCCGGACCCGAACCAATTACCCCGGCAAGTCACATAACAAATGTAAGGCACAAATTGAGCAGTAAATGGGAGAACAGGGTTGTAGTACTCAAAACGACCGATCGGGTCGTTACTTTCTCCTCCTCTTAAACAAACGTTCGTCCTCGAACGGGTTAGAATCATACCTGGAGTCCCAAATAGGTGTGGATATTTGCTCTATTCTCCCGCTCAATCTCCCAGTTAGCTTCTCCGAATGGCTGGCCTCTGCACTGCACTTTCACTGAAGCTATGTTCTTTGATCTCAATTTTCGAACTTGTCGGTCTAAAATGGCCATCGGCTCCACATCATAAGTAAAATTACCATCCAACTACACTGTGCTGAAATCCAAAACATGAGACGGATCCCCGACATACTTTCGAAGCATAGATACATGAATCACTAGATGAACACTCGATAGACTAGGCGACAATGCAAGTTCATAAGCAACATATCCAATCTTCTTAAGTATTTCAAAAGGCCCAATATACCTAAGGCTCAACTTGCCCTTCTTCCCGAACCTCAACACACCCTTCATGGGTGAAATCGTGAGCAGAACCTTCTCCCAAACCATGTAAGCAACATCACGAACCTTCCTGTCGACATAACTCTTCTGTCTAGATTGTGCAGTGCGAAGCCGCTCCTGAATCAATTTAACCTTCTCCAAAGAATCCTGAACTAAGTCAGTACCAAATAGCCTAGCTTCATCCGGCTCAAACCAACCCACCGGAGACCGACACCGTCTACCATATAAAGCCACATACAGAGCCATCTGAATGCTCGATTGGTAGCTGTTATTGTAAGCAAACTCCGCGAGTGGCAGAAACGGATCCCAAGAAACCCAAAACCAATGACACAAGCACGTAGTATATCCTCCAATATCTGAATAGTGCGCTCGGACTGTCCGTCCATCTGAGGGTGAAATATTGTACTCAACTGAACCTGTGTACCTAATTCTCGCTGCACTGCTCTCCAAAACTGTGATGTAAACTGCGTGTCCCGATCCGAAATGATGGACACTGGAACACCGTGTAAGCGAACAATCTTGTGGATATAAATCTCAGCCAACCGCTCCGAGGAATAAGTAGTACCAACTGGAATAAAATGTGCGGATTTGGTCAACCGATCTACAATCACCCAAACAATATCAAACTTTCTCAATGTCCATGGGAGCCCAACTACGAAGTCCATGGTAATACGCTCCAACTTCCACTCTGGAATATCAAGTCTCTGAAGCAATCCGCCTGGTCTCTGATGCTCGTATTTCACCTGTTGACAATTTAAAAACCTAGCTACAAACCCAATTATATCTTTCTTCATTCGCCTCCACCAATAGTGCTGCCTCAAATCCTGATACATCTTCGCGGCACCTGGATGAATGGAGTACCGCGAACTGTGAGCCTCCTGGAGAATCAACTCACGTAAACTATCTACATTAGGCACACATAGCCTGCCCTGCATCCGTAATACACTGTTATCCCCAATAGTGACCCATTGGCATCACCGTGCTGAACCGTGTCCTTAAGGACAAGCAGATGGGGGTCATCATACTGGCGTTCTCTGATACGATCATAAAGAGAAGACTGAGAAACCACACAAGCCAAAACTCGGCTTGACTCGAAAATATCCAATCCAGTATTTTAAAAGGCGTGGGCGTAAGGTGAGGTATTTTACAAATGCCTCAGTGGGGAGTAAGCCCCGAGGCTGGGCGTAAGCCCCATATGTATTTATTTTTTAATATTTTATAAAATAATATAATTACATTAAATATTTATAAACATGTAAAATTGCATAAAAATTGAAGAAAACTATAAATATGTGATGTGTGTGTGTGTGTGTGTGTATATATATATATATATATATATATGTGTGTGTGTGTGTATGTGATTCATCCCCACAAAAAACTAGTCAAAACAATCTATTATACGCTACTTAGAAGCACAAGTAACTTGAGTCGAAAAGAATAAAGTTTTCTACATGGAGGAATAAAAAGGATGGCTAACCTGCAATTTGAACTTTGAACTTGCATCTATGAAGGAGAATGGAATTCTCTTTGTATTTGTAAAAAAATTGAATATTTGTTGCTTTTGGGAGATATTAGCAGACTAGCGGAGAAGATAAAAAATTGGAAAAGACCATGATTTAGGGCTTCAATCAATAAAAATGGTCGACTTTTAAATTTAATACATTTTAGTTCCTTTTTAAAACTTTTGAGTAATTACCAAACCGACTTTTGAGAATTTGGGTATTATATTAAGGACTTATTCAACAAATTTATTTTAATTTGAAAAAGTCTCTGGGGCTTACGCCTCAAACGCCCGGGCGTACGCCCCGAATTGCTGGGTGTACGCCTCTTGAGAGATGGATTCTGGGGTCATAAAGAAGTGCGAACCGCACCATTATTGTGCGGCCGCAGAATCAAAAGTGCGGCCGCACTCAGAAATGTGCGGTCCGCAGAAATCTTGCATGTCAAAGCTAAAACTCCAGAGTGCAGCAACACTCAGAAATGTGCGGTCCGCAGAAGTCTTGCATGTCAAAGCTAAAATTTGAGAGTGCGGCTGCACTCAAAAATATGCGGACCGCGGAATTTGAAGAAGTGCGACCGCAACCCAGAATTGTACAGCCGCATAAGATGAGCTTCAGAGAGATGGATTCTGGGGTCATAAAGAAGTGCGGACCGCACCATTATTGTGCGGCTGCAGAATCAAAAGTGCAGCCGCACTCAGAAATGTGCGGTCCACAGAAGTCTTGCATGTCAAAGCTAAAACTCGAGAGTGCGACCCCACTCAAAAATGTGCGGTCCGCAGAAGTCTTGCATGTCAAAGCTAAAATTCCAGAGTGCGGACGCACTCAGAAATGTGCGGACCACAGAATTTGAAGAAGTGCGGCCGCAACCAAAAATTGATGTCGCCCAAACTTACACCACTAATTGGGATTGTGAGGAGGTCAATGCAATTATAAATACCCAATGCGAGTCGCGGTCGATTCCACAGAGAGCTTTATGTTGGATTAGGTATATACCTAGTCTAAGTATATGACATGCCCAAGATTGCACTTTCACATATTGGGTTGTTTCTTTTCTACTCCTAAATCTTATGCTAACGCTGTAATTGTAAAGCTAAGAGACAATGTTTTTGGTATTGTTGTTTTTCAGGTTATAAAAGATCTAGGGTTGTAACTTCCACCTAGTTGGTTACATAACAGATTGAGAGCTTTAGGGCATGTTTGGTTGGTCGGGATAAAATATAGAAATCACACACGATTACTCACTCTATACCTCTCGGTAGTTTGAGTGATTTTACCCAATTTGGCTTTCTCAAGTCCAAATGGGTATTTCACAAAACAAGTGATAGATGCTCAAGTCGGGTCTTACTATCTCTAGATTCGACCCTTTTATTGGGGTTATCACTTTCTTGAGTTCACCCCAATTTCTTATTAGCAAAGTTTTTCTAGACTTAGTCTCTCTTCCTAAGGTAGAGACTAAGTCAATTAGGCATGAATCAATAGTTGCAACCATCAATTCTCAAATTCAAGCAAGAACTAGGCTAAATATCATATACCCAATCATAAATAAGCCCTAAATCAATCACCCATTAAGTAGCCATACTAGGATTGGGTCACAACCCTAGCTAAGGGTTTAGCTACTCATAGAAAATGAAGAAATTAAAGAAGAAACTAAGATAAAACTCATAATAGATGATTAAGGGAAGAAAATCTGATGTTAAAATGAGAAACTATTACAAAGTTACCCAAAACAATAAATAAAAACGGCTATCTATTCTTAGGTGTTCTCTGCTTAACCTAAATTTGAAAAAAAAAAGCTATTTATATCCAGCTGAAATTATCGGACAAAATTGTCCTTGCGGAGATTCTGCACCCGCACACATAATTGTGAGGCTGCGGAGATTCTGCAGCCTCACAATTATGTGTGCGGTCCGCACTTGGACTCTAGCTTGACATGATGGACTTCTGCGGCCACACAATTCTGGGTTGCGGCCGCACTTCTTCAAATTCCGTGGTCAACACATTTCTGAGTGCGGCCGCACTCTCGAATTTTAGCTTTGACATGCAAGACTTCTGCGGACCGCACATTTCTGAGTGCGGCCGCACTCTTGAGTTTTAGCTTTGACATGCAAGACTTCTGCGGACCGCACATTTCTGAGTGCGGCCACACTTTTGATTCTGCGGCCGCACAATAATGATGCGGTCCACACTTCTTCATGACCCCAGAATCCATCTCTCTGAACCTCATCTTTTGCGGCCGCAGAATAATTGTGCGGTCCGCACTTTGCATAGAAATTTTGTCAGAGGCTTCCTCATGTTCTGCAGCCGCACTCAATATTGTGCGGTCCGCATTTTGCCCTTTTAGCTTTATTTTGGTCCTTGTCCAAAATTACACCTTCTTGAGTTGATTTTCATCTCTTTGACTCATATTTCAACACTCCCGCAAGAAAGCACATTTCATCAGTTTTCAAGAAAACCTTAAAGCAATTTTGAGCTAAAATGAAAGTAAAAGAGTGCAAATAAGTAGTCAAAATCCCTACTTATCAACTCCCCCAAACTTAAGCTTTTGCTTGTCCTCAAGCAAATAAGGTAATTCCCACCTCCACAAGAAAAGAGCTATTTCAGCTAGCCTAAGGTGAATCAAACACACATAAATTGGGACCAACAATTATCCACCACATTTATGAATTATCAACAATACAATGATTTGACTTTTTAAGTACAATAGTTCTAATGTGACACTAGAGCATCAACAATTGACTTTATTCATCAAGGAAGCTCGCTCTTTCATGTAGGTCACTGTGGATCCCAAACTCCTCCTCCTCTACTCTCCGTTAGCGTATCTCACTTTAGAATGTAACACTCAATTCAAGGATTGTGAAAAGTTTGCTCATCTTTCTCAAAAGAATTTCACAAGTACGGCTCTGAGTACCATATGCTTGCCCCTCATGTAAATCACCATTAATATAAACTCACTCGACTTGAAATCATGTAGGGCTTTTTCGGGATGTAATAAAGGCTTTTGGACTAAAGAACGATTTGTTGGATTATCATCTTTCCATAAGCACTCTATTTTCTCTTTTTGGTTCATACTTTGTCGACTTTTTGAGTCATTTTCTTTTTCCTCAGGGGAACTAGAGAGACTTAACGTCTCTTTCTTTGTTATGATATTCATTTTCTCCTTCTTTATTTACTCCATGTCTTTCATCCTTGTTTTTCTTTGAATCCCTTCAACTCTTTACTTTATTCACTTTCTTTTTGGCATTTTTTATTTTGTTCTTTCTTTCTTTTCTTTGCCTTCCCTTTTATTCATTTCTTTCCTCTTCTTTGTACCTTTATATCACTTTCATCTCCTCGTCTCTCCCCCAAACTTATGTTTTAGCCAATTGTTTCTCGAGAATGACAAGGAAAGATCGGGTGCCAAGAGAGGGATATTATAAACGGGTTACAAGCTTGTAACGTTATTAAATGAAAAAGGGCTTAGGCTCAAATGGGTTGACTAAGGATATCACATTGGTAGGCTATGGAAGATTTCAAATTGGATCAAGGAGAGCCTACAATCATTTCTCAAGCCAAGCCAAACTTAGAATTTCGCCTAGAAAAATATTCGGGGCAAGTTCTAGACTATTAGCATGGGTACTTTGGACGACCCCGATATCAATAAAGTCGACTCCCAGTCAAACTTCCAAACCTTCTATTTTCAACTTTCGCCATTTCAAGCCAAAATCAACTACGGACTTCCAAATAAATATCCGGACACACTCCTAAGTCCAAAATCACTATACGGAACTATTGGAATCATAAAAATTTCATTTCAGAGTCGTTTGCTCAAAAGTCGACTCTCTGGTCAACTCTTTTCTTTTAAGCTTCTTAAATAAGAAATGTTCTCCCAATTTGATCCCAAATTGTCCGAAAACCAAACTCAACCACACACGCAAGTCATAATACGTATTACGAAGTTGTTCGGGACCTTAAGTCATTGTACGGGGCGTAAATTCTTAAAATGACAAGTCGGGTTATTACATTCTCCCCCTCTTAAACATACGTTCGTCCTCAAACGTGCCAAGAATTATTCTGAGGACATTAAATTACTGATTGCATTCTTACACACATCACTTGCGGGTGATTCTACGTCACCGCAAATTTAATATGGACCCGACAACGCCATCTCAGTTGAAGATTACTTGTTTCATCCATACTTATAAACTTTAAAACTAATTTCTTACACTCCAAACATTTTCAAAAGGCCTGATTTTCACATTAACACGTGACATTAGTCTCAACTGGCTATAGCAACTCGTGCCTACGCACACATCAACTTTCATTATAGTGCTGAAGTACTTCAAATTGTTTTTGGGGTATTACATTCTACACCACTTAGGATCATTCGCCCTTGAATGAGAAGTAGAATCCGCCCTCAAACACATAATATAACATATCTCTTCTTTCGCACGTCTCAATAACCCAAATTTTACTAACTCCCAAAATTTTCAGAAATTTCGGCAGAGTCCCCCCTGTAATTGGGCCTATCCACCTGCCAGAGTAACACCAAAACAACTCCTAACAATATATCCACAACCCAACAAAGCACCATAATGTATATATCAATAACACTAATCTCAGCATTATAAGCACTGCATTATCATAATGATATCTAGACATGAAGCACATAATATGTATGCCCATAACCACATCTCTGGTCTTAATAGTTGTTCATAATCGATTACAACATCGCCAATTAACCTCATGTTAACAACATCTCATTTCAAACCTCCACTTTACTAACAACGAGACACGAGGCATGAAGACCTCATAATTATTTACCCAAATTAACGAGTCATATTTAACGCCACTTGTGCACTTACCTCGTAGGCTAAAATGCGATAATTACAACACAAATATGGCAAATTATGCACAGAGAAATTCATACTAGAATTTTCAAATAAACCTCACAGGCATGACTCCCTATAAGTACTATAGTACAAATTTAGTTTCACAAAGGAGAATTTAAACACATAAATTTTCATCATAAGGATCTCTTCCTTATATAACTTCCACCGCGGCTCGTAGCCCAGTTTAAACATATCAAATCATATTAAAATGCGAGGATCTCGTCCTCAGTTCTGAATCACAAGTATTTTGCACATTGTGCCTACAAAAATTTTCCATTTCCTTTCTTTCTTCTTTTCAATAAATTCTGTAAATAATTTTCAAAACACATAATGAGCCCCCATACCAATAGGGCATATAATTCATAAAATTAAAATCAATTATTCCGAAATCACATCAAAACCCACTATAGAGAGTAATAGAAAGCCACTTTTGGACTTATAGTCCTCAATAGTGTACAAAATGAAAATGATAGACACAGCCTAACATCATCAAATCTCTCGACAGGTATAGACATATAAGTGGGTCACAATATTATGAAGCTCACCCATAAGCGAGGCATAATATGAGGACTCGCCTCAATATTCAGAACCGAATTAAATTAAGGAGAGAAATCCCTTTATAACAATTCGGGATCGTACCTGTAACGACACCATATGGTATGGTGGCCCCGGCCACACCATAATAAACATATCAACGGGCTGGCCTCTCCCTCTAGGGTGCCCTCTACCCGCCTGTCCTCCACCCCTAACTAGTTATGCACGTGGGGTAGTAGCTGCATTGGGGCCCGTAGCCTGAGTGTTCTGATGAAATTCACCCCTCCCAAGTCTAGGACAATCTCTCATGATGTGTCTAATATCACCACACTCATAACAACCCCTCTGAGGTCGCGGCTACTCGTACTGAGTCTATGCCGGATAATTGGAATAACCACTGTAAGAATTTCGTGTCGGTGGTGTACTATAAGATCTTACTGGAGCACCTCGAGTAATTTGATGTGTGGACTGAGCTGGACGACTGCTCGAGCCTCCACCATAATGGGTCATAACAGAAGAGTAAAATCCACTGAACCCTCCTAAGCTTCGAGATCTTTTAGACTCCTTAGACTCCCTTTCCTCACCTAGAACACCCTCAATCCTCCTCGCAATCTCCACTACTTGTTGAAATGGAGTATCAGTTTGCAACTCTCAAGCCATGCATATTTTAAGATCATAATCGAGCCCCTCAATGAATCTACAGACCTGCTCTCTGACTGTAGGAACCAAGATAGGTGCGTGTCGGGCTAACTCACTGAACCTAATAGCATATTTTGACACCGTCATGGTGACCTGATGCTACCATTCAAAATCTGTGCGCCATGCATCCTGGAGAGTCTGGGGAACAAATTATTTCAAAAACATTTCCGAAAATTGAGCCCAAGTTGGTGGTGTTGCATTGGCTGGTCTACCTTCTTCATAGATTTGCCACCACTGATACGCTGTGCCTGACAACTGAAATGTAGTAAAGGCAACTCCGCTCACTTCCACAATACCCATGGTGCGAAGAATACGATGACACTTTTCTAAAAATCCCTGGGCATCCTCTGTAGTTGTGCCACTGAAAGTAGGTGGACTATACCTCTTAAACCTTTCAAGTCTCTTTTGTTCTTCTTCTGATGCCTCTAGCCTGACCTCAGGCTGAACCGGAATAATAGGTTGTACAGGTACTACACCTGAAACCTGACCAATGTGAACCCGCTGCTCTGGAGTGCGGGTGGTAGGAGTCTGAGTTACTCCCCCAATCTGTGAAATATTTGGTGCAACAGAGATCAATCCTGTCTGAGTTAATGTACCAAACATATTCAAGAACTATGCTAAAGCATCCTGAAGTTCGGGGGTAACAATAGGTGCTTCTGGTACCTGTCCCCCAACTAGAGCTACTGGCGGCTCCTCAACTGCTGCTTTGATAGGTTCTCTAGTCGCAGCACGTGCTCTTTCTCGGCCTCTACCTCGGCCTCTACCTCTTGCGGCCCTAGCAGTATGCACGGGTGTCTTCTTAATTGAGCCGGTAGAACGTGTCCTCACAATTTGTGAGGGAATAGAGATACAACGGCTCAAATTCCAAGATCAACAAATTCCGCAAGACAGGAATGGAAGAAGTGGAAATTTCCTAACTGTTCTGTAGCCTCTCGAAGATAAGTACAGACGTCTCCGTACCGATCAATAAGACTCTACTAGACTCGTTCGTGACTCGTAGAACCTATGAACCTAGGGCTCTGATACCAATTTGTCACGACCCAAAAATCCCACCAAAAGCGTCGTTATGGCACCTAGTCTTAAAGACTAGGTAAGCCGATTACAATTACATTTCGAGCCATTTTGTTTTTGAAACAATTCAAGTGTCGAAACTAAAAGCGGAAAAACAAATGTAACAACCTCCCAAGACTGGTAATACTGAGTCACAAACTTTAACTGAATACATGCAGTGATCTCAAGGATCGAATATACAACACTGTTCGAATAAGAGTTGACAGTACAATAAAATGGAAAGACTCCAAGGGACTGCGACGACCAAGCAGCTCTACCTTGAATCCTTGCGATCACACTCTAATCTCTGTCCGAATTCGATATCTCCAATACTTGGCTCTGCACAAAAATGTGCAGAAGTGTAGTATGAGTACACCACAGTCAGTACCCAGTAAGTATCAAGACTAACCTCGGTAGAGTAGTGACGAGGTACAGTCAAGACACTCACTAGTCAAATAACATATGCAAAATAATAGTATATAATAGTACTGAAAAACAACTAGCAGTGATAGCAACAAAAATCACCCAGTGATATAAACAACAAAGCAACAAGAACACCAGAATTATTGCTCAAACGAATAAAGAACACAAGTACAACCAATTAAACAGGTCCTTCATATATAAATCTTTCACATATAATTCTTTCGAATAAATACCTTCCGAATATATTTCTTTCAAATAAATATCTTTCGAATATAAAATTCTTTCAAATAAATATCTTTCGAATATAAAATTCTTTCAAGTAAATATCTTTCAAATAAAATTTACTCTGTGACACCTCATTTCATAATCATAAGACACGGTCTCAGCCCACTTTCATATTGTCGTAACACGGGTCTCAACCCACTTTCATATTTCCATGGCACCTTGTGCCCATATTTCTATCAAAACCGCACGGATAACTCACGTGCCAATAATAAAAATCATCATATTTTTCCAGCACCTCATGCCCATATTTCTTTCATAACCGCACAGACAACTCACGTGCCAATAATATAATCAGTATAGTTCCCTGGAACCTCGTGCCTGCATTTTATTTCACATTTGCACGGATACTTCACATGCCAATAACATAATCATTATATTTCCCTGGCACCTCGTGCCCATATTTCATATCACATCTGAACGGACAGTTCACATGCCAATAACCTAATCCGCCCGGCAATAGCCACAGGCTCACAATTTCAACATAGATCAGACTATTATCAAGTTTACCGAAACAACAAGATAAGCTGCATAATATATAAAATAAACACAAGGAAAATCACAACATCACATGAAAATTTCCAACGCAATAACCCCACATCATCGCATAAAAATTAACAACACAATAACCTCACATCATCACATATCATCCCTTATAATAGCCACCCTTATCTCTCCTATAGCTACCCTTATCACTCCTATAATAACCTCCCATATCCCTCCGCCTTGACAATATCAATAGCCACCCTTATCGCTCTTATAATATCCTCCCTTATCGCTCCGTTTAATAGTCTCCTTTATCACTCCACCCAGACAATATCCCAACACACATAACAATAGTGAAATGCCACCCTTATGCCCGTATAATGTCAACAATGGAATGCCACCCTTATAGCCACATAACAGTAACCCAAATCACACAAAATTCACACAAAATATTATCACTACAGCACAACATCATCAACTCGTATTGCTCGTAGGCCACAACCATTCCAAAGGTACAATAAAGTCAATTAATTTCACAATAGATAGTTCATGGCTCAACACAATGTATATAAAATCTCAAAAATAACCACAAGGACG
This sequence comes from Nicotiana tomentosiformis, assembly GCF_000390325.3. Lineage (NCBI taxonomy): Eukaryota > Viridiplantae > Streptophyta > Magnoliopsida > Solanales > Solanaceae > Nicotiana > Nicotiana tomentosiformis. Next base: position 34,407,047 of record NC_090818.1, on the reverse strand, counting down.
GGAAGATAACTCATCACAGGACAACACCTTCTTTAATCCAACCTTTTGATAAATATATAAATGCCTCAATTTAAACTTATTTAATTAATTATTTGCAGATGAAAAATTCATAATGTGATTATTTCCAAGAAATATCAAATTAAAAACACATGGAATTCACATAAAAATCCAAGTGACAATAACACCAAATTATCATATAAAATACAAATTCGACAAACAAGAAATGAGGCATGACAAATCAAAGATTTACTAAGTTCCAACAATTTTCCAATTTAATACATAAGGGCGTCTACGAATTTCAACCGATATAATTTGCACATATAAAGCAAGTACGTACACGTCACCTCGCGTACATAATTTTCAAGTACACAATTTTCACATAAGACTCAATGCCTAAGGGGTAATTCCCCCACTTAAGGTTAGGCAAGATACTTACCTCATTTTCCAACCAATATCAAGATTCTAATAAACCTTTGCCTCGCTAATTCGTGTCCAAAAGCTTCAAATCTAGTCACAAACAATTCAATATACTCAACATGAATCGTAGGAAATAATTCCATATGAATTTGCTAAATTTCACAATATAAATCCGCAATTAATTCAAAAATCAATAGTGGGGCCCACGTCACGAAACCCTAAAAAAGTTACAAAATATCCCATTCAACCACGAGTCCAACCATATAAAAATTATCGAATTCTGACATCGGATTGAACTTCAAATCTTCATTTTACATTTTTGGAAGATTTTATAAAAATCTGATTTTTCTTGCATAAATTCACGGATTCATGATGTAAATAAGTATGGAATCATAAAATATAATCAATATAGGATAAGGAACACTTACACCAATATTTTTCCGTAACAATCGCCCAAAGATTGCCTAAACCGAGCTCCCCAAACTCAAAAATGAGTAAAAATGGCAAAACTCCCCGTTTTATGGGGTTTTACTGTTCGGGTGCCACAGGTGGCGTGGGGCGCTGCCTGTGGTGCTGTTTCCGGAACCCTTAAGCATCCCAGCGCCAGGGCTAGAGCCCTACGCTGCCCTGGGCGCTGACGGTAAGGCTGGCATGTGGGCCGGGCCCGGTCCTAAGTCGGCTTCATGGGCCTGTCCTAAGTGGGCCCAACAAATACTTTCTATTTTTTTTTTAAATTTTATTGAAGTTAGAGAGAAAAAATGGTAATAAAAATATCTAAGGCAATTCCTTGTAAATTATATTATAGAATTGTGACCTAAATATTTTAATTCAAATTTAAAGACAAAAATATTATAATCAGATGTTCAAAGCAATGCGTTATAATTTTATTATAGCATCAAAAAAAATATGGCAATATCTTTCTTAGTATTCCTCCCCCCTATGGAATGAGCACAACAAGGTGCTAATACCACCATTGAGAAGAGAAAGAAACTAATCAAGATATGCCAAAATACAAGTTACATATTAATTTTTGTTCATACAAGTTACATGGTATCTCTTACAAATTTCATAAATCCTTCAAGGTCCGGAGGAATTTCCGTTGGTGGTGGTGGAAAAGAAGCTTGGTCATTACCGCTTCCGGACGAAGCAGCATCCTCCACAAGTTCAGCTAGCATTTCTTCGTAAGCTTCGTCTACCTCTGGTTGTGATTCAACAAGTTCAAAATTTCTTCTTTCCGAACAGATCCAATCTCTGAAAAGTACTGATTTTCTCAAGCTCTCCCTCATAGACGCTCTATAATCACCGAGTTGAAGTCTTGCTTGACTGAAAGCGCTTTCTGATGCCACTGTTGAAGCTTGAATAGTTAAAATGTCTCGGGCCATCCTTGAAAGAATCAGAAAGTGTTTTTCTTTGTCCTTCCACCATTCCAAAATATTAAAGGAGCCGTCAGGATTCACTTCCTCAATTCCCTGTGACAAATAAACTTCAAGCTCATTTAGTTGTAAAAAATCACTAGTACTAGAACTTTGAGAATCCCTGAACCCCGCCCAAGCACTAAGTGCTCTTACTCCCGCAGTTCTTTTAGATGATTGAGAACTAGAAGAAGAAGGAATTGGAACATTTGGTCTAGCATGATCTAATGCAACTTGACAAGCATTGTAAATAGTTTGAACGTTTATTTTTATTGAGGCATTGCGTCCGAAAGTTTAGACAACTCCTCATCTTCAAGTGCTAAACCATTATAAATAGTTTCATACCAAAATTGAGGACCTCCTAATTTCATAGTAGGATTTAACAAGACAGCAACACCATAAATAGGGGGAATAGGGACTAGTGGATTATTATTAGTTGGGTTAATTTAGGAGCAGGACTAGTGGGTGTATCGTCATCCGGCTGCGTTTCATCAAACTCTATTTCTTTATCATCATTTTCATCAATAGTTGGATTACCATAAAGAGCATTCATATATTCATGGTTTAGTTGTTCACTGGGTGCAATATTATGGAAAAATTGACTCTCGGTAAATTATAATAAACTATTATCTCTATTAAGAATAGCAGGTGTAGGACGGGTAACAGGTTTGGGTTGGGGAGCCGGGGAAGTGGAGGAGGAACAGATTGGCCACTAGATTCACCACTCTTGGATTTTCCCTTATTTTTACTAAACATATTTTTTAAAGAATAAGCCATCTTAATTAATCAAGAAATACAAAGTAAATAAAACAAACAAAACTACATTATTAGAACTTAAGAGTGGGAACGAGTTTACCGAATTGACGAACAACTTGTTGAAAATTAATTATCGTTAAAGACTTGAAGACTTCAATTCACCAACTTCACAATTTTTCATAAATTGTAACAATAAAGTAAGCAATTATAGATGAAAATAAGAGAGAGATTGATGATTTTGTGAGAAAAATAAAAAAATGAGGAGGTATTTATAGTTGAAAGTAAGGAAAAAGTATAATTATAAAAAGTTTGGGGTTAAAACAAAGTTTGGGGGAGGGGGTTAAATGGCTATTTTGTAAATAGCCAATAGCTACTTTGGCAGAGGAAACAACTACATTTTAAATGCCCCAACGTGCAGATTTGTTTTTTTTAAAATTAGAGCCGTTGGGACCGTTTAGGCCCGCTAGGACCGGTCCGGTCCCGGTCCCAAACGGCCTGGTCTCGCGGGCCTCGCGCAAAGGACCGACCCACTTGTCAGGCCCACCTCCCCCGGTCCCGGTCTTAAACGGTTAGGACCGTTTAGGCCCACTACCCATATGGGCCGCGGTCCCGGGCCGGCCCACTTGCCAGGGTTAGCTGACGGCGACGGAAAATAGTTCCTGACACGAAAAAAGGCATAACTCTCTCATACAATGTTCGAATTCGACGATTCTTTTTGCTATGGCTCTGAAATTTCAATAAGGATCTAATGATTTAATCAAAACTGAATTTTGAGCTCATTTTTGTAATGTGATACCACGTATTTTTGAAGAATTGATGTCGAAACATTCTAGGTTCGATGCCGAAACATAGCAAATCAAGTCCGATTGACCTCATATTTTGCACGCAAGTCATAAATGACATAACTGACCTATCAAAATTTTCATAACTAGATTCCGACCCCGATATCAATAAAGTCGACTACCGATCAAACTTCCAAACCTTCCATTTCCGACTTTCGTCATTTCAAGCCAAAATCAACTACGGACTTCCAAATAAATATCCGGATACACTCCTAAGTCCAAAATCACCATACGGAGCTGTTGAAATCATAAAAATTCCATTCCGGAGTTGTTTGCTCAAAAGTCGACTCTCTGGTCAACTTTTTTCTTTTAAGCTTCTTAAATAAGAAATGTTCTCCCAATTTGATCCCAAATCGTCCGGAAACCAAACTCAACCACACACGCAAGTCATAATACGTATTACAAAGTTGTTTGGGACTTTAAGTCGTTGTACGTGGCATAAATTTTAAAACGGCAAGTCGGGTTGTTACAAATAAGCCCTAAATCAATCACCCATTAAGTACCCATACTAGGGTTGGGTCACAGCCCTAGCTAAGAGTTTAGCTACTCATAGAAAATGAAGAAATTAAAAAAGAAACTAAGATAAAACTCATAATAGATGATTAGGGAAAGCAAATCTAATGTTAAAATGATAACAATGTTACCCAAATCAATAAAGAAAACGACTATCTATTCTCAGGTATTCTCTGCTTAACCTAAATTTGACAAAAAGAGCTATTTATACCCAACTGAAATTATCGGACAAAATTGTCCCTGCGGAGATTTTGCGGCTGCACAATTATGTGTGCGGTCCGTACTTTGACACTAGCTTGACAGGATGGACTTCTGTGGCCGCACAATTCTGGGTTGCAGCCGCACTTCTTCAAATTTCGTGGTCCGCAGATTTCTGAGTGCGGCCGCACTCTCGAATTTTAGCTTTGACATGAAAGACTTCTGCGGACCGCACATTTCTGAGTGCGACCTCACTCTCGAGTTTTAGCTTTGACATGCAAGATTTATACGGACCGCACATTTCTGAGTGCGACCGCACTTTTGATTCTATGGCTGCACAATAATGGTGCGGTCCGCACTTCTTCATGACCCCAGAATCCATCTCTCTGAACCTCATCTTCTGCGGCCGCACAATAATTATGCGGTCCGCACTTTGCATAGAAATTTTGTTAGAGGCTTCCTCATGTTCTGCGGCCGCACTCAATATTGTGCGGTCCGCATTTTGCCCTTTTAGCTTTGTTTTGGTCCTTGTCCACAATTACTCCTTCTTGAGTTGATTTTCATCTCTTTAACTCATATTCCAACACTCATGCAAGAAAGCACATTTCATCAGTTTTCGAGAATACCTTTATGCAATTTTGAGCTAAAATGAAAGTAAAAGAGTGCAAATAAGTAGTCAAATTCCCTACTTATCACACCCCAAGGTGACACACTTGGCCTAATAAACCCCTTATCAAGAAGTTCCTTAAGTTGCTCTTTTAATTCTTTCAATTCAGCTGGTGCCATACGATACAGAAGAATAGAAATGGGCTGAGTGCCCGACACTGAGTCAATTCTGAAATCAATATCCCTATCGGGTATTCTGCAGGAAATACATCTGAAAAGTCTCGCACTACCAGTACTGAATCAATAGTAGGAGTGTCTGCATCAACATCTCTCACAAAGGCCAAATATGACAAACACCCCTTCCCAACCATACGTTGGGCCTTCAAAAAAGAAATTACCCTGCTGGGAACATAATCTAGAGAACCTCTCAATTCGACCTTTGGCAACCCCGGCATCGCCATCATCACGGTTCTTGCTTGATAGTACAGAATAGCATGACATGAAGACAACTAATCCATGCCCAAGATTACATTGAAATCAACCATACTGAGCAATAAAAGATCAACTCTAGTTTCTAGAGCCCCAATAGTTACCACACACAACCGATACACACGGTCCACAATAATGGTATTGCCCACTGGCGTAGATACACGAACAGGTGAAACTAAGGACTCACGGGCATATCCAGATAATGAGTAAAGTACGAATATACATACGAATAAGTGGAACTAGGGTCAAATAATATAGAAGCTTCCTTTGTCACACTAAGACAATACCCGTGACCACTGCATCTGAAGTAACAACATCTGGCCTGGAAGGAAAAGCATAAAATCGGGCCTGACTACCACCTGATCGGCCTCCACCTCTTGGGAGACCCCTAGATGACTGAGCCCCACCCCGAGCTGGATGGGCGGGTGGTGTAACTACTGGTGCCATCGGCCGAGAACTATGCTGTGGAGCACCACTCAACAACCTAGGACAATCTCTCTTGATATGACCAAATTCTCCGCACTCGAAACAACCCCTCCTCTGATGGAACTGCTGCTCCTGATAACCCGAGGAATTACCTGTAGAAGCCTGAGCGGACGAGTCATGGTGAGAACTCTGCGCTAGTAGTGCACTGAATGGCAATTGGCCTGAGTGAGCACTGTAAGAACCGTGGCTAGCTGATACACTACGATGAGTTAGACGAGTCGTCTGGGCGGGCTTATAAGGGCGACCCCTGTTGTGGTAGGACAGCCCCTCAGAAGGTACCCCACCAAAACTGCCCGAACCTCGAGGCCTCTTGGCCTCCCTCTCACCACGCTCCTGGCTATGGACCACCTCTATCTGCCGAGCAATGTCAACCACCTCGTCAAAAGTGGCACCAAATACCCTCTCCCAAGTCATAAGCAACCGCAACTGATACACGAGGCCATCAATGAACCTCCTAATCCTCTCTTTATCAGTGGGAACCAACCAAACTGCATGACGAGCGAACTCAGAAAACCTCATCTCGTATTGGGTCATATACATGCCATCCTACCGAAGTTGCTCAAACTATCTGCGCAGCTCCTCCATGCGAGACTGCGGCACGAACTTCTCCAAAAAGAGAACGAAAAACTCCTTCCATGTAAGTGGTGCTGCACCGACCGGCATGTGCCTCTCATAAACCTCCCACCATCTAAAGGCAGCCCTAGAAAACTGAAAAGAAGTGAACGAGACCCCACCGATCTCCAGAATACATGTTGTCCGAAGCATCCACTAGTACTTATCCAGAAAACCCTGAGCATCCTCTAACTTAGCACCGCTAAATGATGGAGGTCGAAGCCTCCCAAATCTATCAAGTCTCCTCTGCTCATCATCTGCCATAACGGGGACTACCGGGGCCTGAGAAGCTGCAACTGACTGGGTTAGTAGTGCCTCGGTATCTGAAGTCCCTACACTACCTTCTCTGGAGTACGGGCAACAGGGGTATGAGTACCTCCCCCGGCCTGAGAAGTGGTTGGTGTGGCCTCAGCCGAAACTACCTCAGCAAGGCCAGTGCAAACTATCAATATCTAGGCCAAAACTTCCTAAAGGCCTAGAATCACAATGGGCATAGCTGGGGCCTGAGTTGGTCCCGTCGGCTCAACTATATCTGGAATCTGCTCCTGAGCTGGAGAAACTGGTGGTGCTACAGGTGCTTCTTCAACTACTGTACGAGCTACAATCCGACCTCTACCACGGCCCCGGCCTCTCGCGGCCCTAACTGGTTGCACTAGTGGCTGACCGTCTGATCCAGTAGTACGTGTCCTCACCATCTGTGAGAGAATAGAATATCAGAAATTTAGTTTCCCCGTTCAAAAAATTCGTACGACAGAATACAAGAAAGTGAAATTTTTCTAAGGGTTCGACAACCTCTCGAAGATAAGTACAGATGTCTCTGTACCGATCCGCAAGACTCTACTAAACCTGCTCATGACTCGTGAGACCTATGTAACCTAGGCTCTCATACCAACTTGTCACGACCCAAAATCATATCCCGTCGTGATGGCGCCTATCATGGTACTAGGCATGCCGACAATCTCAATAAACTACAATTTTCTTTAAGTTTGAAAGCATAATGTGTAAATTTAATAAAAAACCCCCACACATACTGATATAGAATACACTCCCAAAATCTGGTGTCACTGACTACATGAGCATCTAAATAATAATATAGTCTCACTGGTAAAACACTATCTAGAAAATATAGAACAATACAATCAACTGAAAGGAAAAAGAGACAAGGTCTGCGAAACACCAACAGCTACCTCGGAATCTCCGAAAAATCAACTGCGCGAAGAAATCAATACCCACTGTGTCCAGGAACACCAGGATCTGCACGCGAAATGCAGGGTGTAGTATGAGTACAACCAACTCAGCAAGTAACAATACTAAATAAAGAACTGAAGTAGTGACGAGCTTCACAGCTAAGTCCAATTACAGTAATTTCCAACATAAGAAGGTAGGCATGCTTTCAAGTTCAACATTTAAGGCCAAAACAGTAATTTCATGTCAAGTTCAACTGAAACATGGATAATATCTTTGAGAAATTTCCAAACAGTGATATATGACAACTGTAGTACAATAATAATGAAATCAATGCATCCTCTCAGAGTAATAGTCACTCAGTCCTTTCACTCGCTTAGCACTCGACACTCGCACTCAGTAGGTACCTGCACTCACTAGGGGTGTGCACAGACTCCAGAGGGGCTCCTTCAACTCAAGCGTTATAATTCTCACGGACAACTCTCATGCTGCACGGACAACTCACGTGCTAGTATAATATTTGGATCCGCACGGATAACTCACGTGCTGCACAGACAACTCACGTGACATAATATAAATATCTGAATCCGTACGGACAACTCGTGTGCTACACGGACAACTCGCGTGCCATATTATATATATATATCTGGATCCGCACGGACAACTCGCGTGCTGCATGGATAACTCACGTGCCATAGTATAAATATCTCACAATCAGGTCCTCGGCCTCACTCAGTCATCAATCTTTCTAGTCTCTCGGGCTCTCAATAATCATGAAAATCAGTACAAACAGAAATGATGCAATGTATCAACAAGGAACAATAGAGTCTGAGATATGATATGCAAATAAACTGTGACTGAGTACAAAATAATAATTTAGCAGATAATTCAGCATGTACACGACCTCTGTAAGTCCCTACAGTGTCAACACATGGTTTAAACATGATTTATAGTTTGATTTCTCTAATACGTGAAAAAATGTACGGATAACAACAGATTACTCAACTACGCAGATCCATGGAATTGATCAAGTCACAATTCCTATGGTGCACGCCCACACACCCGCTACTAGCATGTGTGTCACCTCAAAACCAATCACATATCACAGAATTCAGGGTTTCATACTCTCAGGACCAAATTTAGAACTGTTACTTACCTCAAACCGTGTAATTCTTTATTCTTCTATGCCTTTACCTTGTCAATCGTCCTCCAAATGCCTCAAATCTAGTCACAAATAATTTGATTCAGTCAATACAAATTATAGGAATTAATTCCATATGAAAGTACTAATTTTCCAACAAAATCTAAAATTGCACTCAAAAATCGTCCCTGGGGCCCATGTCTTGGAACTCGAAAAATATTACAAAATATGAACGCCCATTCAACCACGAGTCCAACCATATCAAAATTACCAAATTCCAACATCAACTCGACCTCCAAATCGTAAATTCTTATTTTGAAATCCCTAGGCCCAATTCCTCTAATTTTACCACAACAACACGTAATCTAGTCGAAATACTAAATGATAATCTAATATTATTGACTAATAATGATCATAAGTGACTTGCCTCAAGTTTTCCCGTGAATTATCTCTGAAGAATCGCCTCAACCCGTGTTTGGAATGTCTAAAAATGAGAAAATTTCGGACCCCTCTGTTTTTGTACACTGCCTAGATGTTTCGCACCTGCGGAATTTTAACCACTTCTGCAGTTTTTCCTCCCGCTTCTGCGCCATTCTCGCTTCTGTGGACAAGAGTCCGCTTCTGCGGTCCAGTCCACTCCTAGCCCAGGCCGCATCTGCGACCTGGTTGTCGCTTCTGCTATCGCGCTTCTGCGACATTTTGTCCGCGTCTGCGAACCACACGCTTCTGCGATTCTAGGCTCACTTCTGCGAGCTCGCACCTGCGAGCCAATTTCCGCAAGTGTGATTGTATCAGATGGTAGAAGGTTTCCAATTTTGTTCTATGTCCGAATTTGATCGTTAACCATCCGAAACTCACCCGAGACCCTCGGGACCTCAGCTAAATACACCAACAAGTCTTACAACATCACACGAACTTAGTCGAAACCTCAAATCAAATCAAACAATGCCAAAATCACGAATCATACCCCCATTCAAGCTTAACGAAACTAAGAAATTTCAACTTCTACATTCGATGCCGAAACCTATCGAATCAAGTCCGATTGACCTCAAATTTTGCACACACGTCATAAATGACATAATGGACCTATGACAATTTTTAGAACTAGATTCCGACCTCGATATCAAAAAGTCAACTCCGCGGTCAAACATCCAAACTTAAACTTCCTATTTTCGCCATTTCAAGCATAATTTAGCTACATGCTTTTAAATAATTTTTCGAACATGCTCCTAAGTTAAAAATCACCATACGGAGCTATTAGAATCATCAAAACTCTATTCCAAGGTCGTTTACATATAAGTCAACCTCCGGTCAACTATTTTAACTTAAGCTTTAAACCTTGGAACAAAGTGTTCCAATTCATTCCAAAATCTCCCCGGACCCGAACCAATTACCCCAACAAGTAATATAACAACTGTAAAGCACAAATTGAGCAGTAAATAGAGGAACAAGGTTATAGTACTCAAAACGACCGGCCGGCTCGTTAAAGATCATTTTACATCGGTTCTATCATCACTCAATAAAGACATAACTTATCGAGATCTCATTAGTTTCAGGTACCTGAGCCTCTCCCATGAGGTCTTATAAAGTGTTATGTCGTGGTGCTCTTATAGAGTATTTGCCTCCTAATTATGACCATCTTGAACAATTGCTCATCTCCTTCTTCAATGGTTTTTATCTTTGGAACCGATTATTCTATTACGCTTCATGCATTCTTCAGACTATGTCCATCATGGACTTTATTCTATTTGGAGCATTCACAACAGAAATATTACATTTAGCTTTGGGTTAGCAAATGCCCGCGGTAATATTTTACAAATGAATTATCACTTGAATTTCAAGTTCACATTTTATTGTACGAGGATCTAGATGTACTCATAATAATTCATTCCACGTATCACTTTTTCAGCTGCCCATTTTCTCCCCCTAATGTTGGGATCATCAACACATATCCCAACCTTCTTTGGGGACCCATCTTTGTGCATTATGGTTGGCTAATTAAATCATATAGCACAACCATATTTTTAGATAAAAATTATTTTGTTCTTGACCCTGAACCAATTGTGATAAGGAGAATTTATCTTAACTTCTTGGCTAGATGCGTACAAGTGTTGTTGTATATTAAATAATATACCTCATACCAAATTTCTTTTTGGGAGTTTTATTCTCATAACCAATAGTTTAGCTATAATTGGAGGCATACAATTTCTTCTAATCCAACTTGGATTTAAACCAACATTATCATCACAATTTACATTCTAGAACTGTGCTCTAATAATTTGATCAAGCAACCTGGAAAAATCCAAACTGTAAGTTGTTAACTAACGCATATGTGACCATATAATAGATACATCTATTAAAATCATATAATAGTAAACGGTCCATATGGCAGGTGACTGGGTGTGTATATATATATATATATATATATATATATATATATATATATATATATATCACTTTTTATTCGTTCCAGAAATCAAGGGATTCAATTCCAACATTAGCTGGTATATCATTAGAATAAGCAGCACAAGAGAATTCTTGAAGAATCTTGTATTTCTTCAATATATGCCAATGTAAATTCTCAATTAATTTTTGCATCATAATTGAATCGGAATGACCAACCAGTCATGCCAACTGATATTTGTTTCAGTAAACCTTTAGTTTACTTGTGGTATGTGACTCTATCATCATGCTTATACATGTGTAGTACAAATAGATGAAAAGTCGAGTAACCTTTTATATTTATCCGGTATGATTATAGTAATATGAATATATTCAATCTTCCCTTCATTTATAGTCTCAATATCTCAACCACTTTGACTAATATCTTTGAAACTAAAAAAAGGTTTTTTGCGACTTATTACAAAATCAATGTCATGAACAATTTTATTCATGCGGATAGTAACAAATTAGTTCTTCTAGAGCTCTTAACTGATTTTGTACTATAAGATCTTTTGTCACACTATTCATATGGTGAATGTCTCATTTACGGAGAAAATCATATCATAATAATTGTCATGGTCAAAATCATCAGAAGCAAAAAAAATTCTTGCTTTAATTTTGCCTTTAATAATTATTTATAAGGCATGGCAAAATATTTTTGGCGTACCACATGTACGCGACCAATGAAGTATTCATGTAACCACACAATAATGTTTATTATCTGTCTTTCTCTCAAACCCCCCGTAGAGGTGAGTTGTAGTATTTATTCAATCATGCATAATCACATTCTTATGCATAATTTGTATCAATATATATTTTCACATTCACTTTTGGGAATGAGTTTGCATTTACAATGCTTATCACAAGTCACATTTTTATAGAATGAACCATAATCATCTGAACGTGCCTCATATTTACAAATCATATTGATACACATTTCCTTCGCCTTTGAAGGATAATTTTGAGAACCCTTGTTGTTCTCCATTTTATAATTATTATAATGATGACTATTATTATTTTAATCTTTGGCACGCCCACGTTCATTGGTCAACCACTTATCTCTATTTAGACTTATTATGCATCACTATCACATTTACTTCAAGAATGAAGCAAATAAAGTGGGACAAACTTCATGCTTTTTCATGAAAATTATATTATTTTCATTAGTCATCATTATATTATCAATATGGTGCATTGGAGCTCAAACCCAATTTCTTACCCATATAAATGCATGTTATGCCATAATATGTTGAGACTCAAACCCAATGCCTTACCCATATAAAGGCATGTTATGTCATAATATGTTGGGACTCAAACCTAACGTCTTATCATCATAATGCATCAGGACTTTAACTCGATGTCTTACCCTCGTGGTGTGTTGGGACTTGTGTCCATTGTCTTACCCTTAACTAATGACATAATAAGCCAAAGCATGTTAGATCTCACTTTCAAGCCATAATCATTATCACAGAAAATAACTAAGTTAGAAATAATAAATACATATACCGTGACTTGATTATTTTTCGCTCCAATGAATTGTAATTAATAACGTTAACTGACAGAATGTTTGAAAGTATTTTTACACACCTGAGCAAATTAAATCAGTTAGCATGCATAAAATCAATCAAAAGTTTGTTAAAAGAAAAAATGATCACTTGTATTATGCATACAATTGTAGAAAATAACAAAAATATTCATCCAGCATGAACAAAATATATTTAAAGCTTTGCAAAGTTTGGCTAGATATAACTGAGGGTTCAAAAGAATATCTTTTCATGAAATAATATAAATATCTAAGCATATATATATATATATATATATATATATATATATATATATATATATATATATATATATATATATATATATATTTCTAGAAAGCTTACATGCGATTTATATTCCAACAAGTAATATGGTACACCAACATATTCATGTAACATAAATATTATAAATTAGTAAGTCACTTTACCAGATTGAAACTATTTTGCTCAAATCTATTTGTCATGTTAATTTCATAAAAACTCAAAGAGAGAGAGTAATTATTACATGCTCATTTGCTAAATCAAATATGACATATAGAGGTATGAGTGAACCAAGAAGTATATAAAGATTATACCTCCCCGGATCTCTAGAGAAAGAAAGATTTACCACAATACTATCAAGAGAATATATGTACCATGTTAGTGTAGCAATTGTTTAGTACATACTAGACTTTCGTGGAAAAACTTGTCCATCCCTGCTATGTACTGTATGATTCCAGTTTGTCATTTAAAAAGTAAAAGTATTCTTGGTGAACATCCCATAAATCACTTGCAAGAAGTGAAATTTAACTTTAGTAAAATTGGAGAAGTCGTGCTGATAACGTGTTAAGAAACTTAGTTCAAAACAATAATATAAAACAAGAAAATAGATAAGAATATAAAGATAACGAGATGAGAGATTCTTATTTCTTCCATGTATTCAAGTGTGTACAATGTGATACCCAAAATCTCTATTTATAGGATGATATTTATGTAATACAAAGGGATTCCATGAACATGGTATTAACTATTGAGATCAAGGGGGATGATCGTGGATGAGGTTATGGAGGTGTGGGAGTTACAATCATAATGGTAAGAAGTAGTGAGAGGTTAATGGAGAAGAGTAATGGGAGTAACCTTTTTAGGAGTTATATACATTCACTACATAATATAATATTTCGTAACAGACCTTCCTTTTTATCTTTTCATTTAAGGCCTTGTTAACCAATTCTCTTTCATGTGAATTAAGACTTGTTATCTCATTATAGCCAAGTCTTAGCCACAAATTCCTATAAATAGGATGTACCTTTCACCATGGGAACACACCTTCAAGTTTCCCGTTCTTTGTCTTTCTCAAACCCTTTATCTATATATTAAGAGTAATTCTGAGAGTTGAGTGTTGGGAAATACTTATGTGAACTCTTTCTTTTGATTAATCTTGTGAGGTTATTCTCTCGAGGGTATTTGGTATTAATTAGAGTATTTACTCTAATTTTGTACTCTCTTTTGTACTATTATTGGTATAGTGAATTTGCTTCTCTCTGCTTATAGATGCAGATCACATTGATCGAACCACATGAAATTTGTGCCTTCTTTATTTGCTTTAATTGTCATTGTTATCAACTTGCATTGTCTTTATTATTTTTATTATAACGCTGTTTGACTAAATTTTGCACTACCCAGATCCCCCATCCTAACATTGGTCAATTAATTAGTGTACTGTATAGAACGTCAGCATGTTTGAAAAATTTTCAAGACTCGCTTTCACTTCCATTTTGAAATATCTACCATTATCTTTGATAATTGATAGTAATCCATGAAAATATTGCATGTCTATATAGACCAAGTTATCTGGTTTTACTAACCATTCTCGACCTTATCTGTAATGATCCGGTCAATCATTTTGAGTATTACAACCCCTTCCCCCATTTGCTGCTCAATTTTTGCTTTACAACTGTTATGTGACTTGCCAGGGTAATTGGTTTGGGTCCGGTGAGGTTTCAGAATGAATTAATACACTTAGTCTCAAGGATGAAAGTTTAAGTTGAAAAGGTTGACCGGATATTGACTTATGTGTAAACGACTCCGAAATAGAGTTTTGATGATTTCAATAGTTTCGTATGGTGATTTTGGACTTAGGAGTGTGCCCGAAAAATTATTTAGAAGCCCTAGTTAAATTAGACTTGAAATGGAAAAAAATAGAAAGTTTAAGTTGAAAGTGAGACCGGGGAGTTGACTTTTTGATATCGGGGTCAGAATCACGTTCTAAAACTTTTTATAGGTCTGTTATGTCATTTATGACTTGTGTGCAAAATTTAAGGTCAATCGAACTTGATTCGATAGGTTTCGACATCGAATGTAGAAGTTGGAATTTCTTAGTTTCGTTAAACTTGAATTGGACTTGAAATCGAATGTATGATTCGATGTTTTAGCGTTGTTTGATATGATTTGAGGTTTTGACTAAGTTCGTATGATATTTTGGGACTTGTTGGTATGTTTGGTTGAGGTCCCGAGGGCCTCGGGTGTGATTCGTAGTGGTTTCGGACCATTTTTCCTTATTTTGCAACTGCCAGAGCTGGTGTCTAGTGTTGTTCTTCACGAACGCGAAGGGTGTCATGCGTTTGCGGAGAAGGATTTTGGGGTGCTGGGAATTATCCCATCGCGAACGCGATGCAGTAGACGCGAACGCAGAGCAGAGGTTGGGCAAGCCTACGTGAACGTGAGTGAGCTATCACGAACGCGAAGAGGAAGGGGAGCTGGGGGCCTGCCTGGCGTTAAGCCTTTGAGAACGCAGCTCGTGGATCGCGAACGCGTAGGACAGAGATCGGAATGCTTCGCGAACGCGACAAGGAGGTCACGAACGCGAAGGAGGAAATTATGGCAGCATATGTTTTGTGCTCCGCGAACGTGAGGCAAGGGCCGCGTTCGCGAAGAAGAAAAGCATAGGCAGAAACTTTAAGTTTTGAAGTTGGGACTTTGTCCCATTTTCCATTTTTGACAAATTGGAGCTCGGGAAGAGGCGATTTTCGGGAAACTTTCAAAGAAAATAATGGGGTAAGTGTTCTTAACTCAATTTTGGTCAAATTACCCGAATCCATAGTTGTTTTTAACATTTAATTGATGAATTAAGTTGAAAAATTTAGAAAAACCCTCTTGGTTTAATTTGAAGATTTGAGGGTTGAGTTGATGTCAGATTTGAGTAAAATTTATATAATTGAACTCGTGGTTGAATGGGCGTTCATATTTTATAACTTTTGTCGGGTTCCGAGATGTGGGCTCCACGGGCGATGTTTGAGTGAAATTTCAGATTTTGTGGGAAAATTAGTATTTTGATATGGAATTAATTCCTATAATTTGTGTGGACTGAAATTAATTGTGACTAGATTCGAGTCGTTCAGAAGTTGATATGCGCAGAATGGAATTTGTGGAGCATTGTTTAGCTTGCTCGATATTGGATTCGGCTTATTCGAGGTAAGTAACATCTCTAATCTTGGAGCTGAGGGTATGAACCCTGATTATACGTGTTATGTGAATTGTCTGGAGGTGACGCACATGCTAGGTGACAGGCGTGTGGGCGTGCACTAGAAATGGAGACTCGGTTGATTTCGTAGAGCTGTATAGTCAATTAACCAGTATCTTTCCATGTATTTTTATGTGTTAGAGAAACTAAGTTGTGACTCATATTAGAAATCATGCTTAGGCAAATGTTGGTATTATTGGGACCCACTAAGGTCATTTCTGCTGTTGAATTATATGTTAAAACTGTAATTTCATACTCAGTCATATTCATTCGTTGCATATAATATCTCAGTCTCTGTTGTTATTTATTGATACATCATATCATCATTTTGGGTTAGTTTCATGATATTGTGAGCCCGAAAGATTGGAGAGATTGATGACTAAGTGAGGTCGATGGCCTGATTTTGAGGTTATTGATACTATAGCACGTGAGTTTTCCGTGCGGATCAAGATATTGATACTATAGCACGTGAGTTGTCCGTGCGGATCAAGATATTGATACTATAGCACGTGAGTTATCCGTGCAGCATGTGAGTTGTCCGTGCAGATTATAGCGCTTGGGCTAAAAGAGTCCATCCAGAGTCTATACACACCCCAGTAAGCGCAGGTACCTACTGAGTGCGAGTGCTGAGTGCCGAGCGATTGGGAGGATTTAGTAACTGTAAGGACTGTGTGATTGGGAGGATTGAGTGAATTGATATACTGAGAGTATGCACATGGTTTTATCACTGAGTTGCATCTCATTGACATGCACACTTGACATACAGGCATAGAGATGCATTTTTCTCATGCTATAGGATATTGCGTCATTCATGACTTCACATACTCATTGACATGTAGGCATAGAGATATTTTCCTTATGCCATTTGAAAATGAAATATTTACCTGTTGAAAGTTTGGGAAAAAAATTACAGTTTTACAAAATGTACTCATATTTTAGTGATTTCGGAAAGATTTGGGTTTTCACTGATATACTTGAAAAGAAAATGTTTATTTTCTGGAACTGTGAACGAGCTGAGCATTTTATCTCTAAGCTACTTCTTTTATTACTTCCATTATGTTGTTATGAACTGTTGTTGGCTATTGGTGTTGGACCGCGACCTGTGTTCCAGCTCGTCACTACTTTCAACCTAAGGTTAGGTTTATTACTTATTGAGTATATGGGGTCGGTTGTACTCATACTACACTTCTGCACCTTGCGTGCATATATTGGATGTTGATGTTGCTGTGATCAACGGGAGCTGGATTTGAAGACACACCTGGATTCCGGTCGTAACTTCCTCTTGTTCATGGTAGCCTTAGATTTATAAAAATCTGTGTATGTACATTTCGAACAAAAGATGTATTTATTTTATACCAGCTTTGCAATTTCTAATCTTAGAAGCTCATTGTAACGACTTGACTTATCGTTTTAAGAATTAACGCCCTGTTCAGTGACTTAAGGTCTCGAGCAGCTTCGTAATATGTATTATGACCTGCGGGTGTGGTCGAGTTTGATTTTTCGGAAGATTCAGAATTAAATTAAAAGAACAATTCCTATTTATAAGCTTAAATAGAAAGAGTTGACCAGAGAGTTGACTTTTGAGAAAACGATCCCGGAATGGAACTTTGATGATGTCAATAGATTCGTATGGTGATTTCGGACTTAGGCGTGTGTCCGAATTTGGATTTGGAAGTCTGTAGGGCAATTCGACGCATTTTGACAAAAGTTGAAAAATAGAAGATTTTGAAAATTTTGACTGAAGGTGAAATTTTTGATAACGAGGTCGGATTTTGATTCCGGAAATTGGTATAGCTCCATTACTATATTTATGACTTGTCTGCCAAATTTGGTGAGAAACGAAGCTGGTTAACGTGATTCAGACGTCCGGTTGTTAAAATAGAAATTCTAAAATTTTCTTTAAAATTTTATTTGATTTGGTGTCCGATTCGTAGTTCTAGATGTTATTTTGGTATTTTGATTGCGTGAGCGAATTCGTATTAAGTTTTTGGACTGGTGTACATATATGGTTTGGAACCCCGAGGGCTCGGGTGTAATTCAGATCATGATCGACGCATTTCAGAACCATGAAACTGCTGAACCTGCTGCTACTGGTTTCCTTCTATGCGATCGCGTGACTGTGTCCGCGATCGCGAAGGCTTAATGGTCACGGATGAATTTGTACTATGCGATCGCATAGTGAGGTCCGCGATCACACAGTTGCAGTAACTAAGTCACCGCGAACGCGAGGGCCAAGTCGCGTTAGTGAAGAAGGAATAAGGAAGAAGCTGAAGCACAAACATTTGTACTACGCGATCGCACAAGGTAGTCCGCGAACGTGGAAGGCTAAGAAACTGTGCTTCGCGTTCGCGAGAGCACTGCCGCGTTCGCGTAGAGCAAAAGCCGGGCAGCCTAAAAATGTGCTTCGCAATCGCGAAGCAATGTACGTGATCGCATAAGGTAAAAACCTGGGCAAACAGAACTTAAGTTCTGTAAATGGGATTTTGCCCCATTTTCTACCATTTTCGATTGGGATTTTTTGTCACGACCCGAAATTACCACCTTCGGGACCGTGATGGCGCCTAACATTTCACTTGCTAGGTAAGCCAAAGTTAGAATATAATTAGCCATTTTAACAAAAAAAATTAAATTAATTAATAACAAGAAAACATATGCGGAAATAAAGTCTGAAATAAAGTGAATAATCCATAATAATCGCGATATCTAAATACCATCCCAGAACTGGAGTCACAAGCGCACGCGCTTCTAGAATAATACAAATAAAAGTCTGAATAAAATTCAAGGTGTTTGAAATATAATACACAACTGAGATAATATAGAAGGAGATTTCAGAACTGCGAAAGCTATGCAGTTATACCTCAAGTCTCCACTGGTAGCTGTATCCGGGCAATTCTACAGTACGCCGTTGGGACTAACTCCGAAATCTTTACAAGAAGTGCAGAGTGTAATATCAGTACAACCGACCTCATGTACTGGTAAGTGCCGAGCCTAACCTCGACGAAGTAGTGACGAGGCTATGACAAGACACGTAAATAACCATTTATAAACTGGGAGGGAACATGCGAAGGGGAATGATATAATAATTTCACCAAGAGATGTATCACTTAGCAACCATTTAATTTATCAACAATAAAATGAGCAATTGATAATATGAAAATGGCACGGCACCACCCTTCGTGCTTTTACTCTCATTTGGTACGGCATCACCCTTCGTGCTTTTACACTTTATGAAAATGACGCGATATCACCCTTCGTGCTTTTATACTCACAAATGGCACGGCAACACCCTTCGTGCTTTTACACTCATAAATGGCACGGCAACACCCTTCGTGCTTTTACACTCTTCTTTACCATGACAATGATATTATAAATAATAAAAATGGTACGGCATCACCCTTCGTGCTTTTACACTCTTCCTTACCATGAAAATAATAATATAAATTTGGAAGAGTATTTAAATGCGGGGATATGCACTTATCAATCAATTCAATACCAGAATACCGACTTTACCTTCCAAAATATTCAACAATAATTAAATGAATAATAATTTCATGAATAATGATCAAATAATCAATAATAAACTTAAACAAGAATATCTTAATTAAATAGGCAATTATTCATAATAAATAAATTCCACCCGCATGCTTTGACTCAACCACAACGCATAAGTACTCGTCACCTCATATATACGTTGTACCCGCACATTAAATCACGTAGCAAATAGACAAATAAGTCCTACTCCCTCAAGTCAAGGTTAACCACGACACTTACCTCACTTTGCAACCAAATTCAAGAATTCAATAAACCCTTGCCTCGCGAATTAATTCCATATGAATTTATAAATTTTCTGGATAAAAATCCAAAATTTATTTAAAAAACTAACAGTGGGACCCACACCTCGAATCCCGAAAAAATTATAGGAATTAGAACACCCGTTCCGATACGAGTTCAACCATATAAAAATTATCGAATTCCGACATCGGATTGGCTTTCAAATCCTCAATTAAAGTTTTGTTTGAAGATTTATACCATTTTCAATCCAATCTTTACCCATTTGAACTCAACAATCTTCCCATAACCTTATTGGTACAAGCATGTATAACTAATACTCTCACATGCAAGAATCACACTCACAATCACCCATCTTTACCCAAACTCGAAATTGAAGAGTAGGAGTTAGAACCTTACCTCTTGGGTGAAAGATCTTGTGATAATTCCTTGTTGGATTTCAAAGCTTGAACGAGATTTTTGATGAACAAAGCACTTGAGCTTCTTTCTCTCTCTAAAACACTCTCACTTCTCTCTAAAATCATCAGATAATTACCCCAAATTAAGCCCCTAAGTCTATATATCAAAATGGGGCCGGGTTATGAAATTAAAAAAAATTAACCCTCCGAAATCGGGTCTGCGGTCGCATAATTGCATTTTTGCAGCCTTTGGCAATTTGGTCATAACTTATTGTAAGAGTATCCAAATGACAAACGGTTTAAAGCGTTAGAACCTAGACTCGAAGGCCTTTCATTTGATAGGTAGATCATCATATAATTCCTTTTATATAGGTATATATGATCGTTCAAAGTTTGATCTTATGCGTACCTATTTGAAACTTTTGTCTATTATGAAACTTGACTTAGACTTAGGCCTCTCCTTAGACTTCACATCGCTTATAATATACATCGTACACTTGTTATCATATCCAATTGGTATCCATAATATTAATTGTCCTCAAATGAGAAGTAGAGTCCGCCCCCAAACACATAACATAACTTATCTCTTCTTTCACCTATTTTAATTTTTCGAATTTTTACTAACTCCCAAAATTTTCAAAAATTTCGCCAGAGTTTCCTTTGTAACTGGGCCTATCCACCTGCCAGAGAATCTCATAAACCAATCTTAACAACACATACATAGTCCAATCAACCTAACACAACATGAAAACAATACTGACAGTGGCATCACAAGCAATATATTACTAGAACAGGAACGCCATTAACATCAACTATTCAGGTGATACATAACTCATAACAGGTAAGCTCTCAATATCTTCATAGAACACAGAAATGAACGTTTAAATTAAAGATGATGATTTTGGGTCATCATATTTTTGGAGCTCGAATTTGGGCGATTCTGGAAGGAGTTTTCACAAGCTTGGTTGGGGTAAGTGTTCTATATCCTAAAGTGATTATGTTTCATGAATCTATGGTTTTATTCATCATTTATTTTGGATTTAAATGGAAGAAATCAAGATTTTGGCAAAATCTTCCAAAAACGAAAATTGAAGATTTGGAGGACGATTTGTTATTGGAATTCGATAAAATTGGTATGGTTGAACTCGTATCGGAATGGTGTTCGGATTTCGTAAAACTTTTGTCGGGTTCCGAGGAGCGGGCCCTGCGCTGAGGTTTTAGAATAAAATTTTAAGTTGGTGTTTTATTATCCGAAATTATTTTCGATGAATTTTAATGAAGTTATACAATTAATTTGGATAGATTTGAGCTGTCCGAAGGTCAATTCAAGTAAGAAGGATATTTTGGAATATCGGCCTAACTTCAAAAAGATAAGTATCTTGCCTAACCTTGAGTGGGGGAATTACCCATTAGGCATTGAGTCTTATGTGGAAATTGTGTGATTGGAAGTCATGTACGCGAGGTGACGAGTACATACTCAGGCTTATATGTGAAAATTTTATTAGTTTAAAGTTTTAGGCATTTTTATGTATTAAATTGGATAATTGTTGGCATTTGGTAAATCCTTGAATTATCACGCCCCATTCCTTATTTGTCGAGTTTGTATTTTATATAATAATTTGGTGTTATTGTCACTTGGATTTTATGTGAATTCCGTGTGTTTGTTGACTTGATATTTTTCTTGGAATTAAATTCATGATGGAATACTTATCTGCAAATATTTATTAAATAAGTTTAAATTGAGGAGTTAATATAATTATCAAGAATTTAGATTAATGAAGGCGTTACCCTATACTGAGTATTTTTCACCTTTGTTGATTGTTTTGAGGTTTTATATACGTTGTGTGGAGCCTTGAGCTATTTGTTGAGAAATTTATTGATTCTGGTACATATTTGGAATTTGGTTGTGGTCAGTGGCAAATTGTGATATGAATTGTTGTATTGTATTGTGATTTAAACACTCTCCTTGATGTTATTTATGCTTCCTACCTTGCTTGTTAATGATATACATGTTCTTGGTAAGGAAGAGTGTAAAGCACAAAGGGTGATGCCGTGCCATTTGAATTATATTATCATGTGAGGGAGAGTGTAAAGCACGAAGGGTGATGCCATGCCATTTGAGAGTGTAAAGCACGAAGGGTGATGTCGTGCCATTGAGAGTGTAAAAGCACGAAGGGTGATGCCGTGCCATTTCATTTATACTATCAGGTGAGGATGAGAGTAAAAGCACGAAGGGTGATGCCGTGCCATTATTTTTATATTATCATATATTCATGGAAAGAAGGGTGTTTCCGTGCAGGCGAGGACAAGAGACATACATTATATTGTGATATCGTTTTATTATGTATACATTCACGCCTTTATCTTGAGATGTTATTGTGCACCTATGTTTTCTATGTGACTTGTAGTCGTTGTTGCTTCCTATGTGCCTCCACTTTATTTCTTTTATTGTTATTGGCATTTCTCCCACCTAGTTGGTACTGTTATATGTATGCACAGTGAGAAAAATATAAATGCACGAAGGGTGTGGCCGTGCAAATTGTAATGACCCAGCCGGTCGTTTTGAGCGTATTAGCCCTGATCCCCTATTTAATGCATTCCCCGTATCTGTTTCTGCTTATGTGACTTGTTGGGAATTCTTGTTTTGGTTTCGTAGTGTTTCAGGACACTTAGTCCCTAATACAAAAACTTAAGTCTTAGAATTTTCACCGTAGTCGAAAGTATGTGAAGACGACTCCGGAATGGAGTTCCGTCGGTTTTGTTAGCTCCGTTGGGTGATTTTGAACTTAGAAGCGTGCCCAAACTGTGAATTTGAGGTTTGTAGCTAATTTAGGCTTGAAATGGCGAAAGTCGAATTTTTGGGAAGTTTGACCGGGGGGTTGACTTTTTGATATCGGGGTCGGATTCCGATTTCGGAAGTTGGAGTAGGTCCGTAATATTGAATATGACTTGTGTGCAAAATTTGAGGTCTATTGGACGTGGTTTGGTAGGTTTCGGCGTCGTTTGCGGAATTACCAGATAGCATGATAGGCCAACTCAGAGAATCGCATCTCATACTGTGTCACAGACATATCGCCGTGGCGAAGCGGCTCAAACTGTCTACGCGGCTCCTCTCTGCGGGATCGAGGCACGAACCTCTCCAAAAAGACCACAGAGAACTGCTGCCAAGTAAGACGTGCTGCGCCAACAAGCCTACGCCTCTCGTAAGTCTCCCACCATTTGAGTGCAGCCCAGAAAACTGAAAGGTAGTGAATGAGACCCCACAAGTCTCCAAAATACCAGCAGTACGGAGTATCCTCTGACGTTTGTTCAAAAAGTTCCGAGCATCCTCTCTCTCTGTGCCACTGAAAGGTGGTGGCTGAAGTCTCCCAAACCTCTCCAACCTATGCTGATCATCCTCAGGCATAGCAGGAACCACATAATCCTGAGCAACAGCAATCGGTTGTGGCTGGTGGTGCCTCTGGTGTCTAAAGTCCCTGAATAACCTGCTTGGGTGTGCGAGCGACGGGAGTCTGAGTGCCTCCCCTGGCCTGAGAAGTGGCTGCGGCCATCGAAATAGAGACCGCCTGAGCAAGGCCAGTACACGCTATCCGAATTTGAGCTAGGGCCTCCTGAAGGCCTGGAATCACAATAGGCACAGGTGGTGCCTGAGTTGGTGCATCAACAACTGGAACCTGGTCCTAATCTGGGACAACCGGTGGATCTGCAGGTACTGCCCCAACAGCTGTACGGGCTGCACCTCTGCCTCTACCATGGCCTCTACCACGGCCTCAGCCTCTCACAGCCCTGGCTGGTGGTACTGGTGGTTGGCCCTCCTGACCAGTAGCACGAGTCCTCACCATCTGTGAGAGAATGAAATAACAGATGTTTAGTTACTAGAATCAACAAATTCGGACGACAAGAATTCAAGAATGTGAAGTTTCCTAAAGGTTATGCAGCATCCTGAAGATAAGTACAGACGTCTCCGTACCGATCCGCAAGACTCTACTAAACCCGCTCATGACTCGTGAGACCTATGTAACCTAGGCTTTGATACCAATCTGTCACGACCCAAACTAACCTCTGTCGTGATGGCGCCTATCATGGAACTAGGCAAGACGACTCATTTCCAAAACAAATCGATATTTCATTTCAAAGATAATTTCAAGGTTATTTAACATAAAACCTCCATTTAAAGAGTTCAAATCAAAGAAAAATAGAAGTGCGGAAAAGAAAAAGCCCGAGATCGGGGTGTCACTAGTCATGAGCATCTACTACAATCTGTCTAACAATATCAAGGGTAAGTCAGCCTAGAAAATAGCTAAATACAACTAGAGGAAGATAAGAGGGAGAAGAGCAGGGGATGTGATCGCCAAATAGCTACCTTGCTATCTCCAAGAAAAATCTGCAACCAGAACACTCTATAACCGCTACCGCGTCCAGCTACACCTGAATCTGCACACAAGGTGCAGGGAGTAACGTGAGTAAGCCAACTCACTAAGTAAAAACAATAAATAAAAACTGAGCAGTAGTGATGAGCAATAAAGCATATAACGTTCATATCATGAAATCTTAGTAAAGTACAACATGCTTTATAAATCAGTGTTTGAATCAAATTATCTCGTTTAAACCCGGTTCCAGTAAAAATCATTAATAGATATTTTTCCAACAGTTTTCAAACAAAGGCTCAATGCAAAGGTGAGCAAAAATGATGAAATCATAAACAGCCCCTCGGGCAAAATATCACTCATATACAGCCCCTCGGGCAAACCTCATAGTCACTCGTGCCACTCGGGCATACCTCACAATCACTCTTGCCACTCGGGCATACCTCACAATCACTTTTGCCACTAGGGCATACCTCACAATCACTCATGCCTCCCAGTCACTCAGCACTCGGCACTTGGCACTCGCACTCAGTAGGTACCTGCGCTCACTGGGGGTGTGTACAGACTCCGGAGGGCTCATTCAGCCCAAGCGCTAATAATCTGCATGGACAACTCACGTGCTATAATAATAAAGTATGCTGCAGGCGGGCAGCCCCGATCCACACTCATCCTAAAAAATCAGGCCCTCGTCCTCACTCAGTCATAAACCTCTTAAGCCCCTCGGGCATTTTAGTAAAACAGGGCATTCGGCCCAAAACATTTATATGCATCAAAATAGATTCATAAAACTGAGTTATGTGGTAAACAAGTATAAACATGACTGAGTATAAATTTTCAATTGAAAACAATGAGAGGATAGTAAGAAAAAGCCCCTAAGGGTCAAAACAGCATTGGCGCAAGGCCCAAACATGGCATTCAACCCAATTTACAAAAAACTCTTTCTAAAACTTATAAGTATCATGAAGTTTCAACAAAGTATGCAACTTTACAGTTGCTACGGGACGAACCAAGTCACAAATCCCCAACAGTGCACGCCCACACATCCGTCACCTAGCATGTGCGTCACTTCAAAATAGTAGAATGATACGAAATCCTGGGTTTCATACCATCAAGACTAGATTTAGAATCGTTACTTACCTCAAACCGGTCAAATCTCTAACCCGCAATGCTCTTGCTTCTTGACTTGGCCCCCAAATGCTCCGAATCTATTCACAATCAGTACAATACCATCAATACGCGCTAATGGAATGAATTCCACAAGAAAAACTGCAAAATTAGACCAAAACCCGAAATTGACTCAAACCCAGCACCCAGGCCCACGTCTCAAAATCTGACAAAATTTACAAAACTAGAAAGCTCATTCACTCACGAGTCTAGCTACACCAAATTCATCAAAATCCGACATCGTTTGATCCTTCAAATCCTTAAATTACTCTCCAAAAATTCCAAGCCCTAACCCCTCATTTTCACTAATTACCATGATTAAACAACGAAAAATCACCATATATTAGCGCTCAAGTAACTTATCTCAACGAAATCCCCTTGATTCCCTCTTCAAATCTCTCCTAAAAGCTCCAAAAACCGAATAGAAATGGTGGAAATGAACCAAATTCGCGAAGGGTTCTATTTATGGTTTCTGCCCAGGTTTTTCTCACCTGCGGCCATTTTCTCGCACCCGCGTGACCGCACCTACGGTCCAAGAAGCCGCACCTCCGCAACTCACTTAATCACCCAGCTTCTGCACCTACGGACACCTTCTTCGCACCTGCGGACTCGCATCTGCGAAATCAGCCCAAACTCCTCATCTCCGCATCTGCGCTCAAGGCCTCACACCTGCGGGCTCACAGATGCGGACAATTCTTCGCACCTGCATTCCCAGCCTTGGCCCAGCATCGCCCGCACCTGCGCACTCCACATGCGTACCCGCGGCCTCGTACCTGCGACCCTTTCTTCCGCAGGTGTGGAAATAACAGAAGCAGCAGCTCCAGCTGCAAAGTCGAACTTCGACAAATCCGTTAACCACCCGGAATCACCCCGAGGCCCTTGGGACCTCAACCAAAAATACCAACAAGTCATACATCAGCATACAAACTTAGTCGAACATTCGAATCACTCAAAACAACATCCAAACACTAAATTGCCCTCGGATGCCGAAACCAACTAAACCACGTACAAATGGTCTCAAATGTTGCACACACGTCATAAATGACACTACGAACCTACTCCAACTTTCAGAATTCCATTCCGACCCCGATATCAAATTTTCCACTACCGACTGAAATCGCTAAATTATAATTTCACCAATTCAAGCCTAATTCTACCACGGATCTCCAAATCATATTCCGGTTGCACTCCTAAGTCCAAAATCACCTAACAAAGATAACGGCACCATCAAAATTCAAATCCGAGATCGTTTACACATAGGTCAACATCCGGTTGGCCTCTTCCAACTTAAGTTTCTACTTAAGAGACTAAGTGTCTCAATTCACTCTGAAACCACTCTGGTCCCGAACCAACTAACCTGATATAACATAATATAGCTGAATAACACAAAAAGAAGTAGAAATTGGGAAAACGGGATTATAACTCTCGAAACGACCGGCCGGGTCGTTACAAAAGCTCTTGAATTGGTGTGCTTACAAATAAGGAGAAACTCCTCTATTTATAGCAAGAAATCCTTGGTCTAATAATAGATATTATGTCATGACAAATATCATGATCCACAAATTTGTTATAATGGATATTATGTCATGGCAAATGTCATGAACCACAAATTTATTATAATGGATATTATGTCATGGCAAATGTCATAAAAATTTGGCCATATTACAAATCTCCACCTTGGCCTAATTTTGGCTTATATATAGTAAATTTGCTCCATCTTCTCCGCAAAAACCCCAATGGGCAAAATCATTCTTCATAAATGCCAATCAAGTTCAGGCAAAGCTTGAACTTGGACACTGAAAGAGGTTTTGTGAACATGTCAGTAGGATTGTCTCTAGTGTTGATCTTCTGAACACAGACTTTTCTTTCAGCAATGGTTTCTCGAATGAAATGATATTTTATATCAATGTGCTTTGTCCTCTCATGATACATTTGATCTTTAGTTAAGTGAATGGCACTTTGACGATCACAGAAAATGGTAATACCACTTTGGTGTAAACTGAGTTCCGCAAATAGACCCTTGAACCATAAAGCTTCTTTGGTCACCTCGGCCACTGCCATATATTCTGATTCGGTAGTAGATAAAGCTACTACATGTTGTAATGTAGCTTTCGAACTAATAGCGCAACCACCGATGCAAAATACATAGCCTGTCAGTGATCTTCTTTTGTCAAGATCACCTGCATAATCTGAGTCTACAAAATCAACCAAAGTGTTAGTATTTCTCCCAAACTCCAAACATATGTTTGAAGTACCTCGCAAGTATCTGAGAATCCATTTCACAGCATGCCAATGTGCTTTACTAGGGCAAGCCATATACCGGCTTACCAAGCTCACTGATTGTGAATTGTCTGGACGTGTACAAACCATTGCATACATAATACTGCCGACTGCACTGGAATAAGGAACCTGTGCCATGTACCTCTCTTCTTCATCTTTCATGCCAAACCTCTCCAAGACTTTCTCCAAGTAATTCTTCTGGGTCAGGAATAGCTTGTTGGCTTTCTGATCTCTTTTGATCTCCATGCCAAGGATTTTCTTAGCTGCTCCCATATCTTTCATCTCAAATTCACTTTTCAGCTCACTTTTCAAATTGTGAATTTCTGTTAAATCCTTAGCAGCAATGAGCATGTCATCAACATATAATAATAGGTACACAATTGAACCATCATTTAACTTCCGGAAGTAAACACAACTATCATACATGCTCCTCGAATAATCATGACCCAACATAAAGGAATCAAACCTTTTATACCATTGTCTTGGACACTACTTTAATCCGTATAAGGATTTCTTCAACAAACAAACATGATCTTCTTTTCCTTCAATTCCAAATCCTTCGGGTTGATGCATGTATATTTGTTCCTCAAGTTCTCCATGTAAGAAAGCTGTCTTAACATCAAGTTGTTCTAATTCCAAATCATACATGGCAACGAAGGCAAGCAAGACACGAATAGATCTATGTTTAACAACAGGTGAGAAAATATCATAAAAATCAACTCCTTGTACCTGACTATAGCCCTTTGCAACTAATCATGCCTTATACCTCACATCTTCAACCCTTGGAATGCCATCCTTTTTCTTGAAGACCCATTTGCAACCAACAATTCTTTTTCCTGATGGCGGCATCACAAGAGACCAAGTACCATTATTGTGGAGAGACTCAATTTATTCATTCATTGCAATCAACCACTTGGATGAGTCAGCACCAGAAACTGCTTCTCAATATTTTGATGGTTCTCCAATTTCTTCAGTTTCCTGTGCAACTGAAAAAGCGAATGCAACATAATCTCCAAACCTTAATGGTTGTTTACCTTCTCTTCTCGGTCTATGTTTGGCTATAGAATAATCCTCTCCTTCTGGTTCAACTTCAGGAGTCTCAACTTCAGGAATTTCAGCTTCTGTCTCAACTTCAGGAATTTCAGCTTCTGTCTCAACTTCAGGAGTTTTAACTGTATTTTGCTCCAAAGTTGATGAGCTTGGCTCAGAAAGAATGCCAATCTCAATCTCCACCTGGTTTTGTGTACACTTTCCTTATTATCTGTATCATAAGAACTAGAAGACTCTTTTATAGAATGTAACATAGAGGATTCATCAAAGGTTACATCTCTGCTAATTATAAATTTTGGTGCCATGGGATCAGAATACCATAGTCGGTATCCTTTCACCCCAGATGCATACCCAAGGAAAATGCACTTTTTAGCCCTTGGCTCTAATTTTCCATCATTTACATGCATGTATGCAGGGCAATCAAATATCTTTAAATCAGAATAATTAGCAGGAGTACCTGACCACACTTCCTCTAGAGTCTTAAAGTTCAAAGGTGCAGAAGCAGCACGGTTGACAATATAACAAGCTGTAGAGATAGCTTCTGCCCAAAAGGCATTTGTCAATCCAGCATTTGAAATCATGCAACGAGCCCTTTCCAGAAGAGTTCTATTCATCCTTTCTGCCACACCATTTTGCTGAGGTTTCATTCTCACAGTACGATGTCGAGAAATTCCTTCATTCTTGCAAAATTCGTTGAATTCATCATTACAAAATTCCAAGCCATTATCTGTTCTAAGCCGCTTAACCTGTTTTCCTGTTTGCTTCTCAATCAAAATTTTCGATTGTTTGTAATTTAAGAAAACATCATTTATATTTTTCAGGAAATAAACCCAAACTTTTCTTGAATAATCATCAATGAAAGTTAACATATACCTGGCACCACCTTTTGATTGGGTACATGAAGGACCCCAAAGATCTGAATGAATGTAATCCAAAGTACCTTTTGGTCTATGAATCGCTGGAGATTTGAAGCTGACTATTTTCTGCTTCCCGGACACACAATGTTCACAGAACTCCATATTTTCGGTACTTTGGCCACATAAGAGACCTCTTTTGCTGAGGATGGAAAGACCTTTTTCACCCATATGCCCCAATCGCATATGCCACAATTTGGTGATGTCAGAATCTGATTTATCCGATATTGAAACTATAGCAGCACCTGTAACAGTAGATCCCAAAAGAGTATACAACGTACCAGATCTCCGTGCTTTCATGATCACAAGAGCACCATGAGAAATTTGCAAAATTCCACCTTCACCTGTGTACTTGCACCCAAGAGATTCTAGAGTGCCCAAAGAGATGAGATTTTTCTTCAAGTCAGGAACATGTCTAACATCGGTGAGAGTTCTCACCACACCATCGTGCATTTTGATTCGGACTGTACCTTTTCCAATAACTTTGCAGGCAGCATTATTTCCCATCAAGACAACTCCACCTCCAATAGATTCATATGTGGTAAATAAATTCCGACTGGGATACATATGATAAGAACAACCCGAATCTAAAATCCACTCATTATTAGATTTGAAACTATTATTAGTTGCTAAAAAATAGTTCCCTGAGTCTCATCAGCAGCTACACTTGCTTCGGCAGTGTCAGTATTTTTGTGTTCAATATTTTTTTCTGTATGCTTTTCTTTGTTTTTCAATTTAAAGCATTCAGAAATAATGTGACATTTCTTATGACAATATTTGCACATGACATTTCTGTATCTGGATTTTGACCTTGATTTAGGTTTCTCACTACTTGAATCTTTCTTATTGGATCTACCTCTTATGAATAAGCCTTCCCTTTGGTTCCTACTAGTTTCCCCAGTAATATCTCTATCTATTTGTTCTTTTGATTTCAAAATAGATTTGATATCTTTATAAGAGATATTATCCTTTCCAAAAAACATAGTATCTCTTATATGTTTAAACGACAGGGGTAAGGAAACAAGCAATAACACAACTTGATCCTCATCTTTGATACCAGCATCTATGTTACTTAAATCCATAAGAAGAGAATCAAAAGTATCAGGATGAGTAAGTATAGAAGTACCTTCAGCCATACGAAAAGTGTAGAGTTTTTGCTTTAGGTAAAGCCTGTTTTCTACTGTTCTTTTCATATATAGGGTTTTAAGCTTTTCCCATATGCCTTTGGCTGAGCTTTCTGCTATAACTTCACGCAAAACCTCATTTGAAAGATTTAAAATAATACCTGCTTTTGCCTTTTTGTCTATGACGGCAAATTTCTCGTCCGTCATTTTATCCGGCATCTTCTCCTTTCCTTGCAATGCCAAATCTAAGCCATCCTGAATTAGGATAGCTTCCATCTTTAATTGCCACATTTCGAAGTTTGCACTTCGGTCAAATTTCTCAACATAAGACTTTGTTAGAGTCATTTTGGCTATTTAAACTAACCCGGTTAGATCTGGCTCTAATACCAATTTGTTAGGATCGAGAACTCGGGTAGTGCGAAATTTATCCAAACAACGGTATAATGACAATAACAAAGACAATGAAAGTTGATAATAACGACAATTAAAGAATATAAAGAAGACACAAATTTAACGTGGTTCGGTCAAGGTGACCTACGTCCATCAGCAGAGAGGAGCAATTTCACTATACCAACAAGAGTACAAAAAAGAGTACAAAATTAGAGTAAATACTCTAATTAATCCCAAATACCCCAAGAGAATAACCTCGCAAGATCACTCCAAAGAAAGGGTTCACACAAGTGTTTCCCAACACTCACTCTCTTACAAAATACTCTATAATAAAATAAAGAAGGAGAAAGAAAGACAAGAGTGAAAAGCTCTTGAATTGGTGTGCTTACAAATGAGGAGAAACTCCTCTATTTATAGCAAGAAATCCTTGTCCTAATAATGGATATTATGTCATGACAAATATCATGATCCACAAATTTGTTATAATGGATATTATGTCATTGAAAATGTCATGAACTACAAATTTGTTATAATGGATATTATGTCATGGAAAATGTCATGAAAATTTGGCCATATTACACAACCTGTAGCAACCATTTGTCAAAAGTAGCAATTTTATCAGCCTCGTAATCTCTTACTTTTCCATTGCATAGTCGCATATTTTTCTTCAATTCATATATTGTGAAAAATGGCCACAAATAAGAGGAGTTTAGTGATTCATCAATAATATCAGCTCGGGTAACCTTTAGAATAACAGGTAATATCTGGCGAAAATCACCACCACATACGACTGTAAGGCCTCCAAAAGGTTTGTTAGAGCTATTTTCATACCTCACCCGCAGGATATCTCTCAACGTCTTATCTAATGCTTCAAAACATAACTTATTTGCCATTGGGGCTTCATCCCAAATGATTAAAGAAGTTCTGTTGAGATGTTCAGCTAACTGGGTGCCTTATTTTATTTCACAAATGGACTCTACAGTAACGTCCAAAGGAATATAGAAGCATGAACGAGCGTTCCAACCATTTGGTAATAACAAAGTTGCTATTCGAGAAGTAGCAACGGGAAGAACTATTTTTGATTGTGATATGAGCTTTGAAATTAATGTATTCCACACAAATGTCTTTCTAGTACCACCATGTCCATTTATAAAAAATAATCGTCCTTGTTCATTCTCAACTGATGTTATTATTGTATCATAAGCTCACTTTTGGCAATCATTTAAGAGAGCGAATGCTTTGTCATGCAGTATATTTAGCTCCTCTTTGTCATAGTCTAGCTCCTAATTGAGCATACGCTTTCCCACATGTAACGACCCGACTTATCGTTTTAAGAATTTACGTCCCGTTCAGTGACTTAAGGTCTCGATTAGCCTCACAATATGTATTATGACCCGCGTGTGTGGTCGAGTTTGATTTACGGATGATTCAGAGTGATTTGGGATACTTAGTCCCTAAAAAGGAAGCTTAAGTCTTAGGATTCTGACCGTAGTCGGAACTGTGTGAGGACGACTCCGAAATGGAGTTTCGTCGGTTCCGTTAGCTCCGTATGATAATTTTGGATTTGGGAGCGTGTCTGGAAAATTATTTAGAGGTCCGTAGTGGAACTAAGCTTGAAATGGCAAAACTCAAAATTTTGGAAAGTTTGACAGGGGGGTTGACTTTTTGATATCATAGTTGGAATATGATTTCGAGAGTTGGAATAGCTCCGTTATTTCATTTGAGACGTGCCTGCAAAATTTGACATCATTCTGGGTTGCTTTGATAGGTTTCGGCACGAGTTTTCGAAGTTCATAAGTTTGATTCGTGGTGCGATTTATATTTTCGGCATTATTTGATGTGATTTGAGACCTCGAGCAAGTCCATGTTAGGTTGTGGAACTTGTTGGTATGTATAGATGGGGTCTCGAGGGCCTCGGGTGTATTTCGGATGGGCTACAGACCATTTCCTTCTATTGTTTGAACTGTTGTTTCTGTTTTCTGGTGTTCTTCTTCGCGTTCGCGAAGTGTTACTGCTGACCACCTTATACTTCTTCTTCGCGTTCGCGTTCAGCCCATCGCGTTCGCGAAGGTTTGTCTTTTCCTCCACCGCGTTCGCGATTAGCACCCGCGTTCGCGAAGCTCTTCATGGCAGCCTCATGTTTCTTCTTCGCGTTCGCGAAGGTTTCCTGTTCTTATTCTTCGCGTGAGCGGCCCTTTGCTCGTGTTCGCGTAAGTCAGAGGTGGGCCATTCGATTTTCCCTCTCCGCATTCGCGAAGCACAACTGGGCAGTTCATTTTTCTTCTTCGCGAACGCGATCCTTTCTCCTCGTTCGCGATGCACAATCACCTGGGCAGAATATAAGATTTCCAAATCGAGGGTTAGGCCATTTTTATCACATTTTGACTTATAGAGCTCGGGTTTGAGCGATTCTTGGTTGGTTTTTCAAGCAATTCAATTGGGTAAGTGTTCTTCACTTAGTATTTAATATATTCCACGATTTGTATCTTCATTTTTATCATTTAATTTGTGTTTTGAGTTGAGGAAAATGTTGGTTTTGAAGAAAACTTTCAAAATAGAAAATCATGATTTGAGGGATGAAATGATATCGGAATTTGATGATTTTAGTATGGTTGAACTCGTGAGTGAATGAGTGTTCGTATTTCGTAACTTTCGCCGGATTCCGAGGCGTGGGCCCCACAAGCAAAATTTTGAGTTAATTCCAGATTTTTATTGAAAAATGTAGTACTTTCTTATGGAATTGATTCTATAATTTTTGTTGACTGTATAGAATTAATTATGGCCAGATTCGAGTCAATCGGGGTTGGAAAAATCGAGAAAAAGGCATACTACTTGATTTAAATTGGAGCAAGTCGAGGTAAGTCTCTTACTTAACCTCGAGTGGGGGAATTTCCCCTTAGGCATTGAGTTTTATGTGTAATTTGTGTAATTGAAAATCATGTACGCGAGGTGACGAGTACGTACTTGGTTTATATGTGCAAATTTTATTGAGTTAAAGTCTTGAGCATATTGTGTAGTAAATTGGATAATTGTTGGCATATATTTAATCATCTACTTGTCGTGCCTAAATTCTTGTTGTTGACTTTGTTGTTATATGACAATTTGATGTGATTGTTATTTTATTATTTATGAAATTTCGTGAATTTGCTGGTTTGATAATTATTGGAATTTAATTTCATTTTGAATTTTTCCCTCTGCAAACAATTAATTAAATGAGCTTAAGAAGAGGTGTTTATATAATTATTGAAAATTTGATTTTTATGAAGACTTTGCTTTATGTTGAGTAATTTCTACCTCTATTGATTGTTTTTGGATGTTGTACGCATTGTGTGGAGCTTTTGGTTATTTGTTGTGAAATTAATTGACTTGGTTGTAGCTTTGAAATTTGGTTGTGGCCATTGGAAAAATTGTGATATGAATTGATTTTTGTTATGTTGCTGTGATAATTTCCCGTGTAAATTGTTGTGTTGTGTGAGCTTTTATTTTGGGGAGATAAGAGTGGCATTTCACCGTTGATATTATGTGGTTATAAGGGTGGCATTTTACTGTTATTGTGTTTGTTGGAATATTTTCTGGGCGGAGCGATAGGGGTGGTTTTAGGAGCGATAAGGGTGGCAATAAGAGCGATAAGGGTAGCAATTGATATTGTCTGGGCAGAGCGATAAGGGTGGCTATAAGAGTGATAAGGGTGGCAATAGGAGCGATAAGGGTGGCTATTGGCAGGGACGATATGTGATGATGTGGGGTTGTGGTGTTGATGATTTTTATGTAATATTGTGACTTTTCTTGTGTTTATTTTTATGCCTTGTGCAATTGGTCTTGTTGATATTAAATTGATAACAATTTGTTTTATGTTGAAATTGAGAACTTGTGGCTATTGTCAGGTGGATTATAAATTGAAATGTGGGCACGAGATGTCGTGAGTAAATAATGTTGATATTTGGCACGTGAGTTGTCCGTGCAGTTGTGATATAAAATGTGGGCACGAGGTGCTGTGATGAAATGGTAATGATATTTGGCACGTGAATTGTTCGTGCAGTTGTGAGATGAAATGAGGGCACGAGGTAACAGGTGCCGTGGAAATATGAAAATGGGTTGAGACCCGTATTTTTATGATTATGAAATGAGGTGTCACATGGTGACTTTATAATTGAAAGAATTATATTCAAAATATTTATTTGGAAGGATATTTACTTAGAAAGTATTATATGAAAGAATTGTATTTGAAAGATATTTATTTGAGAAAATTATATTTGAAAAGATTTATTGAAAGAATTATATTTGAAAAATAATTATTTGAGAAAATTATATTTAAAAGAGAGTTATCTGGAAGAATTATATGTGAAAGATATTTATTTGAAAGACTTGATTTAATTGGGTGTAATTGTGTTTATTAATTGTGGAGTGATATTAATGGTATTCTTGTTGTTTGTTGTGAATATAACTGGTTGCTTTATCCTGCCCTTATTATTATTATTTGTTTTCTATTATTTTGTATATTATATTGCACAGATTATTAGACTAGTGAGTGTCCTGACTGTACCTCGTCTCTACTCCATTGAGGTTAGTCTTGATACTTACTGGGTACCGACCATGGCGTACTCATACTACACTTCTGCACATTTTTGTGCAGAGCCAGGTATTGAAGATAACGGACTTGAGCGGAGTTAAAGCGGGATCGTAAGGATTCAAGGTAGAGCTGCTTGGTCGTCGCAGTCCCTTGTAGTCTTTTCATTTTATTATACTGTTAACTTGTAATCAAACAGTATTGTATATTCGGTCCTCGTGATCATTCTATCTATCTAGTTAGAGTTCGTGACTCAGTACTACCAGTCTTGGGAGGTTGTATATCGTAATTATTTCCATTTTAAGTTTTGATGACTTTAAAAAAACAATGGCTTCAAAAATGTAATTGAAATCGGCTTACCTAGTGTTAGAGACTAGGTGCCATCACGACGCCTGTGGTGGGATTTTGGGTCGTGACAAGTTGGAATAAGAGCTCTAGGTTTATAGGTTCTATGAGTCACGTACGAGTCTAGTAGAGTCTTGCGAATCGGTACGGAGACGTCTGTACTTATCTTCGAGAGGCTACAGAACTGTTAGAAAATTTTCATTTCTTTCATTCCTGTCGTGCGGAATTTGTTTAATTTGGAATTTGAACCTTTGTATCTCCATTCTCTCACAGATGGTGAGGACACGTACTGCTGGGTTAGCTGAGCAGGCATCCGCACATACTGCTAGGGCTGCAAGAGGCCAGGGCCGAGGTAGAGGCCGAGGTAGAGGTTGAGGAAGGGCATGTGCTGCGACTAGAGCACCTGTCAAAACAACAGTTGAGGAGCCACTAGTAGCTCCAGTTGAGGGACAGGTACCAGAAGCACCTGTTGTTACCCCCGGACTTCAGGAGACCTTAGCACAGTTCCTCAGTATGTTTGGTACATTAACTCAGGCGGGATTGATCTCTGTTGCACCAAACATTCCGCAGATTGGTGGAGTAGATCAGACTCCTATCACAACTCTAGAGCAGTAGGTTCGTGTTGGTCAGGTTCCAGGTTTAGTACCGGTACAACCTGTTATTCCGGTTCGACTTGAGGTCAGGCCCGAGGCATCAGAAGAAGAACAAAAAAGACTTGAAAGGTGTAAGAGGTATAATCCACCTACTTTCAGTGGCACAACTACAGAGGATGCCTAAGAATTTTTGGAAAATTGTCACCGTATTCTCCACACCATGGGTATTGTGGAGGTGAGCGGAATTGCCTTTACTACATTTCAACTGTCAGGCGCAGCGTATCGGTGGTGGAAAATCTATGAAGAAGGTAGACCAGCTGATGCCACACCACCAACTTGGGCTCAATTTTCGGAAATATTCTTGAAAGAGATTGTTCCCCAGACTCTCAGAGATGCGTGGCGCGCAGAGTTTGAACGGTTGCGTCAGGGCACTATGACAGTGTCAGAATATGCTATCAGGTTCAGTGAGTTAGCCCGTCAGTGAGTTCGCGAAGCACAACTGGGCAGTTCATTTTTCTTCTTCACGAACGCAATCCTTTCTCCGAATTCGCGATGCACAATCACCTGGGCAGAATATAAGATTTCCAAATCGAGGGTTAGGCCATTTTTATCACATTTTGACTTATAGAGCTCGGTTTTGAGCGATTCTTGGTGGGTTTTTCAAGATATTCAATTGGGTAACTGTTCTTCACTTAGTATTTAATATATTCCACGATTTTTATCTTTATTTTTATCATTTAATTTGTGTTTTGAATTGAGGAAAATGTTAGTTTTGAAGAAAACTTTCAAAATAAAAAATCACGATTTGAGGGACGCAATGATATCGGAATTTGATAATTTTAGTATGGTTGAACTCGTGAGTGAATGGATGTTCGTATTTTGTAACTTTCACCGGATTCCGAGACGTGGGCCCACGTGTGAATGTTTGAGTTAATTTCAGATTTTTATTGAAAAATGTAGTATTTTCTTATGGAATTGATTCTATAATTTTTGTTGACTGTATCGAATTAATTATGACTAGATTCGAGTCGATCGGAGTTGAAAAAATCGAGAAAAAGGCATACTACTTGATTTAAATTGGAGCAAGTCGAGGTAAGTGTCTTGCTTAACCTCGAGTGGGGGAGTTTCCCCTTAGGCATTGAGTCTTATGTATAATTTGTGTAATTGAAAACCATGTACGCGAGGTGACAAGTACGTACTTGGTTTTTATGTGCAAATTTTATTGAGTTAAAGTCTTGAGCATATTGTGTAGTAAATTGGATAATTGTTGGCATATATTTAATCATCTACTTGTCGTGCCTAAATCCTTGTTGTTAACTTTGTTGTTATATGGCAATTTGATATGATTGTTATTTGATTATTTATGAAATTTTGTGAATTTGCTGGTTTGATAATTATTGGAATTTAATTTCATTTTGGATTTTCCCCTCTGCAAACATTTAATAAAATGGGCTTAAGAAGAGGTGTTTATATAATTATTAAAAATTTAATTTTAATGAAGACTTTGCTTTATGTTGAGTAATTTCTATCTCTATTGATTATTTTTGGGTGTTGTACGCATTGTTTGGAGCTTTTGGCTATTTGTTGTGAAATTAATTGACTTGGTTGTAGCTTTGGAATTTGGTTGTGGCCATTGGGCAAATTGTGATATGAATTGATTTTTGTTATGTTGCTGTGATAATTTTCCGTGTAAATTGTTGTGTTGTGTGAGTTGTTATTTTGGGGAGATAAGAGTGGCATTTCACCGTTGATATTATGTGGTTATAAGGGCGGCATTTCACTGTTGTTGTATTTTTTGGAATATTGTCTGGGCGGAGAGATAAGGGTAGTTGTAGGAGCGATAAGGGTGGCAATAAGAGCGATAAGGGTGGCTATTGATATTGTCTGGACTGAGCGATAAGGGTGGCTATAGGAGTGATAAGGGTGGCAATATGAGCGATAATGGTGGCTATTGTCAGGGACGATATGTGATGATGTGTGGTTGTGGTGTTGATGAATTGTATGTGATGTTGTGATTTTTCTTGTGTTTAATTTTATGCCTTGTGCAATTGGTCTTGTTGATAGTAAATTGATAACAATCTGTTTTATGTTGAAATTGAGAACCTGTGGCTATTGCCAGGCGGATTATAAATTAAAATGTTGGCACGAGATGCCGTGAGTAAATAATGATGATATTTGGCACGTGAATTATCCGTGCAGTTGTGATATGAAATGTGGGCACGAGGTGCTGTGATGAAATGGTAATGATATTTGGCACGTGAATTGTCCGTGCAGTTGTGAGATAAAATGAGGGCACGAGGTGCCGGAAAAATATGATAATTTAATTATGGGCACTAGGTGCCGTGAAAATATGAAAATGGGCTGAGACCCGTATTTTTATGATTATGAAATGAGGTGTCACATGGTGACTTTTTAATTAAAAGAATTATATTCAAAATATTTATTTGGAAGGATTTTTACTTAGAAAGTATTATATGAAAGAATTGTATTTGAAAAAATTATATTTGAAAAGATTTGTTGAAAGAATTATATTTGAAAAATAATTATTTTAGAAAATTATATTTAGAAGAGAGTTATCTAGAAGAATTATATGTGAAAGACATTTATTTGAAAGACTTGATTTAATTAGGTGTAATTGTGTTTATTAATTATTGAGTGATATTAATGGTATTCTTGTTGTCTGTTGTACATATAACTGATTGCTTTATTCTGCCCTTATTATTATTTGTTTCCTATTATTTTGTATATTATATTGCACAAATTATTAGACTAGTGAGTGTCTTGAGTGTACCTCATCTCTACTCCATTGAGGTTAGTCTTGATACTTACCGTGTACCGACCGTGGCGTACTCATACTACACTTCTGCACATTTTTGTGCAGAGTCATGTATTGAAGATAACGGACTTGAGCGGAGTTAAAGCGGGATCATAAGGATTCAAGTTAGAGCTGCTTGGTCGTCGCAGTCACTTGGAGTCTTTTCATTTCATTGTACTGTTAACTTGTAATCAAACAATATTGTATATTCGGTCCTCGTGATCATTCTGTGTATCCAGTTAGAGTTCGTGACTCAGTACTACCAGTCTTGGGAGGTTGTATATCATAATTATTTCCGCTGTTAGTTTTGATTACTTTAAAAAAAATGGCTTCAAAAATATCGTTGAAATCGGCTTACTTAGTCTTAGAGACTAGGTGCCATCACGACGCCTGTGGTAAAATTTTGGGTCGTGACACCACATCTCGCAGTAATGCAGAATCTGGAAGTGGCATTCCATCTATGTCTTTCAAACTTTTTCCCATCTTTAATAGGATGGTTTCAATCTAAAATAACGTGTATGCTTTTACTTGGTTTTCAGCTAACTGTAAATTTTTCAATTGAAATCTCTTGCTCTGCAATGATGTTATATCGTCTGATAAAATTCCACAGTTGTTCTTCCAAAATTTGGTGAATCAGATACCTGGCAGTGAATAAGTATCGTTACAAATAGATGACTCAATTCATTTCCTGTCGCCCAAAGTGCAGCCTCAACTAAGCAGTCATTCCACTCTTTATCATCATCTAATAATCCTAACGCGTAGAATGCATCTCTATAATTTTTATACTCCACTCCATTTATTGTTCTGATGCTTTCAAAGGAAATGCTTCCTTTCACAAAGTTAAGCAAAATTCTCATATAAAAACGTTCCCCACTTGCAGGATGTGCGAAGTAAATTCTACCAACTGCCTTCCTACTTTGCCTTATATTCCAAGTTTTGTCTTTTGCATTCCAGACCCAAC
This sequence comes from Nicotiana tomentosiformis, assembly GCF_000390325.3. Classification (NCBI taxonomy): domain Eukaryota; kingdom Viridiplantae; phylum Streptophyta; class Magnoliopsida; order Solanales; family Solanaceae; genus Nicotiana; species Nicotiana tomentosiformis. The sequence goes on along the minus strand of NC_090818.1, from coordinate 34,366,151 downwards.
GCGTAGGAAAATCAGAATATTTCAGCTCTCGTGCATCATCATTTCTTTTGTTCGCCTCAAACCATTCTGTGAATTTTGTTTTTTCTATGTCCGGTATGCTAAGCACGCTTTCTACTCACTTTTCTTCTTCGAATATTATTGTATTTTTTCCCTGTAAATGGAAAGGCAAACGCTCAACTGACGGCTTTCTATAATGTATGTCAAATTTAAAGATCCTCCAGCAAGCTTCTGTAGCTGATATGTATCTGTAGTCTAGATATTTTTTTATCTCATCATTTTCTGCACCAGTATTGGTAGATTCTATAGTTGAAGTTGCTCTATCAGACCCTTTATGGACATACTTGAACAGGTACTTCACAGACCTTGAGTAATTGCATAATTCGACATTTATATGTGCATCATATTTGACAAGCAAATTCCTATTGTAAGGGACAACATATCTATTGTCTAAGTTGGCACCATTTTTCTTGACTTGAACACCTGTGTTCCTTCTCCGATAAATAGGAAATCCATGTGAATCAAAAGTTGTCCGATCATTGAATTTCTTCGGAAAATGCTTCGTGCACTTTCCTTGCCTCATACATGGGCAATGTGGATTCAGTTCTCCGCAAGGTCCATGCATCATAAAGTTCTTAACAGCATTATAACCGTTAGGATCAACTTTCAAATCAGGTATTTCTGCTGCTATTATTCTATCAATATGATCTGCGGAGGGGCTTTTTCATGTGGGATGCAGGAATAGCAATATATGCGCATGAGGTAAACCTCTTTTATGAAACTCAATTGTATATAAACCTGTAAATGGATAGTATAAGGTTATGGTTAGGATGCAGGTAGAAAAGATATGCAATAGACATTCTTTTGCCAACATATGCAGACGCTATACTATGCAATTATTCTATGTTTTTCAGTATTAAAAGTTCACGTGGATTAAGATTGAGATTCAATCTGCTATGATAAAAAGGATTTGGTGATAAGAATAAAAACTGTTGTCTGTGCATTTGTGCTAGAAAAAAAGTAATCTCAACAAATGTATGATACGTCAAGGATTCTTATCTGAACATTGGCAGGACATTTAGTGGCTCTTGACAATTACTCCATTGCCAATCCTGGTTAATGGTGGGCTTATAGCTTAGGATGGTATATGAATATATACTCTAAATAATCTATTCTCTTCTGTTATTAAGTCCTATAATTATGTATTAGTGGTGAAATAATTTTTCATGCTTGGATTTGTAGCTAGGCTTGCTATTCAGACTGGGGTGGGGTAGTTGGTATCGTTGTGTGCTCGCCAACTCGATTAGGTACCTGCGAATATCATCGCTCCTAAAGAGTTATGTAACTTCCTTCTAACTTAGTAGTTATTCCTTGGTTCTTTTGCTTTCACTTGCCATCTATGTATTTTTTTTAAAGTTATCAAATATAAGTCTAATAGAACTTCTATACATGCATATAAATACATTTCATAATAGAATTTTCTAAAATCGTCTGATTCGATTTTGTGAAAATAGCATCATTAACAGTTTAAATATTTTTCTTGCTTAGTTTTTCAAGATCCTTTACTATCCCACATATGCACGCTGCATTATATTGTTACAAAAGTCGGATGAACACATTGATGTGAATGCCATGTATATTAAAATTATGTACGACTAAGTTGTTGGATTATGACGAACTTGTTAAAACATTTAGCCTTTAGGATATATAAACTAAGAAATTATAGTTTTCATAACAATGAGAATTACTAACATTAAAAAGACTTGTTACTAACTCTTCTTTCATGCATATTTATGATATTAGTAATGTGTGCATTATGTACTGAATGAGTTTACTTACATGCAATTATTTTTCCAAAAGGCTGCTTCTTTTTTAGATCTTGCATTAGCTGGAACAATTTTATTTGAAAAACTCTGCATATGATATCAACCCGGCTGTCATCGCTCTCTTGTCCAATTGCCATGTAACCATCCACGATGTACTGCTGCAATAGTCTACCAGCTTGTAGAAGAGTGTGCGCTTCGTTAAGTCTTTGTTGTATCCTGAAGCAGTAGAACTGTCTCATTGTCAACTGTTCTCTCGCGAAAGTTTTGTTGATTACATCTGTCAAAAGAATTCCAAGCCTATATCCATCTTCACCATATGGGTGTATTAATGGGTAAGTCATAGACATGAAACTTGGGTGTAAATCTGTGATTCTTTGAAGTCCGTTTTTCCGATGTTCTACTATAACATCTCGCTGGAAATTTTCATCAGTAAGATCACCAATTATTAATCCCGTAACTTCAGAAGTTGTGGGTATAATGTATTGTCGGCCATCTCTTGTCCTATCAGATAGGAGCCGTAGACGAAAAACAGATTCAGGATGTTGTTTATATCTATCCCTTGCCATTCGAAATGTTTTTGCCAAAATATTATGCTCGTCCGGCATTTCAGATAAGCCCTGAACAATTTTAGGATCAACTTCTTTACGGAGCAGACTATTCATTCTGTTATGTATCTCATTTTCAGTATCATATATATAGAGCTGGGCAAACTGTGGTTTTTTCCCACTTTCCGGCAACAGAGAGCCAATGTGATGATAATTTTGACCACTCATCCTGAAAACATATGGGCCCTTTGAACGATTGATGCTTCTGTCAACTCGGCCTCCCATAGATGTAAATGCGAACATAGAGTTATAAACTCTGATATTTTTTCGAAAACTGATACCAAGTTGTCCAGAATCTGTGCTTAAAAGATATTTGAGATAGGGCGGGGGTTGGCTCATTAACGGTAGTCTTACACGGCCTTCCATACAACAAAATGAGAATTTTGGCCGTGTTGTCTGTTTAGTTTTTTTTGTCCGTTCTTCATACCATAAAATGGCACCACAATATTAGCAGGTGTTTGTAGGAGGTCCAAAATTTCAACTTGTTGTATTATGACCTGCCAAATAGAAATTTCAATATCAATATGAATTGTCTTTCAAGTCTAATGTTATTGATATGTCTTGCAGATATATTAGGAGTTTGCGAGCTGTCTTTGAAGTCATTTAAGATTTGTATGTCAGTAGAAAGTGCAGAGAACCTCTAATGTTAAAGACCTCCATGTTATTGAGTATTGGATTGAAACAGGTCCGAAATGAGTGAAATGGATAATGAGGATTTATATAGCCACACCAGCAAGTCTTTTCGTGTACCAAGGACAATTTATATTGCAAAGAACACTGGACATTCAAACTGAAGCCCGTTGATTGCATTTTCTGCTAAGTTGAGCAACATGCAACATTTGTTCCAATTTGGTACTTTTGAAGTAGGATTTAGTTTATTTAAGCAGAAATTGTATAGAATTGTTTTCCCCTTTGTGTTTCCATATCAGGAGACTTACTGTTTTCTATAGTATTTTAGTATGATATCTTTGAACATGTTATGCACAGATAATAATGTGCCTTTTACCCTTTAACTCCTGCTTTTGTTATGTTTGAAAATTTCGTAACAAACAAAAAATATGTACCTGTATTGTACCCAATAATGTGTACCTGTATGTTGAAGATTGTTTTGTATAGTTCTACTGCTTTGAGAACACATATAAACCGATACTTCATTTGCTTCGTCTTTTGGTGTATGATGTCGCAGGATACATAGGTCTCCTGCAATGTATTTACAACTATTCTTTAGTATATAAAGTAAGATGCGAACTGCAAGAGATGTCGCTTCGCGAAAGCAAATATGCGTAGAATATTTAGATGTACAACAATACCACAATTTGGGATTCATGGTGAAAGGATCCAGATGGGATTAGATTATGTACAAACCAAAGAAGAGACATAATTTGTTCAATGGTGCTACTGGAATTGAAGCATCATAAGGTCCTGCTAATCTTATGAACACCACTATTCTAGTTTTCTATATTCACACATCAATTTAAGAGTATAAATAACCACTTAGGCATTATCGTTAAGAGAGATATCTTGATGAGTAACAACATACCATTTTGTTGAGTGAACATGTGTCTCCTTATGCAGTGTCGTAACTTCATCAATTTTGTGAATCGTTTCACAAATCGTAGTAGCAGGAGTATTTTCTTTTGTGGCTGATTGGCATATTTCTTTTGAATTAATACGACCTTCCGCTTCAATCTGGCATAATGATATCTGCGTTTTTTAATATCAACCAATTCATCATTCTTCTGGTTACATCGAACTGTTGTTGCATATCTCTTCAGTTTTATTTTAAGCATCCTCTCTTGTCGAGCTAAAACTGGTAGAAGCTGCCGCAGTAGTGTAATTTCCGGCTGAACATTCGTTGAAACATTAATTTTTTTAACAATAGCAGATACCAATTCCATTAAACCTGTTATAAAGTATTGAAAAAATTGAATATATTAAAATTTGAAATGTTTGGTGAAGTCAGATATTAAAAACAAATAGGTCACAAAGATGGTTATGGGATGTGCAAATCAAATTATTCAGTGCAAAAAAAACACAATGGAATATTGACAATAAGGACTATGTAGCATGTAATCTTGAACAATTTGTAATTGCTATTATTAACAGGTAAAATATGATATTTCCGGAAAATTAATTGCATTTGTGGCGTTGATATATTCAATGCAAACAGATTCTCAAGAGTATGCCAAGGCAAAATGATAAATAAGGATTATACCCAGTTTATACTTGAGCAAATCCAAACAATTCTTTCTTTGTAAATAGTCAAAGTAATAAAATCTAAGAAGAGACGAAGAAATGACTGGCTGCTTAACAAAAGAAAGAAAGAAACACCTTGCATAAAATTAAAAATTGTAATCACATAAATGTATTTCAAATAGAACAAAAATAAAAATTTCGATGAAGAAATGACTGACTGCCTAACAAAAGAAAGGAAGAAACACCTTGCGTAAAGATAAAAATTTTGATCACATAAATGTATTTCAAATAAAACAAAAATGAAAATTTCGGAAGCCAACGTAAAGTAAAACACACTAAGCATATGATGTTAACAAAAGTGAAGTGTTCTTCTTTATGTTTTCTGAAATACTAATTCAACTTTTCCTTCTTTGCTGCTGTCCTTTTTCAATTTTTAGCAGGAAAAAATGAATTGATGTTTGAATGGTTAGCGAATTAGGAAGAGATGGCTATCATGAGTTTGAACCAAAGTAGAAGGAGGATATCGAGTTTGTCTCGCAAAATAATTGAGGGAAAAGGAAATGTGAAGAATATAATAGGAGACAACCATTGGGGAATCGGTGGAAAGATAAAAGTAAGTGTGAAGTGTATAAAATAGGAGATAGCCGTTATTGATTTTCTGCAAGAAAGTAACTGCCAGGGAGAAGTTGTGTGATGTTTCTCTGAATCACCATCTACTGTTGTATATAATATTTGGGTGTTTCATAAATATTTAATTAATATTAAATTTAATACTGTATTTATTTGGAAAATAAAGGTTAGGTATTATCCAGCGAATACAAGTAAGAAGCAACCTTCGTGGGTTAGCGAAAAGGAGATGGTGTTAGAACTTCTGTTTGATAAGAGTGTGTTAAAACTTATGAAAATATGTGAATGAATGGCAGAGAACAATGGCAAATGGAAATGTAAACCAAAATATTTGAAATAAAACTCTTACTCACATGGTTTAGTTTCCAGCTTTTAAGCAAGTTAACATGATGTAATAAACCCAAGTTCATCAAAGTGATGCCCAAGTTTTTAAAAAAGAGATCACCAGACGGAAATCTTAACAGGGTAGACAGTAACTTAAGTTTCATATTGATCAAAAGATGTCTGCATCCTGCTAAAGAAAGAGATTTCAACATGTGTTGTTCTGTTTTTTCCATTTCTCTTTTGTCCTTTCTCAATTGGTGAAACAGTGGAAAGACGGTAAAGATAGGAATGGCAAAAGATATTTAGAAAATTTAAATCTTGAAAGTAAGGATTGTATATAACAACAGAAACTTGCCTGAAAAAAATACGCTCTTGTTTCTTATGTCACTATTTATCTTTCTGCAATTAACAAAACGCTAAAAAAAATAAAATCTGCAATCAGTTTATTGTAAAAGTATGGAGCCGACATTTCGATAAACATTTCAATCAAATGAGTAGTGAAGTAAGAGTATACGGAAATGCTAGCATTGGCCAAATATGACCAAATTTATTTAGAAACCACTTTGCGCTTGGAAATACAAGAATTCATGAAAATAAAAAATAACAGCAAAAGTAGTGACATGATAGATGCAAGAAAATAAATTAGCGTTGTTGGTGAAACTACTACCTATATGAGTAAATGAAACTCAAAATGTTTGACGTAATTTTGTATTTATGTAACTTTCACTTAAAATGTTCCAACCAAAGCGGGAACATTTTTCTTCAAAGTATGCCAAACTGTGATACTGTCTACACATCATACTCTTCAGATTTTCTGCAGAGAATCATATGCTTAGGAGAAAAAATGCCTTTCTCACCACGTTTAGACAAATAATCAGCAGTCACGAACAACATCTTGTGCAGATCAACTGTACCTTTTGGTGCAATCCCAAGAAAGGCAAGAATTGCTCAATAAAGTAAAAAATCCTATATTAGAAAATACATTGTTGTAGATTTTTGCTACTGAATGCGTTCAATTTGCTTCCTTCCAGAGAATAAGGAAAATAAGTCATTTGAATTGATAAGTGTTTTTTGTATCTAAAGGTATCTATGTCATGTTGATAACATACATAAAATTGCTGAATCAATGACTGTTGTACTTAAAACTCACATATATACTCTCTTTTTTTTGCGTCGAAGACATATTTAGTTCCTTTCATTCCATAGTAATAACCATATACATATGCTAGTAAAGTTTCCAAATCATTAGAAGTACAACTTTTAATATTCCATAGTTTTTACCTTACATTCAAGTTGTACGACAACAGGAATTAGAATAGGGGAAATTTGAAAAAGATACACATGAACAACGAAAGAGAAGGTGTGTTTCTTATTTTAGTACGCTTTGTTCTTGCTTTTTTATTGCAAGTTTTTTTCTCAGTGGTTATTTCATGATGTAAGGTTAGATTCTCATGCAGTTTTGTAATAACAACAATATGGGAAAAAAAGATCATATATTAAAAGTTAAATTCGAACAATGACATAACATGGAGACAATACTATTCTGAAACACGTTTACATCAATAAGTTAAGCAAAAAACAACTGCAACAATAGATCAATTTCTACATTAATACTGAAAAGCACAAAAGGATACAATAATTTTGCCTACTCTTAAACAACATCAAAAGTTCTAAAACCAACAAATAAACACTCTACTTTTTGCTTTTTTTGGTTGTTTGCTCGATAACTTCATCGTCATTTATGATTAGGTTTCTTCTCTTTCTAATCTTTCTTAATGAAGTTCTTCTCCCCCTACAGTTAACACCGTCATTGACATGTGGATCTTCTAGAGAGTCTTCAAAGTCCTCCAAAGAGACATTAGTAGATTCCTGAATAGTTTTCAGAAGAAATATAATTTACATATCTATTAAATATGCTAATTTCTTTTGTAGTTGAAAGTTTGCTAAATAAAACAGTAAAGAAATTTACCTTTCCTTCGACAAAACGTTTGTTTCAATGTTATCCTCAACCTTCTTTTTCCCCTGCATAACAAACAAAAATAAAGCATACTTTCAATGTACATATACATCTGGATTACCATTTAAAATAATCTATATCACAATACCTTTTGTTCTTTCCTTGTTGTGTATTGCAATTCCAGATTCTCATCTGGAATGAACAACTTGGATACCGTATAATTTTCAAGCCCCTCTTTAAGATTGTAATTGTTTAATCGTAGCTTGAAAATAAATTCCTTGCCGCAAAGGCTTTGGATTTGTGGAGGTACATTATTGCTTTCCAATGACAGCCTATTGAACAACTTGTGGGCGGATGTATCAAGGAGCTTCTCCGCTACAGCATTAAATAGAACCAGAGTAGTCTTTCCAGTTTTGTCATTTACTTTGACGTGTATTTTGTACCTATGATTATACAATCAGTTAAAATAAACGACAGTATAATCAAATTTACATTGTTAGTTGCTTCCTTACTTCACCAAAGGAAACTTGCATTCTTTCGCACAAAAGTGACATGTATAGACACCATTTGAAGGTACAATCTTCTTCGAATACGAGTTGCATGAAATGTAGTACCAATCAAAATAATTATCTATTTCTGTAATGTTGCCCCTCACAGTAACAATGTATTTCTAGCATATAAAAAACTCTAATTAGTAGAAGCATCTTGAAGAATTGGAATTTTAATTACAAAGAAGTAGAAATAGGGAAATAACATGTATATCGGCGCTCCAGTCGGACTCCAACAACTCAGTAATGTTCATCCTGTTCATAAACATCTCTTCCTCAATGGGAATGTTATTGACATTAGAGCTCCCGATAGTTTGTACACCAAGAAATGTGGCACCAAACTTTTGAATCAAAGTTGTTATATAATCTATTTCTAGATTTACATATATTTTGCTTGCATATGTCGTGGCGAAAGTAACCTCACCTGTTAATAGCGAATGCAATTTTAAAACAAACTTTAATATAAATTCAGAATATCAATAATAAATTACATAGCAATGAACAGTAAACGGAAAAAATTACCACGGAATTGTTTAACTGCTGTAGAAGTAACTATGACAACGTATGGGCCAGAGTCGTTGTATAGAAATGGTTCGAACTTCTCTCCAAATTCTTCCCACAAAGTTATTTTTGATTTTGCAGAACTATACAGGGAAAAAGATGAAACAAAATTTAATTGAGTAACAATCCATATGATCCATCTAATATGTAATCTAAAGATATATGGATAAACAACTTGGATAACAAAATAAAAGTACACACAATAAATCTGGTTTTAGGAAGTTAACGAACTAAAGGAACTTAAAATAAGATAAGTGGCTTACTAATCAGTTATAACTTGGATGTCCCTTTTTTTCCACTTGCTTCCAACACTCTCCATGTCACCGATGGCAGCTAAACAACCAACCACATCTACAATATCAAATTGAAAGAAGTAGTCATTTCATAATTACATTGCTATTGCGGAAAATATAGCAGCAAACATTAATCGTAATCAGTATACCTGATAGCACGGTGTTATTGTTCAGCCTTGAGTCGATCATGTCGGGTTTTATAAACTGGAATCCATTTATAGGAATACTAACAATACCTTCTCGTAGTTCCTGGAGTGCAGTTGTCAGGAAGAAAGAAATTTTAAAAGTACTTGTCACTGGTCTATATACACCAGAAGCCTCACTAACTTTGAAGTTCTTAATAACATAGACTGATCCTTCACTGAGCAAATTCTTGTACTTATTTACTAAATTCTTGTTGATTGTAGCATGTATCAAAGTTTCCTGGTGGAGGAAAAACAGTTAGTGTTTTCAAAATTAATAATTACAAATGCATATTAATTAAAAAAGAGTAAGACACATGTACTACCTCTTCATCTATAAGGATCATGTCTGTACTCATTAGTTCTCTGTTTCTCTTGAAATTAATAGAATTCCATTTCCGGCAAACTCTAACCCTCACGGTCCAATCGTCTCTAGTACTATTCAATTCTGTAAGAAGAGAATACGCCATATTGTATATAACAGTTTTAGGATGAGTTTAAGAAGGATAGCAGAAATTGTTTAAGGACAATGGTGTGCGTGGCTTTTATATAAAGGATTCGGTTAACAAATTTAAACGATGGCAACGGTTAATTGGAAAGTTACAACCCTTTAGAAAAGCCACTATAACGGAGGCAGGTTTTGCACATGAGGATGAAGAGGGCATCGTTATGTCGTTTAACTTTCCGTATATGAATATATGAAGGAACCGTTTCATAGCGACAACCAAACGGATATAGTTGGGCTTTTTAAGACAAACGGATATTTGGGGCTCATTAGGCAATCTGGTTGGGCTTTTATTTATTAATTATTACAGATAGAGATAAGAGATTAGATACAAGAGATTAGAGATGTTGTGGGGTGTTAAATATAGTGAATTATAAGAATGAATGGTAAGATTTAAAAAAAATTGGAGATAAAAGATATATTCAATTGATGGTCATAGAGAGCTGTCATATCACATTGGCAATCCACTTTCCCATGTAATCTTTGAAGCTTCCGATGTAATATTTTTAATTGTAAATGAATCCTCGTTCCTTCACACCATTGTAAAAGTAAATATAAAAGTTTACAAAATCGTCATCTCACTGCAAAGAATTAAGTATATCATCCAACTATTCCCAATGAAAATATGGTATCAGTATTCCAACTCTTTTATAGTTGATTATAATTTGTATTTTTTATAGAAATAAATAGCAATAAACCACCGAAGGTAAGAAAGATAGGTTGTCCGTTGACAACTACATAATACCGAAAAGTTAGCCATCTACAGTTTTCTGGGAATCATGATAGAGATGGCACACGGGGAAGGTCGGTAGAAGTGAAAATCTTCATATGCTGGGGGTGGAGAGTTAAAATTGTACCTTTAATTGTCAACTTCTTTTGCACTTCAATTTTTTCCCTTTATGTCAATCTTTCAGCATATGCGGAAAATGAGATCAAACAATCAATGGGTGTTGCATCAGAAATTTGTTGGTTAACGTTAATTTCTAGCGCTTAAAAATGATATAATAAATATATTCTAGTCATTCTTTGCATGAATTATCTAGTAACCTCCTATAAATATGTCAGGTATCAGTTCTAACTTGTTTAACTTTAAAATATTTAATCCGCAACCTCAAATATATGGAAACAGATTCAGGTGTACTTGTAACTGTGATAAACGTAATGTTAATTGTGGAAACCTATTGAAACAAATAAAATCCTACCTCAACAATATAATTATCTGCAACAATCTAATTCAAAATACATAAATGTAATAACATATGTAATATCTTTGTATATATAAATATATCCGGAGTCATTGTTGGATTCAAAAGTCACAAAGACAATAACATATAGAAAATTTTTACATACAGAAATATATTTGAACTCATTCTTTGCATGAATGATCTGGTAAAACTCCTTTATATATGTCAGCTCTCAGTTGTACTTGTTTATTTATAAAATATTCAATCCGCATTTGTGAGATTTCCCTATAACTCAAATATGTGAAAACTTCATATTCTTTAGCAGAACCTGTAATACAGAGGCACGAACAAAGTCTAAGCATGATAAGGAAAAGACTGGAACTTCCGCGGTGGACACTGAGGCCACCAATCTGAGCACTGAGCAGCCTGCACAAACAAAGATAAGGGCACGTCAATCACGACCGTCTAGGCCAAGAGAGATTCCGCTCCAAATTAGAGAGGGATCTTCGAAGCCACCACCGGCTAAGAAGTGGAAAGTAGCTGAGGTGAAGGGAAAGGGCAAGGCGAAAAAGGTTATCGAGTCAAAATCTGAACTTGACTCATTTAATGACGAGGAGACAGTGATTTCATTGCCCGAAAGTGAAGGGATGTCGAGTTCTCCGGTTGCTAAGGTCATGTAGGAAAAGAAGTTTGTGAGTGAAAATGCGTGGAACAAATGGAAGCTTATAAAGACTAAGCAAAATCAATCCAATAAGCACAGAAAAAACCATAAGTTTAATGCATATGTCGATCTTCAAGCACAACACATTTGAATAGAGCAGGAAAAAGTCTTTAAAATATTGCCAAGGAAAAGCATATATTCACCTGATCATTTCAATTTACAACAATACCACAATTTGGGATTCATGGTTAAAGGATCCGGATGGGATTACAGTTGGTACAAACAAAAGATGAGAAAAAATTAGTTCGCAAGTGCTACTGGAATTGAAGAAGTATAAGGTTTTGCTAATCTTATGAACACCAGTATTATAGTTTTCTATATTCACACATCAATTTAAGAATATAAATAACCACTTTGGCATTATCCGTAAGAGAGATAGCTAATGAACACATCATAGAACAGGGTAAAAAATAATTAAAGGAAGAAAGATGGGATTTATTGTGGGGTTCACACATCAATTTAAGAGTATAAATAAATACTTCGGCATTATCCGTAAGAGAGATAGCTAACGAACATATCATAGAGCAGAGTAAAAAATAATCAAGGAAGAAAGATGGGATTTATTGTGGGGTGTAGAAAATAAGAGGAACAGTGGTCAACGTTTGGTTTAAATTAAGATGAAGAAGAAGAGGTGTGGCCTTTGAAGGAGTAAAGGGAGGGTGTGCCTTTTGATGGAAGACAAAGAACGCTTACATACGACAAAATGACAAGATATGAGAAAATTGGTAAAATAGATTTCCTGATAGGTCTAATATTGCTAGAACTAAAAGTATTTTTCGGATCATTAGGCTTCAACTGTTGTGTTAAATGCATATGTCGATCTTAAAGCTGAACACAAAAGAGTAGAGCATGAAAAAATCAAGTTTTTTTTATTGCACAACTATCATTAGTTGTGTGAGACCTCTTTTTATCTCACATATATCTTGCACATTTGGATCCACAAAATTCTGGGACTACAAAGTTGTGAGACAAAAAAGAGGCTTGCACAAAATTAAAATTTTCATTGGCAATGGAAGAAAGGTCTCTTTCTGGTAGGACAATTGGCTGGGCCATTCACCTCTCAGGGAATAAGTTTCCAGTACTCTTTATTACTTGCAAAGGATATTTATCTCACAGTTGCATGCAACAGGAAAGGTAATTCTTGGAGTATCATATTCAAAAGGAATTTAAATGACTGGGAACTGGATAGAATTTTAGAGTTTTATATCATCCTCTCCTCACTCCAAGGTTACAGTAATAGAGAAGATTAAATGATATGGAAAAGGAAGGGAAATGTCATCTACACAGTAAGATGATACTACTCTATATCCTAAAGATGCTAACTAACCTACTCATGGACATGGAAACAAATCTGGAACTCTAAGGCACCTGTTAAATTGAGGTGTTTTATGTGGTTAGTAATTAAAAAAGCTTATCATCATTATCCGTAAGAGAGATAGCTAACAAACACATCATAGAGCAGGGTAAAAATAATTAAAGGAAGAAAGATGGAATTTATTATGGGGTTCACACATCAATTTAAGAGTATAAATAAATACTTCGGTATTATCCGTAACAGAGATAGCTAACGAACACATCATAGAGCAGAGTAAAAAATAATCAAGGAAGAAAGATGGGATTTATTGTGGGGTGTAGGAAATAAAAGGAACAATAGTCAACGTTTGGTTTAAATTAAGATGTAGAAGAAGAGGCGTGGCCTTTGAAGGAGTAAAGAGAGGGCGTGCCTTTTGATGGAAGACAAAGAACGCTTACATACGACAAAATGGCAAGAGATGAGAAAATCGGTAAAATAGATTTCCTGATAGGTCTAATATTGCTGGAACTAAAAGTATTTTTCGGATCATTACGCTTCAACTGTTGTGTTAAATGCATATGTTGATCTTAAAGCTGTACACAAAAGAGTAGAGCATGAAAAAATCAAGTTTTTAACAGCATAATTGAGGGAAAATCACATATTGTGAACCAGGTTTTGCATATGTCAAAAGAAAAGGAAACCAATAGAAAGGAAAAGATTTAATTCTACAGAAAGAAGGTAGGAAATCAATAATTGCTGGTTTAATGGAAGAATATCAGTTTCTATGTTTAATGCATATATTGCTTAAAGTAGAACATAAAAGTGTAAAGTAGAAATTCTAACAGAGAAGGAAGTTGAATGACTATCCAATAGTAATTTATACGGTTACGGTGAATATCTAATATAGTCTAAACATCATATTATCAATTTTTTTCAAATTTTATAGATTGTGTTTTCGAATGCGTGAGTTTTGAAGGAAGAAAAGTAACAGGAAGTTGAACTACTATGCAATACCAAAATCCAAGCCTATAATAAGAATCGAATAGTCTAAACTCCATAACACTAACAAATTGTATAGATAGCATTTTCGAATGCGTGAGTTTTGAAGGAAGAGAAGTAACAGGAAGTTAAACTACTATGCAATACCAAAATCCAAGCCTATAATAAGAATCTAATAGAGTCTAAACTCCATAATACTAAATTATATATAAACAACATTTGTAGATATAGATTTTGTCTATGGATATCAGCATTCTTCCGTTTGATGAGCGAAAAATAATTGCAGGTTCCATACAATTTTATGTATGAATTTCAGCAGACTCTAAAAATATATGTTAGCTGAAGGCATAAATGAAATGACATGAATATGGAGGATTCATATAACCGACTCCAACTATAACCATGGATTTGGGGGAGAGGGGGATGGCTATTTTTTCCCGACTGCATTCGTTTCCAATGTTCATTGGGTTTTTTTCTTGAAAAGAGTCGGGTTGAAGATGGAAGCAGTGTGGCTGTAAAGGTTCTATCAATTGAATTAGAAACAATGTGAGGTGAAAGGGAATTTATAGCTGCATTGTCTGATATTAGACATGAAAATCTTGTCACCCTCATAGGATATTGACCAACAGACTCTTAGTCTATGATTACAGGGAAAACAATAGTCTAACACAATCTTTGATAGGTTATATTTTTTTAAAACAGTTTCAGTTTTATATACTGTCAGCGTAAAAGATTCGGTAGTGTGAAATTTGTTACGCTAATAGTATACATAACTTAAAACACATTCTTTAATATATCTCTCATATTTAATTTTTGGAAGATTCCTATCACAATGAGATGGCCTAAATTGATTGTTTTGACAAGCACGGGAAGAGCAATACAGAAGTAAATTTACATGGGCAGTTAGGAGAGAAATTCAAAAGGAATAGCAAAGGGACTTTCATATCTACATGAAGAAGTGAATCCCCACATTGTATGCAGAGATACTAATGCCAACGATATACTTGTTGATCAGAATTTTACACCCAAAATTGCGGATTTTGGTTTGTCTAGGCTATTTCTAGCAATAAAACTCTGAACCTATAAATATCTGATTTCCGAGTTAAATGTCCACCATTGGCGTATTATGGAGAAAGATATCCTATTTAGTCATAAGGTAATTAAGTCAAGTAATTAACAACATGATGAGCAATAAACACTCAAATGTAGATCCAAAATGAGCAAAATGTGGTTTGAACTTACAATGTTCCAGTAACTCGGGTAGTTACGTGGGAAGCTTTAAAAGTATAAAGTAGAAATTACTAACAGAGGAGGAAGTTGAACAACTATCCAATAGTAATTTATACGGTGACGGTGAATATCTAATATAATCTACACATCATATCACCAAACTTTTTTATAGATATTGTTTTCGAATGAATGAGTTTTGAAGGAAGAGAAGTAACAGGAAGTTGAACTAATATGCAATACCAAAATCCAAGGCTATAATAAGAATCTAATAGAGTCTAAAATCCATAACACTAAATTATATATAAACAACATTTGTAGATATAGATTTTGTCCATAGATATAAGAATTCTTCTGGTTGATGAGCAAAAAATAATTGCAGGTTCCATACTATTTTATGCATAAATTTAAGCAGACCCTAAATATATATGTGTCCTAAAGGCACATGAATGCATTAAAAATAAAAGTTAGGGATTTTGAAAAGGAAAAACCTGGATTGATGAGTCAATACAGTCCCGATGAAGCTGACATATATTACCAAGTGGAAAAGCAACATTATCATATGCCTCTGAATCATGTGATGAGATTTAGTAGTAAGAACAAAAATGATATATTATAATTTTTCGTCCAGTTCAGAATGATGAGAAGGATTCCAATATGACATTCAGTGGTATCATACGACGAACAAAAGGTATTAAAACAGAACAATTGAATAAAGATCTTCTGAGCAACCACTAAGATAGCAAAAGTTGTGTTTAAGTGTTGAGTGTTCATTATTGCTTGCATCCAAAAAGGAAGGTAGAAATACATCAGAACATTTAGGAGTAAAAGATGGGATTTGATGTGGCGTGAATGAAATAGGAGGAAGAGTAAACAACGATTGGTTATATTCTTTACATCCTTAATTTTTGATTAGGGGAGAAATTATAGTATCAAAGAATAGTGACGTTATAATTTCTTAGGGAAAACATAAATGCGAAGAAGGTTCGGACTGTTCCTCAATCTTATTTGTGTGTGTTTTCACATCCTTGTTTGCCCAGACCTATACAATTAGATTAGGTTCCATAGAAGTTAGTAAGAGGCAAATATGTAAGAATAATGCATAAATGATAAATAACTGTAAAAGGATTACAGACCGGGAATTATGGAGCGAATATCACTTTTCTCTGAAACAGTTTGGGGGGCGGTGTTCTTCAGATGTCTTCATTGGCGTCGAAGGAAATAAACTTTTTTGTCGGAATAGATAGAACACTTGCAAATCAGAAATAAGGCAAAGAAGGGAGATGTAGTTGAGTTGATAGAAATTAATTCACTAATTAAGAGGGCTGGGGGAATTTGAATAGGGGAAAGGGAATTGTAAATTTAAAGAAGGGTTTGTTAGGTCTGGGTAAATTGGAGCAGGGGAAACGGAATTGAAAATTTAAAGAGGGTTTGTTTGGTAGGAAGAAGCGGCGCGGGAAGAAGGGAAAGTGGAAGCGCAGTTGAAAGTTTAGATGAGGTTTGTTTGATGCGAAGAAGCGGTGCCCGAAGAATATGCGAAGCGTTTTTATTTTATTTTTTGTAATTTCAGTTTGAAATTGCCGGAAAAAACATGGAGCCTGGAAAATTCAATTGCTGTTTATTGAGAGTGCCACATCACCGAGCTTAGGGCCTTCTAATATATATATATATATATATATAGACTAGTGAACTTACTCGCGTACGTAAAATAATAAATAACAAATTATAAATTTACTTTAAAGAGAAAAAAATACAGAAAAAACTTTTTATTGTTGATAAGTAACATAAATGTGTAGACATTAATACCTAATCAACACTAGACATGAATACCAAGATCATGAAATTAACACGAATCATTTGTTGCAATGTACGAATAGCCAAACAAAGGTACAATAATACAATTATGTTCTAGATCTCTTTTCCTTAAGACATAGTATATTTCTGGGTAACTCTTATGAATATTGAAAATTTCTTTTATTTTGTTGAATATTGTATCACTGCAATACTACTATGATAAATTTTGCAAAAACAGAAATGACACAAAATATGAAAATTGAATGATTGAATTTTATAAAATATATATAAAAGGATGGACGATGTAGCAGAGAGCCAGAGACAGCTGAGTGCAATATAATCTCATTGTCTAGCGCCGTTAGACCTTAACTCCTAAGTGGCATAGTTGTATAGATTATAAAGGAAATAAAGATAGTGGTCTAGATATAGACCGTAATTTTCAGAACATCTCTTTTAACTCCCTCCGCAGTATTGGGCAGAGATGCATTGTCCTTGCAGGTCCTGCAATTTGCTCCAACAGGAAACACAATTACGTAGATGCAAGTAAACATGTCATGAAACAATCAAAAAAATTCAACGATGAAAATATTTAACCAGTCAATTTTGAGCGAGGCAAAATAGGTTGCTTTTTTGTTATGCTACTAATACTTGCTCTGCTATTCTGCCTAAGCCTGGCTGAGGAAGAGTTACGGGGCATAAAACAAAAAAATACGCTCATCGGGCATACTATGTGTAATGATTCCCCCATTCACGATAAATAATAAATATGTATACGGTCGAAATAGATTTCGGCCTTCGTATGATTGATCGAGGTCAAAACATAATGGATCGAAGTAAGACTTCGAGATGGGTTCCGAAGATGGTATAAACAAGCTTCGAGCCCTGAGGTACCGATCAATGTCGAGCTCGATATTATTATCAAGCTAGAATCCAAGTCGAACTATGATGCAAAGTAAAGTTATCGAGCTTATGATTCAGAGACCGACCAACATTGACCCCGAATCAATTCAAGGATCCAAGTGAGAATCGGGCTCAAGTCAAGAGCTCATAGACAAGAGCCGTTGCAATCCCACTAGAGGAGAGAATCTTGACAGGAATTATTGAAAAACTGATTTATCATGAGCCTCCCACTATGTATTTTTAATTATATCTAAAGTAAGGTCCCTCTACTATAAAGGGCATGGTTATTATTTCTGTAAGGACCAAGTTTTTACTTATATTGTAATTCAAGCACCATATTCTTCCATACTCAAAAATTGTTCTTTTAAGCTTCATTAATTGATCCATTGTGCTGAGTCCTAAAAATTATTTTCTACCTTGTTTATATCGCATTCTTTACAATCCATATTCGATATTTCTATTTGTCCCTATGATTTGTATTAAGTTATATCATATATCCTTAGAATTACGTACAAATACAACTCTATCCGTTTTTCGGGTAAACAACAACGACTAAAAGGATAACGAGATTTCGGATTAGCAACGACTAACTACCAATCAAATGGATAACAGTGGTTATTTGATACAAATCTGCAAAAACACACCGTTGTGTTTTGCGCTTGTTTCCGAAAATATTTTGGATTTCGGATTAGCAACGACTAACTACCAATCAATGGCCTCACCAATCGACAACGAAGCCGGTCTTCAAGATGAGAAGAATAACTTGACACCTAGTACCGAAAGACCGCTTGTCAATGCCGTCGGAGCTAGAATCGAAGTGCCGATAGATATCAATTTGCATGTGTCCATTGAGGCGAACCTACATTCTGAACCCGAAAATAGCATTCATGGTGGCACTTGATCTGCAGCTCGAGATACCCATAACATCGAGGAAAACGGCGTCAGCTTGCGTATGATTTTTGAAATGTTGCAAGCTCAACAGGCGGCAATAGCTCAGTTGCAGAGCCAAACCCAGCTACAGAGCAGGCCGGAGCCCAATCCACCTCGAGAAATCACCCGCAGAATGAAGCCAGCCATAGTGAAGTCAAACGAGCAAGAATCGGGGACTACTCCTGAAATTGCTAAATTACTCGAGGAGCTCACAAAGCGACTCGAAGCCAACGATAAAAAAGTAGAAACATATAACTCCAGGGTCGATCAGATCCCAGGAGCTCCACTAATGATAAAAGGGTTTGATTCAAAACAATTTGTGCAAAAACCTTTTCCCTCGAGCGCAGCCCCAAAACCAATCCCCAAAAAATTCCGTATGTCCGAGATTCCCAAATATAACCAAATGACCGACCGACCTCAACGAGCACGTCACTTCTTACACATGTGCCATCAAAGGCAATGATTTAGAAGATGATGAAATCGAATCTGTGTTGTTAAAAAAATTCGGAGAGCCTCTCGAAGGGAGTAATGATTTGGTATCACAACCTACTACCAAATTCCATTGACTCGTTCGCCATGTTAGCAGATTCTTTTGTGAAAGCACATGCCGGCGCCATAAAAGTCGCAACAAGGAAATCGGACCTCTTCAAGGTAAGACAAAAGGATAACGAGATGCTAAGGGAGTTCATATCTCGTTTTCAAATGGAACGAATGGATCTGCCACTAGTCACAGATGATTGGGTTGTTCAGGCTTTCACTCAAGGTTTGAACGAACGAAATTCGACGGCTTCAAGGAGGTTGAAGCATAATCTGATCGAATACCCAGCCATTACGTGGGCCGACGTGCATAATCGGTACCAATCAAAAATTAGGGTCGAAGATGATCAGTTGGGGTCAGAACCCGCTGCTCGAAGGGATATTAATCGAGAACAAGAACCGATCAAGGATAGATACCGACCGTATAACGGATCACAGAATCGGTGAATCGAGACATAACCCCGGAAAAAATAACAAAAGAAGTGATCGAGGTCAAGGATCACGAGGGATGATGAAAAGAGGTAAGTTCGAAAGGCCTCTCGGACCTAAGGAAGCGCCTCGGTTATCGGAGTACAACTTCAGCATCGATGCATCCGCCATCATTTCGGCTATCGGACGCATCAAAGACACTAAATGGCCTCGACCCATGCAGACCGATCCTTCCCAGAGGAATCCCAATCAAATGTGCGAATATCATGGCACTTATTGCCACAGAATGGAAGATTGCGGGCAACTAATAGAGGATGTAGCCCGGTTATTCAACAAAGGTCACCTTCGAGAATTTTTGAGCGATAGGGCAAAGAACCATTTTAAAAATAGGAATTTCGGCAACCAAAGCGAACAAGAAGAACCACAATACGTTATTCACATGATCGTCGGCGGCACCGATACCCGTCAGGGACCGGTGCTTAAACGCACTAAGACATCGATTGTGAGAGAAAAGCGGTCTCGAACTCAGGAGTACACACCCATAGGAACTTTGTCCTTCAATGATGAAGATGCAGAAGGAGTCATACAACCTCATAAAGATGCACTGGTAATATCCGTACTTATGAATAAAACTAAATTTAAGCGTGTGCTAATTGATCCAGGTAGCTCGGCCAACATCATTAGATTGAAGGTCATAGAACAACTCGGTTTACAGGACCAGGTCGTACCTGTAACCCTGGTTCTAAACGGATTCAATACGGCATGTAAAACCACCAAAGGTGAGATAGTTCTACCGACAAACGTGGCTGGGACCATCCAAGAAACAAAGTTCCACGTAATCGAAGGCGACATGAGGTACAACGCCCTTTTTGGAAGGCCATGGATCCACAACATGAGAGTTGTACCTTCGACCCTACACCAGGTCCTTAAATTCCCAACATCGGGAGGAGTCAAAATAGTGTACGGAGAACAACCGGCCGCAAGAGAAATGTTCGCCGTCGAGGAAGGGAATCCAATATCCTCGCCTTCGCCAGTAAAGGGATCGGGCTCAAAAGTGGAACGAGATACCAAATAGCAATCACAGACATCGGCTTTAACCCGACCAGATAATCAGAAGATCGAAGAAGATGATGATCAGAGGATTCCTCGATCCTTCGTGATTCCCGATGATTCCGACGCTACCAAATCAACGATTGAGGAATTGGAGCAAGTCACACTAATCGAGCACTGGCCCGAACGGAAGGTATACCTGGGAACGGGGTTGACCCTCGAACTCAGGAAAAAACTTATTCAATTTCTTATCTATAACATTGATTGCTTTGCTTGGTCCCATTTAGATATAACAGGGATCTCATCGGACATAACGATGCATCAGCTAATCTTGGACCCTAGGTTTAGACCGGTGAAGAAAAAGAGAAGACCCCAGTCTGAGGTTAAACACGCATTCATAAAGGACGAAGTAACCAAACTTCTCAAGATAGGGTCCATTCGGGAGGTGAAATATCCCGAATGATTAGCCAATGTAGTTGTAGTGCCTAAAAGGGCACAAACTTAGAATGTGTGTAGATTATAAGGATTTGAACAAAGCATGCCCCAAATATTCCTTTCGCTGCCCAACATCGATCGCATGATCGATGCCACGGCCGGCCACGAGATCCTTACTTTTCTCGATGCCTATTCCGGGTATAATCAAATCCAGATGAACCCGGAAAACCAGGAAAAGACTTCATTTGTCACCAAATATGAAACATATTGTTATAATGTGATACCCTTTAGGGCTAAAAAATGCAGTAGCTACTTACCAACATCTAGTAAATAAAATGTTCGAAGAATAAATAGTTAATTCGATGGAAGTTTATATTGATGACATGCTAGTTAAGTCCCTGCGCGGAGAGGACCATTTGACCCATTTGCAGGAAACATTCGAGAATTTAAGAAAATACAACATGAAGTTCAACCCCGAGAAACGTGCTTTCGGGGTCAGTTCGGACAAGTTCCTCGGCTTCATGGTGTCAAATCGGGGGATCGAGATTAACCCCGATAAAATCAAGGCCATCGAAGACATCACCATCGTGGACAGCGTGAAATCCGTACAGAGGCTAACGGGACAGATTGCAGCTTTGGGCCGATTCATTTCGAGATCGTCAGATCAAAGTCACAAATTTTTCTCTCTACTCAAAAAGAAGAATGATTTCGCTTGGACCCCGGAATGCCAACAGGCATTAGAGGAATTAAAACGATATCTATCGAGCCCACCACTACCTCATACTCCAAAAATAGACAAAAAACTTTGCTTGTACTTGGCAGTGTCAGAGATCGTGGTAAGCGGTGTCCTAGTTCGAGAAGAGCAAGGTACGCAATTTCCCATTTATTATATAAGTCGGACCTTAGGAGAAGCAGAAACTAGATATCTGCACCTAGAAGAATTGGCACTTGCACTGATAAGCGCCTCTAGGAAGCTAAGACCATACTTTCAATGTCACCCCATATGTGTATTAACCACTTACCCGCTTCGTAATATTTTGCACAAGCCCGAACTATCAGGCCGATTGGCCAAATGGGCTCAGTGGGTACGATATCGAATATCAACCCCGTACGACCATCAAGTCTCAAATTTTAGCAGCCTTCGTGGCCGATTTCATGCCAACCCTCGTACCCGAAGTCGAAAAAGAACTCTTATTGAAATCGGGTACGTCATTGGGGGTATGGACCCTTTTTATGGACGGGGCTTCGAACGTGAAGGGGTTCGGGCTAGGCATCATTTTAAAGCCACCCACGGGTAACACTATTAGGCAATCTATCAAAACTACCAGGTTGAATAACAACGAGGCCGAGTATGAGGCCATGATTGCAGGTCTCGAGCTAGCTAAAAGATTGGGAGCAGAAGTCATTGAAGCCAAGTGTGATTCTTTGCTAGTGGTAAATCAAGTAAACAAAATCTTTGAAGTTCGAGAAGATAGAATGCAAAGGTATTTGGACAAACTATAGGTCACTTTGAGCCATTTCAAAGAATGGACTTTATAGTATGTTCCACGAGAGCAAAACAGTGAGGCTGATGCACTTGCGAATTTGGGATCATCGGTCGAGGAAGGTGAGTTAAGCTTGGGGACTGTCGTTTGACTCATGAGATCCGTGGTCGAAGGTCATGCCGAGATAAATTCTATGAGCTTAACCTGGGATTGGAGAAATAAGTATATTGAATACTTAAAGAATGGAAAGCTCCCGTCGGACCCTAAAGATTCGAGGGCCCTACGAACCAAAGCTGCTCAATTCACGTTAACTACAGACGGAATGCTATACCGAATGACATTCGATGGGCCATTGGCACTATGCTTAGGTTCGGGAGACACCGATTACATCCTACGTAAGGTGCACGAGGGTACTTGTGGGAATCACTCCGGTGCCGATTCATTAGTCCGAAAAGTAATCAGGGAAGGATATTATTGGATCGATATGGGCAAAGATGCAAAGGAGTTTGTTCGAAAATGTGATAAATGTCAAAGGTTTGCACCAATGATCCATCAACCCGGAGAGCAACTTCACTCAGTCCTATCCCCATGGCCATTCATGAAATGGGGAATGGATATCGTCGGCTCTCTGCCATCGACCCCAGGTAAAGCTAAATTCATTTTATTTATGACTGACTATTTCTCTAAATGGGTTGAAGCACAGGCTTTCGCAAAAGTAAGAGAGAAAGAGGTTATAGACTTTATCTGGGATCATATCGTATGTTGATTCGGGATACTCGCCGAAATAGTGTGTGACAATATGAAATAATTTGTTGGCAGCAAAGTGACGAAATTCCTCGAAGATCACAAAATAAAGAGGATATTATCAACATCGTATCACCACAGTGGGAACGGACAAGCCGAATCAACAAACAAAACTATCATTCAAAACCTAAAGAAGATGCCGAACTACGCTAAAGGAAAATGGAGAGAAATCCTACCCGAAGTTCTTTGGGCATATCGAACAACATCAAAATCTAGTATGGGGGCGACCCCGTTCTCCTTAGTATATGGCTCCAAAGCCTTGATTCCAGTCGAAGTTGGGGAACCCAGTGCCAGGTTTTGGTATACAACAGAAGAGTCAAATAACGAGGCTATGAACACTAACCTCGAATTATCGGATGAAAAATGAGAAGTTGCTCTCATCCAATTGGCCGCCCAAAAGTAGCGAATCGAAAGATACTATAATCAAAGAACCAAGCTTCGCCATTTTAAAATTGGGGACTTAGTACCCGAAATCCAAACGAAGGAAAACTAGGACCGAACTGGGAAGTACCGTATCAGGTTCTCGAAAACGTCGGAAAAGGATCATACAAGCTCGGTATTATAAACGACAAACAACTATCAAGCAATTGGAATGTGTCGCACCTAAAACGATACTACTGCTAAGGTACGATCCTCCCATATTCATTTACATTTCGAAACTAACCCCTGCAGGAGTCCGATCAGGAGCTAGGATGGATCCTTCAACACGAAGCCCTAGGTCTGAATGCACGCGTTGCACTCTTTTTCCCTTAGACTAGTTTTATCCCAAATGGTTTTTCGGCAAGGTTTTTAATGTGGAAACCAATGAGCGTGCTAAACTTAGAAACAATTCGACAGTATCCGATGCCTCTTTACAATCAACCTCGAATACTGGGGGGCATTAGCCCTCAAATATATCAAGTTCTGATGCAAGAAAGTTATTTCATAACATTATAGTTCCAATAGGAGAAGCTCTAAAAGTCAAATGGTCAAAACGAACCATGCTCATGTAATTGGCCTGAGCCCTGACGCAAAACATGAAAACATGTATAATGACTTGCAAAGAAAGTTCTCTTCTTTACCGATATCTTATATCCAAGAAAAGTTCCTCTATTTCGAGATTTATTATGCAAACAGGATTGAGTTCGAGCAAGCACTCACTCGATCATCACGCCTACGGGCTACATTACTTCGAGTTCGAATCATTCACTCGACTACTAAGCCTACAGGCTACTTCTATTTCGAGTTCTAGCAAGCACTCACCCGATCATTACGCCTATGGGCTACATTACTTCGAGTTCGAATCATTCACTCGACTACTAAGCCTACATGCTACTTTTATTTCGAGTTCAAGCAAGCACTCACTCGACCATTACGCCTATGGGCTACATTACTTCGAGTTCGAATCATTCACTCGACTACTAAACCTACGGGCTACTTTTATTTCTAGTTCGAGCAAGCATTCACTCGACCATTATGCCTATGGGCTACGTTACTTCGAGTTCGAATCATTCACTCGACTACTAAACTTACGAGCTATTTTTATTTCAAGTTCAAGCAAGCACTCACTCGATCATTATGCCTACGGGATATATTACTTCAAGTTCGAATCACTCACCCAACTAATAAGCCTAAGGGCTACATAACTTCAAGTTTGAGTAAGCCTATGTTCAAACAATCACTCAACTCGACTACTAAGCATATGAGCTACCTTATTTCAAGTTTGAGTAAGGGCTCACTCGGTTATAAAGGCTACTAAGTCCAAACTTAATTAAGTTGCCTAAATCCTTGTAAAAATATTCATAAGACGTGAATAAAATCTTCACAAGACAGGAAACAAAATAGAAGCAAGTCTGCAAAAAGGGATATTTTTTTATTTATACAATTTTTTTTACATGATTGATTACAACATAAAAATTAAGGACTAAGCTTCCTGGTTATCCCCAGGAGCGGTCTCTTCTCTATCGGGCTCCCCCCCGTTCTTAGACCTGCTCTTACTCCCATCATTATCATTATCATCATCGTCGTCATCGGAAACCAAGGTTTCAGCATCGGCTTCGAGTTCTTTGGCCCTTTTTATCTCTTTAGGGAGGTCGAAACCTCGATCATGGATCTCCTCGAGGTTCTCCCTCCAAGATCGGCACTTAGTAAGTTCAGTGACCCAATGTGCTCAAGTATCGGCGGTCTTGGCTGACTCTCTTGCTTGGAACTGGGCAGCTTCAGCATCTGCCCGATAGACGGCCACGAGTGCATCCGCATCGGCCTTTACGTTTTCGGCGTCAGATTCGGCCTTAGCAAGTTCAAAGGCCAACCAAACCTCGAGCTCCTCTATTCTTCTTACTTTGACCAAGATTTTCTCCTTCATTTTCTGAAGTTGGTTTTCGGCCGATGAAAATTGGGCTCGAGCAGTTTCTTTCTCTGTAGCAAAGTGGTCCATTCCTTCTTTCCACTTAAAAGACTCCACTCTTATCTCATCGACTTCTTCACGGAGTTTCCCGATCATCTCGATTTTCTGCTGCAGCTATGAGACCAAACAATTAGCCATCATTCCGGTATCAAGCCCATAGGCTTTTAAAAGTATCATTACCTGCTCGGACAGATCGGTTTGATCTTGGTGAGCCTTGGCCAACTCAACTCGGAGGTCTTTTATTTCCTCTGCCCTTTTCCCTAAGAGGAGTTTAAGGGAGTTCCTCTCCTCAGTAACTCGTTGAAGTTAAGCCTCATATCGACGTAGCTCGGCTCGGGACCGAGAACATGCTTGTCGATGAGCTGCCTCGGCCTGCAAAAAAAGAAGAAATTAAGTTAGAAAAGAAAAGAGAACATTAAAGTAATACCAACAAAATAATTTAAGGCTTACCTGATTCATAGCCCGCTGCACCCCGTGAAAAAGGTCTGATGCGCCACTTGTACCGGCAACGTCCTCGACACCGGTAAACAGGTCACAAAAATAATCCTCTCCATCATGAGGCCTATCTAGTTCGAGGGCCCCCAAAGCTTGGGCTTCCCGAATCGCCCCTGCGGAAAAACCAGTGATGGTGGGCGAGTCCTTGATTGCTACTGCCCCAAGTGAATCACTTGCAGCATTCTCTTCGGTTCGAAGAGATTCGAGGAGAGCCCCTTTAGAGATATCCTCCATCTATTGGCTTCGATGGGAAGCATCTTCGATCTCCAACAACTCGGGGACTGTGCCCGAATCCTTAACTGATATATCCTCAGTTCTAAGCGGAGCCTTATGAACCTCCATTGATCCAGTTGCCTGTGGAACATCAGTGGTCTTCTTCGTCCGGGCCGCCAGCGCAGACTAATCATTTTCTTCTTCTTTGTCTCCATCCCTTAGACGCATAACTGATTCTATGGTCAAAGGAATGGTATTCTTGCTCGGCTTACGAGCCGTCCTCTTCTTCGGTTTTGGATTTTCAGGAACGGAGGCTCTTTTCCTCTTATTATCTTTCACCGTCTTTGGGACAGAGGCCGAAGCCTCTTCCATGATGGACGAGGGTCTCAAAACCGCATCTTTGCCCACACATACATATGGAAAATTTTTATTAAAGTATATGGAAAGCGTCTCGTTCGAACTACCGAAAGGTACGAGAAAGGGGCTTACCGTGATTTTTGCCTCCCATCGGCCCTTTAACAAATTGCGCCATGAGCGCTCGGAGTATGTGGAGGTCGAAGCCAAAGCTCGTACCCAGTTCTTGAGATCGAGAATTGCTCCGGGCATCCAGGGAACCGTTGCATCACAGAAAGAGGAATATCGGTGAGAAAAGAAATGAAAGGGCAAAATGGGAGGAAGTAACAGCGGAATCACACTTACGTTTCATATTTCACTCCTAGGGAAAAGGCATCTTTTCAGTCGGAATCAGGTCCGATGTCCTTACTCGAATGAACCTGACCATTCAGCCTCGATCCATGTCCTCATCAATGCTCGAGAACAGATCCTTGGTAGCCCGACGTTGAAGTTTTATTAACCCTCCTCGAAAAAGGCAAGGATGGTACAATCGGATGATGTGGTCGAGGGTGAACGGCATACCCTCAATTTTGTTGACAAAGTACCGAATCAAAATAACGATTTGCCAAAAAGAAGGATGGACCTAACCTAGGGTTATTTGATATTGACGACAGAAGTCAATAATAACAGAATCGAGGGGACCTAACATGAAAGGGTAAGTATACATACTTAAAAACTCTTTCACGCAAGTGGTGATATCTTCGTCAGAAGAAGGGATTATTATTTCTTTACCCTCCCAATTGCAATCGTTTTTCAGCTGTTTGAGGTGCCTCTCGGTCATCGAACACATGTACATTGATACTGGCTCACATCGGACAAGAACCGACGAGCCTTTATCGACCTTAAAATAGGAGGTAAGAACACACGCCCCAGGAACGCGCTCCTTAGGCCGTGGCTCTACCGGTGTTTCATCGGTGGCAGGTTGTGAAGATGAAGCTTTCTGTTTCTGAGGAATAGTTTGTGATGTTTTTGCCATTTTCGAATTTGAAGGTCAAGAATAGAAGAAAATGACAAAGATTTGGTAATTTTGAAGAAGGGCTTTTGCAAAGAGGAATCACAGATTGGCGAACAAACTCAAGAGGGTATGAAAAACAACTTGGGAAATTTGAAAGATTGAAGATGTAAAAGTGGTAAATGATAAAAGGCAGGGCTATTTATAGGTTAAAGCAATGGCGGTTCATTATCAGCGGTGGCCGACCACCGTCTGTCATGCATTAAATGCCTTGAAAAACTAAATCGATGGGACAGCTATCACGTGCGTTATGGTCGAGCCCAATGTAAACATCAGCTTATAATCCGATCGAGCCGTTGAAAAATCATATCGTTTCTCACCATATCTTTCTCGAGAAATGAAGGGACTATCTGTATACGGTCGAAATAGATTTCGGCATTCGTACGATTGATCGAGGTCAAAATATAATGGTTCGAAGTAAGACTTCGAGATGGGTTCCGAAGATGGTATAAACAAGCTTCGAGCCCGAGGTACCGATCAATGTCGAGCTCGATATCAATATCAAGCTCGAATCCAAGTCGAACTATGATGCAAAGTAAAGTTATCGAGCTTATGATTCAGAGACCGACCAACATTGACCCAGAATCAATTCAAGGATCCAAGTCAGAATCGGGCTCAAGTCAAGATCGAGAGCTCGAGTCAATATCGAGCTCATAGACAAGAGCCGTTGCAATCCCACTAGAGGAGAGAATCTTGGCATGAATTATGAAAAAACTGATTTAACATGGGTCTCCCACTATGTATTTTTAATTATATCTAAAGTAAGACCCCTCTACTATAAAGGGCATGGTTATTATTTCTGTAAGGACCAAGGTTTTACTTACATTGTAATTCAAGCACCATATTCTTCCATACTCAAAAAATATTCTTTTAAGCTTCATTAATTGATCCATTGTGCTGAGTCCTAAAAATCATTTTCTATCTTGTTTATATCGCATTCTTTACAATCCATATTCGATATTTCTATTTGTCCCTACGGTTTGTATCAAGTTATATCATATATCCTTAGAACTACGTACAAATTCAACTCTATCCGTTTTTCGGATAAACAAAATAAAAAGAGAAAGAAAAGCCATTCCATTTCGACAAAAGACCCACACCCAAGTTCCATAGCTTTTGGTTCGCTATCCCAATCATATTTTACCAAGAAGACACAGAATTATATAAGAGGAGGGACAAAATAAAAATAAGTACTAAGCCAAAATAACAACACTTATTTTTGTCGAAAACCACATAAAATTTTCAAGAAGTAGAGATCTTTATCTTGTATTTCATTGGTGCATATGAGAACTGAGAATCCAAAAGATACGTAGTAAAATTATCACAATTTCTTTCCCATGGATGCTCACATAAGTCATGAAATTTGCCAACAAATTTAACTGAAAACTTGCAAAATATATGAATATATAAATAAAGTAGAAGACAATATCAAATGCTCCAAATGTAACTGATACAAGCTTTTGCCTTCTTCGGTTATACTGTAACGTATATGCATTTAAAGTCTTGTAATAACAAAGAACTTAATGAAAAACATTTAAATATAGAAACTAAAAGAGTGTCGTTTGTATTTCAACAAATATTTTAAGGGGAAATTAAGAGGAAAATGTCAAAATATTGACAAAAAAGATAAATACCAAAGCTAGCTATAGAGAGGTGCCACATTACCTTGTGTATTCCTAACTTTATATATATATATATATATATATATATATATATATATATATATATAGATACTCGTAGCAAATTTTGACTAGTAGTCAAGGTTTAGACGAGGGTGGCCTTGGTTTTAATTAAAATTTAAAATGCCCGATCAATGTTAAATACTCCATCCGTTTCAATTTATGTGAACCTATTTTCTTTTTAGTCCGTGCCAAAAAGAATGACTTCTTTCCTTATTTGGAAACAATTTACCTTTATGCAATGATTTATAGCCACACAAAATATATGTGCCTCATTTTACACTACAAGTTTAAAAGTCTTCTCTCTTTTCTTAAACTCCGTGTCCAGTCAAATGAGTTCATATAAATTGAAACGGAGGGAGTATATAAGAGAAAACCTTCTTTTACCCACTTTACCCTTAATGAGTATAATATTTTCTTTTTCAAAACAAAGATATATTTCAATTTTCTTAAACTTTTTATTTTACTCACTTTACCCTTAATGAAAAGTTTTTATGACATAAGTTTCAAATATTTTATAGCCACATAAATTCATTTTCTTTTTAAACTCTATACTGAATCATACTATGTTGAAATAAATTGAAATGTTGGGAGCAGGAGATAAAGCATCACCAAGAAGAAGACATAATTAACTTAAAGAAGCGCTAGAAATTATCTTAAACAAATTAATGTGTCTCCACTTTATTAACTATTCACTCCATTTCAAACAGATCAGATATTTTTTTTTAGTCTGTTCCAAAATAAATGACATATTTTTAAATTTAGAAATAATTTAATTTTAAACTATTCATTTTATCCATTTTACCCTTAATGAGAAATTTTTATAACTACACAAATGTCATGACACCACAAAACTTTTACCCTTTAAACTTTTTAGACCACAAGTTTTAAAAATCTTCTTTTTTTACTTATGCCAAATCAAACTACCTCGTCTAAATTGAAACAGTTGAAACAGTTACAATACAAAGTTTTACAACAATAACTTTTACGATCTAGAAATAGTGATAATGTTTCTTGGATAGTCCATGCATGCAGAGTTAATATTCTCAAAAGAATTACTTGGCCTCTTATCTACAGACTACACGAGCCAAAAGATAAGCTATTGCAATATGACTCCACAACCATAGGAATTATTGACTAACTCAGCATCCGCCACAGCCGCCTCCACCGCCTCCACAGCCGCCTCCACCACCGCCACCGCCTCCACAGCCGCCTCCACCACCGCCACCGTCACCACCGCCTCCACAGCCGCCTCCCCCACCACCATCGCCACCGCAGCCGCCTCCCCCACCGTTATGCCCACCGCTGACCCAATGGCTCTTCTTGCGGCCGTTCGACGAGTCTCCGCAAGCAAAAATGACCATTGATATCATCAAAATAGACACAACCACCATTCCCACCATTATCATAAGACCCGAACCCTCAATTGCTGAGCCACCATCTCCCACACCATAGATTAATCGTGCCATATTTCTGTTTAGACTTTAATTAATTAATTCTCTGAAGAAACAATATCTCAACATGTATATATAGCCTTTAAGCGGCCTTTTGTGATTGGTTGTAAACTTTTCGTATGAGTTGACCATGTGTGGCTTCTAGCCATGTTCAACAGAGTTGCAAGTTTATCCAAAAGACCGACTTTGATTTGGTCATAGTTTTTATAAGTTGCTTGAGCTCTATGCTTCAACTACGAATATGATCTTTCTCCCGCGTTACATATTTAATTTCCTGGAAAGTAACTTTCAGACTTCGATTGCTGGTTTCTCTAGAAATAGTCTAATCGATCGATAGTGGGAAATTTGCTAGACTTTTCACTTTTCTTTTTGTATACGTCGAAATCGAGCTCGCCTACGACATGGTAGGTCAGGTTCGGTACATGGCAATAAAGGACTAAAGATCGACCCCAAGTCCCATCAAGCTAGAACCCGAGATTGGAATGCCCGCCTTCGAGAATATCGAGGCCGTGATCCCGAAATCGATCCTAGCCCCGAACGATCTCAAAGAAACATTGTTAGCATAATAGAAGACCGAAATATCCGTGACCGGTCGGATATTGCGGCAGGAATCTTGGCACGTATCAATGAGGAACTGGCAATCAGCAAATCAAGAGATTTTTTACCTTTTATAAAATTGTACCCAAAGTAGGACTCTTCTACTATATAAAAGGGGTCTGATAATTCATTTAGAACATGGTAACACACATTCTAAAGCAATAAATTATTATTTTTCTCTTTAAGTTGTTGTTCTTCTGTAGCGAGATACTGCTCAAAGTGCGTCTGGCTCGAGGGTGGCTAACCTTCCGAGATTGAAACTGTCCAATTCGTGTGGTTTGAATTTACTTTATCATTAATTATTTCAATTGCAACTTAATTTATCACTTTCTTTCAAGTTAATCCACGTATCCTTAAAAATACTTACAAATTTAATTGTTATCCGATTTTGAGGGTAAACAGTTTGGCGCCCACCGTGGGGCTAATGATAATAGTGGTTATTTGATACAAATTTCCGTAACATACACTACTTTACACTTATTCTTTAAAGTGTCTCTAATTTCAAGTTAAAGCTCGAAATGTCGAACTCTCAATCAATACCCCTACATGTTGACAATGAGTTCGGCCAACACAGTGAAAATAACAACATAGTGCCCAGTGACGAGGTACCACTCGTTGATCCCATCGAAATTCCGGTCGCGGACCCGATTGATGCTAATTCACATGTGGCTATCAACGCAAATCTGTCTACCGGTCCCGAGAATAGCATCCGTGGTAGAGCCCGATCGGCAACTCAAAATACACAAAAGATTGGAGGAGACGGGATCAATTTACGGATGATCTTCAAAATATTACAGGCTCAACAGGCGGCGATAGCTCAGTTACAGAACCGCGCACCGAGTAAAATTGAACCTCATCCGTCCCGGGAAGTCACCCGTAGGGATGAACTGGTCGCATAGTGGTCAAATGAAAACGAATTGGGGACTAACCCTGAGATCATAAAGATACTCGAAGAACTGACAAAACTGGTGGAATCAGGGGAGAAGAAAATTGAAGCTAATGATAAAAAGATAGAAATCTATAATTTCAGGGTCGACCAAATCCTAGGCGCGCCAGCGATATTGAAAGGACTGGATTCCAAAAAGTTCGTGCAAAAACCTTTTCCTCCGAGCGCGGCTCCAAAGCCGATCCCTAAGAAGTTTTGCATGCCCGAGATTGCTAAGTACAATTGAACGACCGACCCAAACGAGCATGTTACTTCCTACACATATTCCATCAAAAGGAACGACTTGGAGGATGCTGAGATCGAGTTTGTCTTGTTGAAAACGATCGGAGAGACCCTGTCAAAAGGAGCTATGATATGGTATTACAACTTACTTCATAATTCTATTGACTCATTTGCTATGCTTGCAGATTCTTTCATGAAAGCACATGCCAGGGCTATCAAGGTCGAGACTAGGAAGTAGGACCTTTTTAAAGTAAAAGAGAAGGATAATGAGATGCTTAGATAATTCGTGTAACGGTTTCAAATGAAACGGATGGACCTGCCACCGGTCGCTGATGATTGGGTCGTTCAGACTTTCACCCAAGGACTCAACATTCAGAGCTCGTTGGCTTCACAGTAGTTAAAACAAAACTTGGTGGAATATCCAGTTGTCACTTACGCCGATTTCCATAACAGGTATCAATCGAAGATCAGGGTCGATGATGATCAGCTTGGGGCCCCTTCCGGGTCTGTATATCCCATCAGAACCATCGATAGAGTCAAGTGAGACATCGATCGTGAACCGAGATCAAACAGGGATCGGTATCAGCCGTACAATAGGGACCGAAGAAGCAGTGGGTCCGGACGGAACTCTATGAGAAACGTAAGGAGAAGGGATCGAGGTCAGAGCAACTGGGGACTCATGAGCAAAAACATCTTCGACAGGCCTAAAGAAGTACCAAGATTATCGGAATACAAGTTTAACATCGATGTCGCCGCTATCGTATCTTCCATCAGGCGCATCAAAGATACCAAGTAGCCTAGATCTTTACAGTCCGATCCATCCCAAAGGGATCCCAACCTAATATCCAAATATCATAGAACTCATGGCCACAGAACAGAAGACTGCCGACAACTAAGGGAAGAGGTGGTCCGACTGTTCAACAACGGGCATCTCCACGAATTCCTGAGTGATCGGGCGAAGAACCACTTCAGGAACATGGATTCTAATAAATAGACCGAGTAGGAAGAGCCTCAGCATGTCATAAGCGTGATTATTGGTGGAGTCGATATTCCCTTGGGTCCGATGCTAAAGCGCACCAAAGTATCCATCATAAGGAAAAAACGGACTCGGTATTACGTACGGGAAGGAATCTTGTCTTTCAATGACGAAGATGATGAGGGGATAGTGTAGCCCCACAACGATGCACTGATAATATCGGTACTCATAAATAAATCTCGAATTAAGCGTGTGTTAATTGATCCAGGTAGCTCAGCCAACATCATCAGATCAAGGGTCGTAGAATAACTCAGCCTACAAGATCAGATCGTACCTGCGGCCTGAGTCCTGAACGGGTTCAACATGGCATGCGAGACCACTAAAGGGAAGATAACATTACCGGTTAACATCGCCGGAACCATACAGGAAGCCAAGTTCTATATAATAGAAGGGGATATGAGATACAACGCTTTGTTCGGGAGACCATGGATTCACAACATGAGGGCAATACCCTCGACAATGCACTAGGTGCTGAAAGTCCCAACACTCGGAGGAGTCAAAACAATTTATGGGGAACAACCAGCCATCAAGGAGATATTCGCGGTTGATGAGTTGATTCCGGCATCCACACTCTCAACATCGGAGGACCCGAGTTGGATGGTCAAAAGAGGGGCCAAATAGTAATCATCGACAGGATCGGAGGAACGAGGCAGATCTTTCGTAGTCCCCGACGATTCAGACACCATAAAATCAACGGTCGAGGAACTGGACCGATTGGTATTAACCAAACCCAGATCGAATGGTATACCTTGGTATCGGGTTAATCCCCGAGCTGAGGAAAAACCTCATCCAATTTCTTATAGCTAACAAAGATTGTTTTGCTTGGCCCCACCTTGATATGATAGGGATCTCGCCGGAGATAACCACTCACAAGATAAGCCTGGACTCGAAGTTCCACCCGGTCAAGCAAAAGAGGAGACCTTAGTCCGAGGTCAAACATGCTTTCATCAAGGACGAGGTATCTAAAAAAAGGAATGTAGTGGTAGTCCCTAAAAAAAGGAATAAATTAAGAATATGTGTAGAATATAAGAATTTGAATAAGGCATATCCCAAGGACTCCTTCCCTCTGCTCAACATCGATCGCATGATTGATGCCACAGTTAGCCACGAGATCCTCAGTTTTCTCAATGCCTACTACGGGTACAACCAAATACGGATGAACCAGGACAATCAAGAAAAAACCTCCTTCATCACAAAGTACGGTATGTACTGCTATAACGTAATGTCGTTCGAATTAAAAAACGCCGGTGCCACTTACCAATACCTAGTAAATCAGATGTTCGGGGAACAAATAGGAAAATCAA
Source organism: Nicotiana tomentosiformis (assembly GCF_000390325.3). Classification (NCBI taxonomy): domain Eukaryota; kingdom Viridiplantae; phylum Streptophyta; class Magnoliopsida; order Solanales; family Solanaceae; genus Nicotiana; species Nicotiana tomentosiformis. The sequence continues at coordinate 34,331,005 of NC_090818.1, read as the reverse complement.
TGGAGGTTTATATTGATGATATGTTGGTTAAGTCCCTGCGAGAAGAGGACCATTTAAAACATTTGAAGAAAACCTTCAACATACTGAAGAAATACAATATGAAACTGAACCCGGAGAAGTGTGCGTTCGGAGTTGGATCAGGTAAATTCCTTGGATTCATGGTATCCAACGATGGAATCGAGATCAACCCTGACAAGATCAAATCCATTGAAGATATCACGGTTGTGGACAACGTGAAGGCCATGCAAAGATTAATTGGATGCATAGCCGCCCTGGGGCGATTCATCTCGAGGTTCTCCGATAAGAGCCATCGATTCTTCTCACTATTGAAGAAGAAGAATAACTTCTCATAGACCCTGGAGTGCCAACAGGCCTTGGAGGAACTCAAGCGGTATCTATCGAGCCCGTAGCTGCTTCACACGCCGAAGACAGAAGAATAACTATACCTGTACTTGACTGTATCGGAGATAGCGGTAAGTGGAGTCCTGGTCCGGGAAGAGCAAGGTATGCAATTTTCTATTTAGTATGTTAGCAGGACTCTAGGTAAGGCCAAAACTAGGTACCCTCACCTAGAACAATTGGCGCCCGCTTTGCTAAGCGCCTCGAGGAAGCTAAAATCATATTTTCAATGTCATCTTATATGTGTCGTGACTGCTTACCCATTGGGAAATATAATGCATAAACCCGAGCTCTCGGGACGATTGGCTAAATAGATCATGGAAATCAGCAGGTACGATATTGAATCTCGACGTCGAATCGCCATTATATCTCAAATTTTAGCAGACTCTGTGGCAGATTTTACGCCGGCCCTAATATCGGAAGTCGAAAGAGAGTTGTTGGTAAACTTGGGGACTTCTTCGGGGATATAGACCCTCTTTACGGATGGTGCCTCAAATGCAAAAAGGTTAGTACTTGGCATCGTATTGAGCCGCCAACAGGAAATGTAGTAAGATAATCTATTAGGACTGCAAAATTGAATAACAACGAGGCCGAATATGAGGCCATGATTGCAGGTCTCGAACTAGCCAAAAGCTTGGGGACGGAGGTAATCGAAGCTAAGTGAGATTACCTCCTTGTGGTGAACCAAGTTAATGGGATGTTCGAGGTTAGAGAGGAACGAATGCAAAGGTACATGGATAAGTTACAGGTAACATTATATCGATTCAAGGAGGGGACTCTACAACACGTACCTCATGATCAAAATAGTGAGGCCGATACCCTTGCTAACCTAAGGTCGGCGGTCGAGGACGATGCGTTCAACTCGGGGGCAGTCGTACAACTCATGAGATCGGTAGTGGAAGAAGGCCACGCCGAGAAAGACTCAATGAGCCTGACTTGGGACTGGAGAAACAAATATATAGAATATCTAAAGACCAAAAAACCGCCCTCGGATCTAAAAGAATTGAGGTCCCTACATACGAAGGCAGCCCGATTTAGCTTGTCCAAAGACGAAACCTTGTTCAGTAGAACATTCGATGGCCTACTCGCGATATGTCTAGGACAAAGAGATACCAAGTATGTTCTGAGGAAAATACACGAAGGCACCTGCAGAAATCATTCAGGCGCTGAATCATTGGTTCGAAAGGTAATTAGAGGCGGCTACAACTGGATCGACATGGAAAAGGACGCGAAGGAGTTCATACAAAAATGTGATGAATGTCAAAGACATGCTCAGATGATTCATCAACCCGGGCAGCTGATGCATTCAGTTTTGTCACCATGGCCGTTCATGAAGTGGGGAATAGACATCGCTGGCCCCCTTCCATGGGCTCCCAGTAAGGCTCAATTTATATTATTTATGACTGACTATTTTTCTAAATGTTTGAAAGCCCAAGCATACGAGAAGGTCAGGGAAAGGAAAGTCATCAATTTCATCTGGGACCACATCATATGCCGGTTTGGAATGTCGGCCGAGATCGTGTGCGACAACGAGAAACAATTCATCGGCAGCAAAGAAAGCAAGTTTCTCGAAGACCATAAGATCAAAAGGATCCTATCAACACCCTACCACCCTAGTGGAAACGGACAAGCAGAATCGACCAACAAAACCATACTCAAAAACCTCAAAAAGAGGTTAACTGACGCCAAAGGAAAATGGAAGGAAATCCTGCCTGAAGTCCTATGGGCATACTATACGACCTCGAAGTCCAGTACCGAGGCCACCCCGTTCTCGCTGGTTTACGGCGCCCAAGCTCTAATACTGGTTGAAGTCGGAGAACCAAGTCTCAGGTTCCAATATGCAACCAAGGAATCAAACGACGAGGCCATGAACACGAACATGGAGCTATTAGATGAAAGGCGCGAAGCCTCCCTTGTCCGATTAGCCGCCCAAAAACAGCGGATCGAGAGGTATTATAATCGAAGGGCCAACCTTCGACACTTCAATGTCGGGGACTTAGTGTTAAGGAAGGTCACACTAAGCACCTAAAACCTGAACAAAGGGAAGCTGGGGCCGATCTGGGAAGGGCCATATCAAATTATCGAGATCACCGAAAAGTGATCATACAAACTCGGAGCAATGAACGGTGAACAACTACCGAACAACTGGAACATAACTCACTTGAGGCAATACTACTGCTAAAGTACAACTCTATTCATTCCTTTTAATTATTTGCATTTCGAACTAACACTTGCAGGCAACCATCAAAGAACGATACAATTTTTAGGCCTGAAAGCCCGCGCTGCACTTTTTTTTCCTTGAACTGGTTTTGTCCCAAATGGGTTTTCCGGTAAGGTTTTTAACGAGGAAACAGTAAATCATGCTAACTTAGAATCAAAAGCCGGTTACGAACTAGTATCGAAGATCACGACAACAGTATTTGAGTCCTCTCTATGATCGGCCCCGAACACTGGGGGCATTACCCTAGGATAACGACTTTAGCAAGGAAAGACACTTTACGATTGAATGGTCTCGGTTTGATCGATAGGATTTACTGTGAGGGCCAAACGGTCAAATGAACCGTTCCCACATAGATTGCTAGAACCCTGACATAAAGTTTGTACACATGTGTAATCGTATATATTACGCACAGAAATAAAAGAAAGTCTTTACCTTGCGGATAAACATCTTGTCCCTGAAAAAATTTCTTTTCTTTTTGAATTTCTTACATTTGATCCCCTAAAGGTATCGAACCCAAGGGCCGCCTTTATTCGAGTTCAAATGATCACTCCCACTAGGGGACTGCCATGCGGAAACAAACTCGGACAGCCCGGGGGCACAAGACCTATTAGGCAGCGCCTGAACCTTAAAGGCTATGGCCATCCCCATTCAGGGACTATTATCTTAGGCAAGTCCGGATAACTCGAGGTGACAAGTCCACTTGGAAACACCCAAACTAAACGGCTACAGTCATATTAAAACGGCTCAAAGACGTCCGAGACGCGTAACCAAAAAACAAGGCCTTGAAAAATTTCTTAACCGGTTCTAAAGGCTACACTCGACAAACTCTAATCTAAAAAATTATAAGTACTTTAGGGAAAGGTTCTGGTCATACAGAACCCCTAAGATGCCTTAAACAAAATAATATCGAAGGCAAGGCTTGTTCGAACCTCCGAACATGATTTAATTATTTCATGCTTAGGCATTTCGATCTTTGCAAACATAAAGAATAAAGAAAAGGAAAACAAAACTCAGAAATTGTCGAAGGGAAAAGGAAGTCTAGTATTATATATACATATAGTCTTTACAAAGGCCAAACGACCTTGACAAAAAAGTACAAAAGTACAAAAATACAAAAACCAAAGAAAATTGTACAAGGCACATAAACGGCCTGGTCTTCTCCGGAGCTCTCCTCATCGCTAGGGTCTTCGAAGTCTCCTCCACCCTCGGATCCGCTCGAATCCTCGGAGCCTTCTTCATCCTCGGGATAAGCCAACTTCTTGGCCTGGGATTTGAGCCCTTTAGCACTCTCGATTTCGGTCGACAAGTCGAAACCCCGAGCATGAATCTCCTCAAGGGCCTCCCTTCGGGATTTTATCGATGATATCCTTCATTCAATCCTGGGCCGCCTTGGCATTGGCCTTATATTGGGCCACCATCTCATCGGCATCGGCTTTAATGACCAAGACCACCGACTTGGCCATTTTAAGCTCCTTGGTAAGATTTTCTCGATCAGAGACGGACACACTTAGTTAAGACTGGAGCTCCTCAACCCTTTTGGCCTGCATCTCAGCCTTTTCCTTTGTTTCTCGAAGTTGGGTCTCAGCTGAAGTTAGCTGCGCCCGAGCAATCTCCTTTTCTGAGGTCAGACGGTCAATCCTACCTCTCCATTCATCGGTTTCGGCCTTGATAACATCTATCTCAGCTTGAAGTTGGTCGATCCGATCAATTTTCTATTGGACCTGCGGATTATGACCATTAGTCACCGAGTCTAGGTCATCGACACTAACCTCAAACATTTTTACATGATTGACCAGGTCGGCATGCTGCTTCTGATCCATCTCCAGCTCGTCTCGGAGGTTCTTAGCCTCCCCTTCATGCTACTCACTGAGAAATTTGTAAGTATCTCTCTTATCAGTGAGCCCTCGGACCTCTGCTTCAAGTTGGTTCAGCTCGTCCCGATATCGAAGAAATGTTTTATGATGGAGCACCGAGGCCTGCAGACACAAAGAAAAATGTTAGGACCATCTAAAAATTAGTCTAAGTACAAATTACAGTCATCAAGAGATATTTGAAGTTACCCGGCTTAGCGCTTGTTATGCTTCATTGAACATGCATGGCGCGTCTACCTCGGCCATCTTAGCTTGGTCTTCCTCAGTCACCAGACACCAAAGGTAGCTAGCCACCCCTACGGGGGCAGAGAGGACCCAGGCATCCTCCGGAATGGAGATGACGATCGATCGCTTCCGGTCAGGATCCACACTCGGAGCTGGGAATCGGTTGATCAGTTTTGGGCTTGAGGAAGGCCCGCTTGTTCCCGAAGATGGACTTTTATTTGGCACCTCCAAGTCACCCAACCCTGTGACATCCTCCGTGGCGGTAGAATCCACGCCATCAAAAACACCGCAGAAGGGGTCTTCTGCTCTGTGGGCCCCCTCGATGGGATGTTCCTTTACCGTCTGAGCCTCGTTATACATAGACTCGGTGAACGAGGGCAACCCGGTGATGTCTATAACACCATGTACTTCCTTTGGGGCATTGCCCACATCCCAAGAAGCTTCGGCCACGACCTGCTCGTCGGCCTCCCTAACTTGAGGAAAATCGGCCTCGCCTCTCTCTGGTTTGGAGGCCCCTTGCTCTTCGGGTTGCGATGACATGCGGGCCATTAGATCGAAGGCTTCACCTTAGTCTTTTGATTCGTCCCTCAACCGATAGGGTGAATCCGAAGATAGTGCTCGAGCGCTTGTGCTTTCTTTCGATTTGCGCACCAACCTTCTCCTTAGTTTCTTCTTCTCCGAGCTCGGAGAACTCGGAGTTCTCTTTCTTTTCTTCTCACCACCCTGTCTCAGAGCAGGGGAATCGGCGGGGAAGTTCTCACCACGGGATGAAGGCCTCAATGTGACATCCTTGGATAAACCTGCAAAAGGAAATGAAACAAGTGAGATCTTAATGACACAAGAGGAACCCAAATATTACTTACTCGGGAAAGGAATCTCACCATGAGAACGGGCCTCCCACCGAACCTTCGAAAGTTTGTGCCATGATCTCTTGGAATATGGCCTTTGTAACACAATGCCCTCGACCCACTCCTTGAGTCGAGGGAATGCATTCGGGACCTGAGCGATAGCTGCACCACCTCAAAGCACCAATAAGAAGGAAGGAAACAAAACGTAAAATAAGATTTTGAAAACAAAATTTTATTTACGTGATATATTCCACTTCTCGGAGAACGGCGTACGCTTGGCTGGGATCAAGTCTGAGGTCCTCACTAGGATGAAACGGCCTAGCCAGCCTTGATCCTGATCATCATCAATACTCGAGAACGGGGCTTTACTGGCCCGACGCGCGAGCTTTATCAGCCCACCCCCCCGAAAGATTCGGGTACTGCATAGGCGCATGAGGTGGTCGACGGTGAACGAGCATCCATCGATCTTGCTCATGAAGAATCGAAGAAGGATCATGATCCTCCAGAATGAGGGGTGAATTTGACCGAGACATAAGTGTAAACACGAATGAGGGATGAATTCTGTAGAAGTCGATGATGACCTAATCCAATGGGCCCAGTGTAAAGTGATAAGTGTAAACACTTAAGTATCCCTTGATGTGGTCCGGGAACCACCACGTACTTCTCAACCCAATTGCAATTCTTTTTGACCATAGGAAGGACTTCTTCAGTGATCGAGCATATGTATCTCGAGACCTCCTCACATCGGCCTTGTACGGGGGAAGGTTTTTCAACCTTGAAATCGGCGGTTACCGAGCAACCTCCAGGGACAAAGATTTTCAATGTGGGTTCCGCTACTGGTTCCTCGACAGCAGTACGCGAAACGGTCTCCTGAGTAGCCGGCTGAGAGGTAGAGGGAATTTCTTTTTGGTGAACGGTTTTTGAAGTCTTCGCCATTTCTTTAAAAATGGAGGAAAAATAGGAAAAAGAGGAAAAAGAGGAAGTTAAAGGGGTACACTTGATGTCTTGAGATGGAAATGAACAAGGGTTCTCACAAAGGATCTCAAATAACCAAAGTATAACTGTTAGAAAGTATTGAAATTTTAAAGGTACGAGGGTAGAAGGTCTGAATGTACGGTTCGAATTAACAAAGAAAGATGTATTTATAGTATTTCAGTGACGGTTCACATCTAGTAATGGTCGACCGGTGGCTGACATGCATTTAAGGCGATTAAGACTTGACTGGCGAGACGTTTCATTTGTTTTGTCGTTTCTGTCGCGGGGTATCGAAGTAAGAGCCGGAAGCTCATGTCGTTTCTCGTCGTCTACTCTCCGAAAAATGAGGGGACTATCTGTAAACGGTCGATATCGAGCTCGCCTACGACATGGTAGGTCAGATTCAGAACATGGAAATAAAGGACTGAAGATCGACCCTAAGTCCCACCAGGCTAGAACCCGGAGTTGGAATATTTGTTGCAATCTGCCGTGGATTTTGGGACAAAATGGGACAGGTTGGTTTATCTAGTGACCATCTCAAATTTGAGCTATTCAACTACACTAATTATTTTACCTTTTTCTTTTCCCTTTAAGTCAATGGCGTTTTGTTCTTTTTTCTTATGCTAGATCATACTGAAATTCTTAGAAGGAAGAAAAGAGAACCGAGTGTGGTATAGTGGTTTTTACCATGCTCTTGGGGTAAGTGGAGCTAAATTTCAGTATGTATAATGTAATATTTATGCAAATATTTCTTGATGATATTCAGCATGGTTCAATTTACAGATTCTGGATGACATATTTGCTTCTCAAATGCAAAGATTGCAAGGAAATGCTCTACAAGAGAAGGATATTGAGCCCCCTCGTTCAATTGTTGAAGCTCGAGCTATACTCTTTAGAGTCACCAGTAACTGTCCAGATTCCTCCAACTACTTGTATTTTTAGGAATACAACTGATTTGGTCATTCATATGCTCTTCCTATACTTGTATTTGTGTTTTACTATTTCTTCCTGTTCATATATTCTTTTGTACGTAAAACATACAATTCTTTGTAAGTTGTCAATCAATAAGAATAAGGCCATCCTCGAACAAAATACTTGTCTCATCAAAATTCCAGTTATTTCGAGTCATTAACTCATCTCAGAAGTTTTGGTGTGCAATGCTGGAAAGAAGCAAAATTTTGAGTCAATTGCGGACGCTTCTTTGATGCAGTGACTCCATATGAGAAAGAATCTTTGATTGCCCATACATCTTTTTGTTTTAACAAGTATAAATAGAATCTTTAAGCAACAAGTCAAGTTATATACATCTTTTTGTTTTAATAAAAATAGAGTGTTTGAAGGATCTAGAGATTTGATTGAATAACTACGATTTAATGCAGAAAATAATTAAACTTTCTTGTCTTACCATGAGTTTAGACAGGAAAGTATGAGAATGGCAGAATGTCCCCACTAAAAACATAGCTGCGAGAACTAAACTCAAACGTTTCCCAAATAAAAAGTAAGTCGATACACAGAAAGTAAAGTGCAATTCATAGCCTTTTAATGACAGAAGACACAAACACAACAATTAAGTGAAAGATAAGCAAGTGAACCGAGTAAATAGTGGTTTTATCCCCCCCCCCCCCCCCCCCCCCGCCCATATATATGTCCTCCCTTGAGATGTTTAACATCCACCTCCACCCGCAAAGCTTTATGAGCAGTGTGAGACTTGTGCTTGTCCTCACCGGACTCTCCACAATTGAAGATGACTATAGACATTACTGCTAGAGACGCAACAATCATGCCAAACATCACCCGAAGCCTGTAACCACCATCAACAACGTTGTATTGAGCTACCGTATTTTATTATTTACTTTTGCTTCTCTTGACTCTTGAGAATTATAAGCAAATCATGAGCCGTAGGATAACATGTAAATATACTTGAATTACAATTTCATCATTTAAGAAATTTAACTCAAAGTAATAATATCAAGAAAATAGACAAGAATGTAGGAAGCAAGAGATGATAGATTCTTATTTCTTCCATGTATTCATGTGTGTATAATGTGATGTCCAAACCCTCTATTTATATGATGATATTTAGGTAATTATACAAAGGGATTCCATGAACATGGTATTAACTATTGAGATCATGAAGGAAGATCATGGAGTAGGTTATGGATGTGTAGGAGTTACAATCATAATGGTAAGAAGTAGTGGGAGGTTAATGTAGAAGAGTAGTGGGAGTAACTTCTTTAGGAGTTATAGACATCCACTACATAATATAATATTTCATAACACTCCCCCATGGATGCCTATAGATAATGTGCACGTTAAAACCTTACTAAGAAAAAATCTTAGTGAAGGAAAGAGAGTACACATATATGTAATACGCATTGTTTGTTGTCTCGTTAAAAACTTGCTAGGAAAGCCCAGTGGGATAAAATCTCAGCTAAGGAAAAAAGAGTGCAGCGCGTATCTTACCCCCTGATGAAAACATCACTTTACTTTTCGGAAATGACGCATTCCAATCCCGTATACCAACTTCTCAAATGTTTAGATCGGTAATGATTCATTGAACAGATCCGCCAAATTATCAATCAAATAAATTTGTTGACCATCTGTATCATCAATCTGTCGAAGATCATGTTTGAAAAAGAACTTTGGTGAAATATGCTTTATTTTGTCGCTTTCAATGTATCCTTCTTCCAATTGAGATAAGCAAGCAGCATTGTCTTCAATATTATTGAAATCTTCTTTTTCAAAGAAAAATCACACATTCATTGTGTGTTGAGGTACTTGCTTTATTAGTTGTTAGTATCTTGGCATGACTTGAATAAGTATCAATAATTGATTGTCTTGTCGAATATCATAATATAGTAGTACCCTCACGTGCAAATAGATTATTAGAAGAACGATCTTCAAGAAATGTCTGTATTTGCAAAACCAACAAAATCTTGACATTATTTGTTAGAATAAACAAATCTATATCAAGGATTCCTTTTGCAATATAACACTAATCATATTTCACTATCTCCACATATGAGTAAAATTATATTTTGCAAGCATATTATTATACTCATGGTTTTAGCAAGATACATTAGTGTACCAATTGCACTAGATACAAAAATAAAACATGTACGCCATGATTGCTTTAATCCACATAAGGATTTGCCGAAACTTTATTTAATATATTTCTTGGAAACCTTGATATGTTTCAGAATAGTTTAAATCCTTCAATGATTTTTATATACGCATATCAAATTTTTCAGGTATTGCCAGACTAAAATCTGAAAGCAACTATGTCCACCATAAGAGAACATGTTTCCATATAATCAATGCTAGGATATTTACAAAATATCTTGTGTCATCCCACTGGCTTTATACTTTTAGGTATTGGGACTATCAGTCCAAAACTTCACGTTTTTCAAGTGAAGTCAATCTTGATTGCATATTTTTTATTGACCAATCATTTATTTGTCAATATTCTATGACAGATTTGAGCTCAAGATCCTCGTACATATTAATAAAATTGAGCGCTACATTATATCAACAATATCGTCGACGATCATGTCACGACCCAAAATCCTATCCTGTCATGATAGCGCATATCGTGGTATTAGGCAAGTCGACAATCTCAATAAACTACAATTTCCTTTAAGTTTGAAAACATAATGTGTAAATTTAATAGAAAAACTCCACACATATTGATATAAAATACACTCCCAAAACCCGGTGTCACTGAGTACATGAGCATCTAAATGATAACATAGTCTGACTGATAAAACACTGTCTAGAAAATATAGAACAGTACAATCAACTGAAAGGAAATAGAGACAAGGTCTGCGAAACACTGACATCTACCTCGGAATCTCTGGAAAATCAATTGCACGAAAAAATCAACACCCACTGTATCCGAAAATACCTGGATTTGCACACGAAGTACAGGGTGTAGTATGAGTACAACCAACTCAGCAAGTAACATTACTAAATAAAGAACTGAAAGTAGTGACGGGCTTCATAACTAAGTCCAATTACAGTAATTTCCAACATAAGAAAGTATGCATGCTTTCAAGTTCAACATTTAAGGCCAAAATAGTAATTTCATGTCAAGTTCAACTGAAACATAGATAATATCTCTCAAAAATTTCTAAATCAGTAATATATGACAATTGTAGAACAACAATAATGAAATCAATGCACTCTCTCATAGCAACAGTCACTCAGTCCTTCCACTCGCTCAACACTCAACACTTGCACTCAGTAGGTACCTGCGCTCACTGGGGATGTGTACAGACTCCATAGGGGCTCCTTCAGCCCAAGCGCTATAATTCGCACGGACAACTCGCGTGCTGCACGGACAACTCACGTGCTAGTATAATATCTAGATCTACACGGACAACTCACGTACTGCACGAAAAACCTATGTGCCATAGTATACATATCTGGATCCGCACAGACAACTCACGTGTTGCACGGACAGCTCACGTGCCATAGTATATATATCTGGATCCGCACAGATAACTCACGTGTTTCACGGACAACTCACGTGCCATAGTATAAATATCTCACAATCAGGCCCTCGACCTCACTCAGTCATCAATCTCTCCAGTCTCTCGGGCTCTCAGTAATCATGAAAATCAGTCCAAACAGAAATGATGCAATGTATTAACAAGGAACAATAGAGACTGAGATATGATATGCAAATAAACTGTGACCGAGTACAAAATAATAATTTAGCAGATAATTCAACATATACACGACCTCTATGGGCTACAGTGTCAACACATGGTTTAAACATGATTTATAGTTCGATTTCTCTAATACGTGGAAAAATGTACTGATAACAACAGATTATTCAACTACGCAGATCCATGGAATTGATCAAGTCACAATTCCTACTGTGCACGCCCACATGCCCGTCACCTAGCATGTGTGTCACCTCAAAAACAATCACACATCACAAAATCCGGGGTTTCATACCCTCAGGACCAAATTTAGAACTGTTACTTACCTCAAACCGTGTAATTCTTTATTCTGCTATGCCTTTGCCTCGCAAATCGGCCTCCAAATGTCTTGAATCTTGTCACAAATAATTTGATTCAGTCAATGCAAACTATAGGACTTAATTCCATATAAAAATACTAATTTTCCAATAAAATCCGAAATTGCACTCAAAAATCATCCATGGGGCCCATGTCTCAGAACTCGACAAAAGTTACAAAATATGAACGCTCATTCAACCACGAGTCCAACCATACCAAGACTACTAAATTCCTACATCAACTCGACCTCCAAATCGTAAATTCTTTTTTTGAAATTCCTAGGGCCAATTCCTCTTATTTCACCACAAAACACGCAATCTAGTCGAAATACTCAATGATTATCTAATATTATTGACTAACAATGATCATAAGTGACTTACCTCAAGTTTTCCCGTGAATTCTCTCTGAAAAATCGCCTCAACCCGTGTTTGGAATGTCTAAAAAGGAGAAAATCTCGGACCCCTCTGTTTTTGTAGACTGCCCAGAGGTTCCGCACATGCGGAATTTTAATCGCTTATGCGGTTTTTCCTCCCGCTTCTGCGCCATTCTCGCTTCTGCGGACCAGTGCACTCCTAGCCCAGGTCGCATCTACGACCAGGTTGTCGCTTCTACGGTCGCGCTTTTGTGACATTTTGTCCGCATTTGCGGACCACACGCTTCTGCGATTCCAAGCTCGCTTCTGCGAGCTCACACATGCGAGCCAATTTCCGTAGGTGCGATTGCATCAGATGGCGCAGAATGTTTCCAGTTTTGTTCTAAGTCCGAATTTGATCCGTTAGCCATCCGAAACTCACTTGAGACCCTCGGGACCTCAACCAAATACACCAACAAGTCCTAAAACATCATACGAACTTAGTCGAAACCTCAAATCACATCAAACAGCACCAAACCACGAATCATTCCCCAACCCAAGCTTAACGAAACTAAGAAATTCCAACTTCTACATTCGATGCTGAAACCTATCGAATCAAGTCCGATTGACCTCAAATTTTGCACAAAAGTCATAAATGACATAACGGACCTATGACAATTTTCAAAACTAGATTCCAACCCCGTTATCAAAAATTCAACTCCCCGGTCAAACATCCAAACTTAAACTTCGTATTTTCGCCATTTCAAGCCTAATTTAGCTACAAGCTTCCAAATAATTTTTCGGACACGCTCCTAAGTCTAAAATCACCATACAGTGCTATTGGAATCATTAAAACCCTATTCCGAGGTCATTTACACATAAGTCAACCTCCGGTCAACTATTTTAACTTAAGCTTTAAACCTTGGAACTAAGTATTCCAATTCATTCCAAAACCTCCCTGGACCCGAACCAATTACCCCACCAAGTCTTATACAACTATAAAGCAAAAATTGAGCAGTAAATAGGGGAACGACATTGTAGTACTCAAAACGACCGACCGAATCGTTACATTCTCTCCCTCTTAAACAAATGTTCATCCTCGAACACATTAGAATCATACCTGGAACCTCAAATAGGTCTGGATAATTTCTCCGCATATCCTGCTCAATCTCCCAAGTAGCTTCTCCGACTGGCTAGACTCTCCACTGCACTTTCACTAAAGCTATGTTCTTTGATCTTAACTTTCGAACCTGCCAGTATCAAATGGCCACCGGCTCCATATCATAAGTCAAATTACCATCCAATTGCACTGTGCTGAAATCCAAAACATGAGACGCATCCCCGACATACTTCCAGAGCATAGATATATGAAACACTAGATGAACACTCGATAGATTAGGCGGCAATGCAAGTTCATAAGCCACCTCTCTAATCTTCTTAAGTATTTCAAAATGCCCAATATACCTAGGGCTCAACTTGCCCTTCTTCCCAAACCTCAACACACCCTTCATGGGTGAAATCTTTAGCAAAACCTTCTCCCCAACCATGTAAGTAACATCACGAACCTTCCTGTCTGCATAACTCTTCTGTTTAGACTCTACCGTGCGAAGCCGCTCCTGAATCAATTTAACCTTCTCCAAAGCATTCTAAACCAAATCAGTACCCAATAGCCTAGCCTCACCCAACTCAAACTAACCCACCGGAGGCCGACACTGTCTCCCATATAAAGCCTCATACGGAGCCATCTGAATGCTCGATTGGTAGCTATTATTGTAAGTAAACCCCGCGAGTGGTAGAAATAGATCCCAAGAACCCCCAAAATCAATGACATAAGCGCGTAGCATATCCTCCAATATTTGAATAGTGTGCTCGGACTGTCCGTCCGTATGAGGGTGAAATGATGTACTCAACTGAACCTGTGTACCTAATTCTTGCTGCACTGCTCTCCGAAACTGTGATGTAAAATACGTGCCCCGATCTGAAATGATGGACACTGGCACGCCATGTAGGCGAAAAATCTCGCGGATATAAATTTTATCCAGCCGCTCCGAAGAATAAGTAGTACCAACTGGAATAAAATGCGCGAACTTGGTCAACCGATCTACAATCACCCAAACAACATCAAACTTTCTCAAAGTCCATGGGAGCCCAACTACGAAGTCCATGGTAATATGCTCTCACTTCCACTCCGAAATTTCAAGTCTCTGAAGCAATCCGCCCGTCCTCTGATGCTCGTACCTATTGACAATTTAAACACTGAGCTACAAGCCCAACTATATCTTTCTTCATTCGCCTCAACCAATAGTGCTGCCTCAAATCCTGATATATCTTCGCAACACCTAGATGAATGGAGTACCATGAACTGTGAGCCCCTGAGAATCAACTCCCGCAAACCATCTACATTAGGCATACATAGCTTGCCCTGCATCTGTAATACACCGTCATCCCCAATAGTGACCTCTTTGGCATCACCGTGCTAAACCGTGTCCTTAATGACAAACAGATGGGGGTCATCATACTGACGTTCTCTGATACGATCATAAAGAGAAGACTGAGAAACCACAGAAGCCAAAACTCGGCTCGCCTCGGAAATATCCAATCTGACAAACTGGTTGGCCAAGGCCTGAACATCCAAGTCTAAAGGCCTCTCTGCTATTGGTAAGTATGCTAAGCTGCCCAAACTCTCCGCCTTACGACTCAAGGCATCGACCACCATATTGGCCTTTCCGGGATGATAGAGAATGGTGATATCATAATCCTTCAACAACTCTAACCACCTCCGCTGTCGCAATTAAGATCCTTTTATTTAAACAGATGATGTAGACTCCATTGATTAGTATAAACCTCACAATGGACACCGTACAAATAATGCCGCCAAATCTTCAAGACATGAACAATAGCTGCTAACTCAAGGTCGTGGACCGGATAATTCTTCTCATCTACATTTAATTATCTGGACGCATAGGCAATCACCCTACCATCTTGCATCAGCAATATGCCGAGACCAATACGTGACGCATCATAATACACAGTATAAGACCCTGAACCTGTAGGCAACACCAATACTGGGGCTGTACTCAAAGCTATATTGAGCTTCTGAAATCTCTCTTCACACTCATCCAACCTTCTGAACGGAGCACCTTTCTGGGTCAATTTAGTCAAAGGCGGTGCAATAGATGAGAAACCCTCCACAAAGCGACGATAATAACCGGCAAAATCGAGAAAACTCCGAATCTCAGTAGCTAAAGATGGCCTAGGCCAACTCTGAACTATCTCTATTTTCTTCGGATCCACCTTAATCCCTTCACTGGACACTATGTGTCCCAAGAATTCCATCGAACTAAGCCAGAACTCACACTTAGAGAATTTGGCATAAAGTCTCTCATCTCTCAGCATCTGCAATACAATACCCAAGTGTTGTGCATGCCCCTCCTGGCTACGTGAGTACACCATAATATCATCAATAAATACTACAAAAAATGAATCAAGATATGGCTGGAATACACTATTCATCAAGTGCATAAATGTTGCTGTTACATTTTGCATTTTCGTACATTAAAGTTTCGTCGTAAGTTGATCAACGTAAGCTCGGGAATGAGATTAATTTTGAGGATATAGGTAATTATATTATTTATAACAGGTGATAAGTACGTGTCGTGAAGGTTAGAGGGTAAACAAATCGAAGAAAATGAGTTTCATTGATGTTTAATAATTTGGGATAAAATACGGTCCAAGCTATAATATCCCGTATTTATGGACTAGTGCCATACAATTTACCATATGACCATGATAGTAAGGTATATAAAGTATGTTAAAAGTGATTAGTATTTTAAGTAAGTTAGGATAATACCTAATTATGTTGGTAAAGGGTTGATTATTGATTTTAGTGGTAAGTTAACAGATTAATTAGAAATTAATGGATAAGTATTTGGTGGAAACATCACCCCCACATGGCAGTAAGGGGTTATATTTGCTAAGACCAAATAGTGACTCTTTGGCTTATGTGGCAAGGTGGCATATTTAGGGGATTTTTGGCAAAGTAATCCACAAAAGTGGGGCCCACAAACCACAATGATAAGAAATCTTCATATATCATTAAAGTGTGATGTTTATGATTTGCTAAGTAACGGATGGATCCACAAAAGAATTCATATGAAACTACATAATGCTATAGTAGCGTGAGTTGCAAATTCTAAGGGAGTACGGTACAATCTTTTTCAAGAATATCATATGTATTTTTCCCTACTTCGATATGCCGTTATGTGTTTTATCGCAAAAGACGTGGGTTAGAGGGATTATTAAGAGAATCGGCTCAGGTATGTTAAGGCTATCCCTTCTTTCTTTTTGGCATGATCCCTATGATACAAATTAAACGAGCAAATGCACAACTTTCATAAATGCCTCTATTCATAGAAGCACTAAGGATGCCTATGTTCTTGATTCCCCATGTGTCTTATTATTATATCTTTTGTTCATGGGTCTCAAAAAAATATGTAGTTAATGAAATTTATCCGAAGGCATATTGATTTTATGACATTCCGAGAGATCTTATTGACTTACTTTTCATTGCATTCATTTATACATGTACATTGACCCATGACCAAATGGCATTATATAAGTACACACACATACACAAACACACACACACACACACATATTATATATATATATATATATATATTCATTTATACATGTACATTGACCCATGACCAAATGGCATTAAATAAGTACACACACATACACAAACACATACACACACACACATATTATATATATATATATATATATATATATATATATATATATATATATATATATATATATGGGATATGAGGAAAGGTTACGACGTTATATACGCAGCACCACCCGATCAGTTGGATGATTTTGCCCATTGAGGCCGAGATGATATGATGGGATACCCTCAGAGACTTGATGACGTTATGTACACATATACCTATGCATGATATGACATTTATATGCACATGCATGGCATTATAAATATTTCAAGATTCACAAAGTTATTTAGGCTTACAGGCAGGTTCCTTTACTCCATACTTCTTTTATGTCTTCTATGTACTAATTTTCATGCCTTACATACTCGATACATTATTCGTACTGATGCCCTTATTTCCCGGGACCTGCATTTCATGCCCGTAGGTGCAGGTAGACTGGCTGACGGTCCCCCTTCTTAGGATCTTTGCTCAGCGAGAATTGGTGGGCTCCATTTGATCTGAAGTTGCTTTTGGGTTTTGGTACGATATGTTTATATACATATATATGTATGACGAGGCCCAGTCCTGACCTTTATACAAATGTACACTCTATTAGAGTTTTGTAGACAGTCATGCAAAGTCGGATAGTATGTGGCCTTGTTGGCTCGCCCTATCGTATTTCGTATATATATGTACATATGTCTTTTAGTCACGTTTTCTCGCATATGTTATTCACACAATTCAGTAGTTTACTGCCAGACACTATGCATTCCCTACATTATTTCATGTTTTATCTTAGATGTTTGCTTAAGGGTGTTTGACAGGTAAGCTCGCACACTCGTCAAGGCCCATCGGTTTGGGTCATGAAAAAAGTGGTATCCGAGCAGTTCTGTCCTATGGTTGTCTACAGATCGTGTCTAGTATAGTCTTGTTTATGAGTGTGTTATGCACCACATTTATAAACATGAGGCTACATGACATATATGATGTTATCCTCTCTTCTTATCTTAGATCGTGCGATATAAGGATTCATTTTCCTAACTATATGTTATGTTTTCAGCGATACCTCCAAAGGCTACAGCAGCCCAGAAGGGCAAGTCCGTGGCTGTTAAGACTACTAGTCGAGCGCCATGAGTTACCAGGGCTCGGGGAGAGTCTCATAGTGAGATTCCATCTTAGACTTCACATACCCCGCCCTCTCTAGAGGAGCTCCGAGGGGCACCAGTTCCAACGCCTTCCCCTATACACCCAGCTCCTTAGCCAGATGCACCAGGTTAGTAGATGAGATATGCTATCCAACTATTGACTTGATTAGTAGCCGCACAATCTTGGGGTCAGGAAGTAGGTATTGGTCATGCAGGTAGGGCCATCAGTGCGAGGGTTTGTGAATTCATTAATTTGGACCCTCCGGTATTCACTTGAGTAGATCCAAACGAGGACCCTCAGGTATTTATCGATAGGATACAGAGGAATTTAAGGGTGATGAAGGCCACTACGACTGAGTAAGTTGAGCTAGCTTCCATAGACTTCGTGATGTCGTAGTTAATTGGTACGAGTTTACCACTCCAGCCGTATGGCAGGAGTTTACAGAGGCTTTTCTTCATTATTATCTGCTACCAGAACTTAGACGGGCCAGAGTTGAGAGGTTCTAGACCCTTCGGCAGGGTAATATGAGTGTTCGGGAGTACAACCTTCAGTTTGATTCTTTGGCTAGGTATGCTCCAACTATTATAGATAGTATGGAGGATCGGGTTCACCAGTTGGTGATGGGGTTGGAGCCGCACCTGCTTAACGACTATATGTCGGTCTCACTTCAGCCATGCATGGATATTTCTTGTATTCAGGCATACGCTCAGGGTGTAGAAGAGCGTAAGAAGAAGCAGAAGTAGAGGGCCGATCATGAGCATGATAGGGGCCAGAGTAAGAGAGAGATCTTTGGTTCCTTCTGGTGAGTTTCGAGGTAGTCAGAGACAATAATACCCAAGGTATCCAGCCCAACCATCGGCTAATGCATCCCCTCAGTTTGCCGATAGGAGATTTGATCATTCCACATATTTAGGGCCTAGTCAAAACTCCAGGGCCTCTAGTTCTCCGTATAGGGGTGAGTCAAGTCAGATGAGGCCGCCCTTGCAACGATGTGCTCAGTGTGGTAAGCAGCATGCCGGGAAGTGCCTTATGGGGTTGGATGTTTGTTATACTTGTGGTTATCCAAGACACGTTATGAGAGATTGTCCGACGAGAGGTGGTGCAAGCATAGTTCAGCCAGCGGGATCTATAGCTGGTTCGTCATCATCAGTCCGACCCCTTGGGCAAGGTTCACAAGCACCAATGGGCCGTAGTAGAGGCAGAGGTAGAGCATCTAGCTCAAGCGGTCCTCAAAACCACATTTATGCATTAGCAGGTCGACATGATCAGTCACCTGATGTTGCTACAAGTATATTATCAGTCTCCTCATATGATGTATATGTATTGATTGATCTAGGTTCCACCTTATTGTATGTCTGTATATTGAGTAATAATCAACCCAAAACATCATTAACAACTTACCTTGATCGATTGGAACTTTGAGTTTCGTGTTATGTCATTCGGTTTGACCAATGCCCCAACAATATTCATGGACTTGATGAACCATGTGTTCAGACCCTTTCTAGATCTTTTCATTATTGTATTTATCGATGATATATTGGTTTATTCCCGTTTAGAGGCTGAGCATGCAGATCATTTGCGTACGATGCTCAGAGTTCTACAAAAAGAGAAGTTGTATGCAAAACTCTCTAAATGTGAATTCTGGTTGAATTCTTTAACTTTCCTTGGGCATATTATTTCAGATGAGGGTATCCGAGTTGATACCCAAAAGATTGAGGCAGTGAAGACTTGGCCTAGACCTACGACACCGATAGAGGTTCGTAGCTTCCTCGGTTTGGTAGGTTATTACACGAGATTTGTAGAGGGATAACTTCTCTTTCAGCACCATTGACAAAGTTGACTCAGAAGGGAGCTAAGTTTCAATGGACTGATGCTTGCGAGCGGAGTTTCCAGGCATTGAAGGGCAGATTAACTTCATCACCGGTTCTAATACTCATAGAGGGAACCGATGGTTATGCTATCTATTGTGATGCTTCGGGCGTTGGATTAGGTTGTGTACTGATGCAGCATGGTAAGGTTGAAGCTTATGCTTCTAGACAACTAAGAAAGCACGAGAAGAATTACCCGACCCACGATTTAGAGTTAGCCGCGGTGATTCATGCACTAAAGATGTGGAGGCACTATTTGTATGGCATTCATGTTGATATCTATACAGATCATAAGAGCCTTCAATATATCTTCAAGCAAAAGGAATTGAATTTACGCCAAAGGAGATGGTTAGAGCTACTGAAAGACTATGACGTTGATATTTTATACCATCCGGGAAGGCTAATGTAGTAGTCGATGCCCTCAGTAGTACATCTATGGGTAGCCTATCATATTTACAACCATAGAAGAATGGGATAGTCCATGAGATTCATCATCTAGCTAGTCTTAGAGTTTAATTACTGGACTCAGGTGATGCTGGAGTTACTATTCATAACACGATGACATCCTCTCTAGTAATTGAAGTGAAGGGACGCTAGTACGAGGATCATGTGTTAGCTCATTACAGAGATACATCCCCTCAGAAAGAGAAGACACCATTTGAGATTACAGGAGATGGGGTCCTCAGATATCGAGGATGATTATGTGTCCCTAATGTTGCAGGGTTGCGTCGGCAGGTTATGGAAGAGACTCACTATTCTAGTTATTCTATTCATCCAGGAGCAACAAAGATGTATCATGATATCAAGGAAATATATTGGTAGGACGGAATGAAAAATGATATAGCGGAGTTTGTTGTTCAGTGCCCAAACTGCCAGTAGGTTAAGATTGAGCATAAAAAACCCGGTGGATTATTGCAGGCTATAGAGATTCCGACTTGGAAGTGAGAAGTAATTAATATGGATTTCATCATAGGCTAACCTCGTACCCAGTGTAAGTTCGATTCTATATGTGCGATTGTTGATAGACTTACAAAATCAGCCCATTTTTTGCCTGTTGGGACTACGTATTCAACAGAGGATTATGCAAGGCTTTACATTAAGGAGATAGTACGACTTCATGGTTTACCTATATCTATTATCTCGAATAGAGGTGCTCAACTTACAACTAATTTCTAGAGGTCCTTCCAAAAAGGATTGGGGACTCAGGTAAGTCTTAGTACAATATTTCATCGCCAAATAGATGGATAGGCTGAGCGTACTATTTAGAAACTTGAGGATATGTTACGGTCTTGTGTGATAGACTTCAAGGGTAGCTAGAATGATCATTTGCTGCTTATTGAGTTCGCGTATAATAATAGCTATCATTTCAGTATTCAGATGGATCCATACGAAGCTCTTTACGGACGAAAGTGTAGGTTGCCTATAGGATGTTTCGATGTTGGGGAAACTAAGTTAGTAGGACTAGAGTTGTACAACATGCAATTGAGAAGATTAAGCTTATACAGGAAAGGCTATTAGCAGCTCAAAGCCGTCAGAAGTCTTATGTGGATAATCGACAACGAGACTTGGAGTTTCAGGTTGATGATTGGATATTCCTACAGGTATCACCAATGAAAGGCATTATGAGGTTCGGTAAGAAAGGAAAACCTAGCCCTCGGTACATTGGACCATATAAGATCATACGCAAGGTAGGCCAGGTAGCATATGAGTTAGACTTGCCTTCTGACTTGGAGTCTGTACATCCAGTCTTTCATGTGTTTATGCTCCATAAATGTATCGGAGATTGAGGAGTAAAGACGTAGCTTCGGTGAAAGTACTTTGGAGAAACAATAATGTGGAAGAAATGACTTGTGAAGATTAAGAAGACATGAAGTCTAGGTATCCTCACTTGTTTCCTCTTCCATAGGAGGATCCGACTGAGACATCACAGCCTTAAGGTGCGTGTATGGATTCTCGTGTTAGTTATTGTCGTTGGTCGTGTGAGGCCATTGTTGCTGTTGATGAATATGACCCTTTATGGCCTTATATTAGTTGGTTTGCTGCATGGTAGGTTGGTAGTAAGTAGTTCAGTTTACAGAAGAGACTTTGGCAAAATTTTCGCAAGTCTCTAAGAGTTAAAATTCAAGAATGAATGTTTGTAAGGGGGGAAGGATGTTACATTTCGCATTTTTGTACGTTAAAGTTTCGTCGTAAGTTGATCAACATAAGCTCAGGAATGGGATTAATTTTGAGGATATAGGTAATTATGTTGTTTATAATAGGTGATAAGTAAGTATCGTGAACGTTAGAGGGTAAACAAATCGAAGAAAATGAGTTTAGTTGAAGTTTGACAATTTGGGATAAAATATGGTCCAAGAAATAATATCCCGTATTTATGAACTAGTGCCATACAATGTACCACATGACCATGATAGTAAGGTATATAAAATATGTTAAAAGTGATTAGTATTTTAAGTAAATTAGGATAGTACCTAATTATATTGGTAAGGGCTTAATTATTGATTTTAGTGGGAAGTTAACAAATTAATTAAAAATTGATGGATAAGTATTTGGTGGAAACATCACCCCCACATGGCAGCAAGGGGTTATATTTGATAAGACCAAATAGTGAATCTTTGGCTTATATGGCTAGGTGGCATATTTAGGGGATTTTTGGCAAAGTAATCCACAAAAGCGGGGCCCACAAACCACAATGATAAGAAATCTTCCTACATCATTAAAGTGTGATGTTTATGTTTTGCTATGTAACGGAAGGAGCCACAAAAGAATTCATACGAAACTACATAATGCTATAGCAACGTGAGTTGTAAATTCTAAGGGAGTACGGTACAATCTTTCTCAAGAATATCATATGTATTTTTCCCTACTTCGATCC
Organism: Nicotiana tomentosiformis; assembly: GCF_000390325.3. Classification (NCBI taxonomy): domain Eukaryota; kingdom Viridiplantae; phylum Streptophyta; class Magnoliopsida; order Solanales; family Solanaceae; genus Nicotiana; species Nicotiana tomentosiformis. Next base: position 34,308,489 of record NC_090818.1, on the reverse strand, counting down.
GCCATTACGTGTTTTATCGCAAAAGACGTTGGTTAGATGTATTGTTAAGAGAATCAGCTCAAGTATGTTAAGGTTATCCCTTCTTTCCTTTTGGCATGATCCCAATGATACAAATGAAACGAGCAAACACACAACTTTCATAAATGCCTCTATTCATAAAAGCACTAGGGGTGCCTATGTTCTTGGTCTTCTGATGCATATGCATAACATTATAAATATTTCTGGATTCACAAAGTTATTTAGGCTTACAGGCGGATTCCTTTACTCCATACTTCCTTTATGTCTTCTATGTACTGATTTTCATGCTTTACATACTCGGTACATTATTCGTACTGAAGCCCCTATTTCCTGGGGCCTGCATTTCATGTCCACAGGTACAGGTAGACAGGCTGACGCCCCCCCTTCTTAGGATCCTTGCTCAACGAGAGTTGGTGTGCTCCATTTGATCCAGAGTTACTTTTGGGTTTTGGTACGATATGTTTGTATAGATATATGGGTATGGCGGGGCCCAGTCCCGTCCTTTATACAGATGTACACTCTATTAGAGGTCTATAGACAGTAATGTATAGTTGGATAGTATGTGGCCTTGTTGGCTCGCCCTACCATATTCTATATATATATATATATATATATATATATATATATATATATATATATATATATATATATATGTCTTTTGGGCACATTTTCTCGCGTATGTTATTCACACAATTAGTAGTTTAGTGCCAGACATTATGCATTTCCTACACTTATTTCATGTTTTATCTTAGACGTATGCTTAGGGGTGTAAGACAGGTAGGCTCGGGAACTCGTCATGGCCCATTGGTTTGGGTCGTGTCAGTTGATGGGGTGTTCGTCAGCCCAAACGACATCACGAGAAATTCATTGTGACCATAACGAGTTCTGAATGCCATCTTTAGAATATCTGAATCCCAAATTTTCAACTGGTGATACCCAGATCTCAAATCAATTTTGGAAAATACCCTCGCTCCCTGAAGTTGGTCAAATAAATCATCAATACGCGGTAAAGTATACTTTTTCTTGATCGTAACTTTGTTCAACTGCCTGTAGTCGATGCACATCCGCATAGTACCATCTTTCTTTTTCACAAACAGAATCGGTGCACCCCAAGGCGACACACTAGGCCTAATAAACCCCTTATCAAGAAGTTCCTAAAGTTTCTCTTTTAATTTTTTCAATTCAGCTGGTGCCATACGATACGGAGGAATAGAAATAGGTTGAGTGCCCGGCACCAAGTCAATACCAAAATCAATATCCCTGTCGGGTGGCATACCCGGCAGGTCTACAGGAAATACATCTGGTAAAGCTCGCACTACCAGAACTAAATCAATAGTAGGAGTGTCTGCATCAACATCTCTCACAAAGGCCAAATATGACAAACACCCCTTCCCAACCATACGTTGGGCCTTCAAATAAGAAATTACCCTGCTGGGAACATAATTTAGAGAACCTCTCCATTCGACCTTTGGCAACCCCGGCATCGCCAACGTCACGGATTTTGCGTGACAATCCAGAATAGCATGACATGAAGACAACTAATTCATACCCAAGATTACATCGAAATCAACCATAGTGAGCAATAAACTATCAACTCTAGTCTCCAGACCCCCCAATAGTTACCACACACGACCCATACACACGGTTCACAGTAATGGTATCGTCCACCAGCGTAGATACACAAACTAGTGAAATGAAGGACTCACGGGGCATATCCAGATAATGAGTGAAACTAAGGGCTTACCTGTGGCACACTGAGACAATACCTGTGATTACTGCATCTGAAGAAACAACATCTGGCATGACAGGAAAAACATAGAATCGGGCCTGACCGCCACATGATCGGCCTTTCTCCTCTTGGGTGACCCCTAGCTGACTGAGCCCCACCCCGAGTTGGCTGGGTGGGTGGTGTAATTGCTGGTGTTGGTGCCATTAGCCCAGAACTCTGCTGTCGAGCACCACTCAACAACCTAGGACAATCTCTCTTGATATGACCAAATTCTCCGCACTCGAAACAACTCCTCCTCTGACGAAACTACTGCTCCTAATAACCCGATAAATTACCCGTAGAAGCCTGAGTCGACGAGGCATGGTGAGAACTCTGTGCTAGTAGTGCACTGAATGAAGACTGGCCTGAGTGAGCACTGTAAGAACCGTGGCTAGCTGATGCACCGTGATGAGATGGACGAGTCGTCTGAGCGTGCCTATAAGAGTGACCCCTGTTGTGGTAGGACATCCCCAGAAGGTACCCCACCAAAACCGCCCAAACCTCGAGGCCTCTTGTTCTCCCTCACACCATGCTCCTGGCTTTGGACCACCTCTATCTACCGAGCAATGTCAACCACCTCGAGGCAACCGTAGCTAATACGCGAGGCCATCAATAAACCTCATAATCCTTTCCCTATCAGTGGGAACCAAGCAAACTGTGTGACAAGCCAACTCAGAAAACCTCATCTCTTACTGGGTCACAGACATGCCATCCTGCCGAAGCTGCTCAAACTGTCTGCACAGCTCCTGCCTACGAGTCTGCGACACGAACTTCTCCAAAAAGAGAACGAAAAACTCTTGCCATGTAAGTGGTGCTGCACCGACCGGCCTGCGCCTCTCATAAGCCTCCCACCATCTAAAGGCAGCCCTAGAAAACTGAAAAGTGGTGAACGAGACCCCACTGGTCTCCAGAATACCTGCTGTCCGAAACATCTACTGGCACTTATCTAGAAAACCCTGAGCATCCTCTGACTCATCATCGCTAAATGATGGAGGTCGAAGCCTGCCAAATCTCTCAAGTCTCCTTTGCTCATCATCTGCCATAATGGGGACTACCAGGGCCTTAGAAGCTGCAACCGGCTGGGCTGGTAGTTCCCCCGGTATCTGAAGTCCCTACACTACCTGCTCTGGAGTACGGGTAACATGGGTATGAGTACCTCCCCCCCGACTGCGAAGTGGCTAGTGCGGCCTGAGCCGAAACCACCTGAGCAAGGCCAGTGCAAACTGTCAATATCTAAGCCAAAGCCTCTTGGAGGTATGGAACTACAATGGGCACAACTCGGGCCTGAACTGGTCCCACTGGCTCAACTATATCTAGAATCTACTCCTGAGCTGGAGAAACTGGAGGTGCTACAGGTGCTGCTCCAACTGATGTAGCTATACCCCGACCTCTACCTCGGCCCCGACTTTTTGCGGCCCTAACTGGTGGCACTGGTGGCTGACCATCCAATCCAGTAGTACGTGTCCTCACCATATGTGAGAAAATAGAATATCATAAAATTAATTTCTGGAATCAACAAATTCGCAAGACAGAATACAAGAAAGTGAAATTTTCCTAAGGGTTCGACAGCCTCTCGAAGATAAGTACAGACGTCTCCATATCAATCCGCAAGACTCGACTAAACCTGCTCATGACTCGTGAGACCTAAGTAACCTAGGCTTTGATACCAACTTGTCACGATCCAAAATCCTATCCTATCGTGATGGCGCCTATCGTGGTACTAGGCAAGCCGACAATCTCAATAAACAATAATTTTCTTTTACGTTTGAAAACATAATGTGTAAATTTAATAGAAAACCCCTACACATACTGATATAAAATACACTCCCAAAACCCGGTGTCACAGAGTACATGAGAAGCTAAATGATAACATAGTCCGACTAATAAAACACTGTATAGAAAATATAGAACAGTACAATCAACTGAAAGGAAAGAGAGACAAGGTCTGCTAAACACCGACAGCTACCTCGGAATCTTCGGAAAATCAACTGCGCGAAGTAATCAACACCCACTGTGTCTGGGAACACCTGGATCTGCACACGAAGTGCATGGTGTAGTATGAGTACAACCAACTCAGCAAGTAACAATACTAAATAAAGAACTAAAAGTAGTGACGAGCTTCACAACTAAGTCCAATTACAGTAATTTCCAACATAAGAAGGTATGCATGCTTTCAAGTTCAACATTTAAGGCCAAAACAATAATTTCATGTCAAGTTCAACTAAAACATATATAATATCTCTCAAAAATTTCCAAAATAGTGATATATGACAAATGTAGTACAACAATAATGAAATCAATGCATCCTCTACGAGCAACAATCACTCATTCATTCCACTCGCTCAACACTCGGCATTCGCACTCAGTAGGTACTTGCGCTCACTGGGGGTGTGTACAGACTCCGGAGGGGCTCCTTCAGCCCAAGTGCTATAATCCGCACGGACAACTCACGTGCTACACGGATAACTCATATGCTAGTATAATATCTGGATCCACACGGACAACTCATATGCTGCACGGACAACTCACGTGCCATAGTATAAATATCTGGATCTGCACGGACAACTCACGTGCTGAACTGACAACTCACGTGCCATAGTATATATATCTGGATCCGCACGGACAACTCACATGCCATAGTATAAATATCTCACAATCAGGCCCTCGGCCTCACTCAGCCTCTCCAGTCTCTCAGGCTCTCAGTAATCATGAAAATCAGCCCAAACAGAAATGATGCAGTGTATCAACAAGGAACAATAAAGACAGAGATATGATATACATATAAACTATGACTGAGTATAAAATATCAATTTAGCAGATAATTCAACATGTACACGACCTATATGGGTCCCTACAGTGTCAACACATGTTTCAAACATGATTTATAGTTCGATTTCTCTAATACGTGAAAAATGTACTGATAACAATAGATTATTCAACTACGCAGATCCATGGAATTGATCAAGTCACAATTACTACGGTGCAAGCCCACGCGCCCGTCACCTAGCATGTGCATCACCTCAAAACCAATCACATACCATAGAATCCGGGGTTTCATACCCTCAGGACTAAATTTAGAACTGTTACTTACCTCAAACCGTGTAATTCTTTATTCTGCTATGCCTTTGCCTCACGAATTGGTCTCCAAATGCCTCGAATCTAGTCACAAATAATTCGATTCAGTCAATACAAATTATAGGAATTAATTCCATATGAAAATACTAATTTTCCAACGAAATTCAAAATTTCATTAAAAAATCGTTCGTGGGGCACATGTCTCGGAACTTGAAAAAATTTATAAAATATGAACGCTCATTCAACCACGAGGCCGACCATACCAAGATTACTAAATTCCGACATCAACTCGACCTCCAAATCGTAAATTCTTATTTTGAAATTCCTTGGCCCAATTCTTCTAATTTCACCACAAAAACACGTAATCTAGTCGAAATACTCAATGTTAATCAAATATTATTGACTAACAATGATCATAAGTGATTTATCTCAAGTTTTCCCGTGAATTCTCTCTTAAATATTGCCTCAACCCGTGTTTGGAATGTTTAAAAATGAGAAAATCTCGGACCCCTCCATTTTTGTACACTGCCCATAGGTTCCGCACCTGCGGAATTTTAACCTCTTCTATGCAAGCGCTTATGCAGATTTTCCTCCCGCTTATGCACCGTTCTCGATTCTGCGGACAAGAGTCCACTTCTGCGAAAAAATATCCGCTTCTGTGGTCCAGTATAATCCTAGCCCAGGCCGCATCTGCAACTAGGTTGTCGCTTCTACGGTCGTGCTTATGCAACATTTCGTACTTATCCACAGACCACACGCTTCTACAATTCCATGCTCGCTTCTGCGAGCTCGCACCTGCGAGCCAATTTCCGCAAGTGCGATTGCATCAGATGGCAGAAGGTTTCCAATTTTGTTCGAAGTCCGAATTTATCCGTTAATCATCTGAAACTCACCCGAGACCCTCAGGAAGTCAATAAAATACACCAACAAGTCCTAAAACATCAAACGAACTTAGTTGAAACATCAAATCACATCACACAACACCAAAACCACGAATCATACCCAAATTCAAGCTTAACGAAACTAAGAAATTTCAATTTCTACATTCGATGCCGAAACCTATCGAATCAAGTCCGATTGACCTCAAATTTTGCACACAAGTCATAAATAACATAACGGACCTATGATAATTTTCAGAACTGGATTCCGACCCTGATATCAAAAACTCAACTCCCCGGTCAAACATCCAAACTTAAACTTCGTATTTTCGCCATTTCAAGCCTAATTTAGCTACAAGCTTCCAAATAATTTTCTGGACACGCTCCTAAGTCTAAAATCACCACACAGAGCTATTGGAATCATTAAAACTCTATTCCGGGGTCGTTTACACATAAGTCAATTTCCGACCAACTATTTCAACTTAAGTTTTAAACCTTGGAACTAAGTGTTCCAATTCATTCCTAAACCTCCCCAGACCCGAACCAATTACCCCGACAAGTCAAATAACAACTATAAAGCACAAATTGAGAAGTAAATGGGGGAACAGGGTATTAGTACTCAAAAAGACCGGTCGGGTCGTTACAAATCATTTTACATCGGTTCTATCATCACTCAATAAAGACATAACTTATCGTGATCTCATTAGTTTCAGGTACCTGAGCCTCACCCATGAGGCCTTATAAAGTGTTATGTCGTGATGCTCTTATAGATCATTTGCTTCCTAATTATGACTATCTTGAATATTTATTCCTCTCCTTCTTCAATGACTTTTATCTTTGGAACCGATTAGTCCATTACGCTTCATGCATTCTATATATTATGTCCATCATGGACATTATTCTATTTGGAGCATTCGCAACTGAAATATTACATTTAGCTGTGTGATACCAACTTGTCACGACCCAAAATCCCAACCTATCGTGATGGCGCATATCTCGGTACTAGGCAAGCCAATAATCTCGATAAACCACAATTTCTCTTAAGTTTGAAAATACAATAATTTAATACAATACAAAATTCCACAAATACTGATACGAACACTCCCCAAAACCTGGTGTCACTGAGTACATGAGCGCCTAATATGAATACAAGTCTGAAAAATATGGTCTATAATAGTCTGAGACCAAATACAGTAAACAAGGAGATAGAGGAGGAGAGACAAGGTCTGCGGAACACGCCAGCTACCTCAAAATCTCTTGAAAGTCAACTGCACGAAAGGATCAATACCCGCTATGTCCGGGAACACCTGAATCTGCACACGAAGTGCAGGGTGTAGTATGAGTACAGCCAACTCATCAAGTAACAACAATAACTAAGGAACTGAAGATAATGACGAGCTACACAGTTATAGTTAACTTTCAGTAATTCCAACAAAGAATAGACATGCTTTCAAATCTGGCAGTTTAAGTCAAATCAATTTTATACAGCTCAATTTCATATAATTCGGATATAAAATCTTTCAGAGATTTCACAGCAATGACAGATAGCAACCAAGTGCAACAACAAATACAAAGCAAGTACAGCCTCGCAGGCAATAGTCACTCAACTCATCACTTGGCTCTCAGTCCTCAGCACTCACACTCAATGGGTACCCGCGCTCACTGGGGGTGTACAAACTCCGGAGGGGCTTCTACAGCCTAAGCGCCATAATTTGCACGGACAAATCACGTGCTGCACGGACAACTCAGGTGCTATAATATCCAGCACGGACAACTCACATGCCATAATATCCTTACCTCACCGACAGGCCCTCAGCCTTACTCAGTCCTCAACCTCTCTAGTCTCTCGGGCTCTCAGAAATCACAAAGATCAGCCCAAACAAAGATAACATAATGCATCAACAAATATCAAGGAAGACTGAGGTATGATACGCAAGTAAAATCATAACTGAGCACAAGATAGAAATTAGCAAATAAATCAATAAGTACGTATCCTCTGTGGGTCCCAACAGTACTATCACATAGCCTAAGCATGATTTCTAATATGATTTATAGTCAAATTTCTTCAACACATAGAGAGCATATATCTAACAACAAATTATTCAACTTTACAATTTCACGGGACATATCAAGTCACAATCCCCTCGGTGCATGCCCACACGCCCATCACCTAGCATGTGCGTCACCTCTAAAATAATCACATGACACAAATCCGGGGTTTCATACCCTCAGGACCAGATTTATAACTGTTACTTACCTCAAGCCGTGAAATTCTTATTCTGCAATGTCCTTTCCTCATGAATTTGTCTCCAAACGCCTCGAATCTAGCCATAAATAATTCGTTTCAGTCAATAAAATTCATTGGAATTAATTCCATAAGAAAATACTAATTTTCCATAAAAATCTGAAATTTAGCTCAAAAATCGCTCGTGGGGCCCACGTCTCGGAACCCGACAAAAGTTACAAAATCTGAAAGCCCATTCAATCACGAGTCTACCCATATCAATTTTACCAAAATCCGACCTCAACTCAACCCTCAAATCTACAAATCTTATTTCCAAATTTCTAAGTTCTAATCTCCGATTTACACCTCAAAATCACGTAATCTAGTCGGATTATTCAATGATAATTCAATATTATGGAGTAGAAATGATCACAAGGGACTTACCTCAAGTTTTTCCTTGAAAATCTACCAAAAATCGCCTCTCCTCAAGCTCCAATTTATCAAAAATGGCGAATGGGACGAAGTCCCTGCTTTTATAATTCTGCCTAGACAGCCTCGATTCTACCTCGATCTTGGCCTTCAATCGAGGTCCTCGATCCTGGGCCTCGATCCCAGGACTCGATCGTGGCTTCTATCCTGGTCCTCGATCATGGCCCTCGACCTTGGCCTTCGATCATGTCTTTGATCATGTCTTCGACCCTACTTTTAGTCATGGCCCTTGACCCTGGGCTCGATCATGGCTTCAATCGTGGCCCTCGACCCTGAGCTCGATCATGGCTTCGATCGTGGGCTCGATTTCTGGCAGATTCTGGGCTCGATTCTGGGAGACGAAAATTGCAGCACAAGGAAATTGCAGCAACTATGTTTGTCCACCTTTTGATCCGTTAACCATCTGAAACTCACCCGAGGCCCTCGGGACCTCAACCAAATATACCAACAGGTCCTAAAACATCATACAAACTTAGTCGAGTCTACAAATCACATCCAACAATACTAAAAATATGAATTAAACATAGATTCAAGCCTTATGAACTTTGAAACTTTTTATTTCTACAAACAACGCCGAAACCTATCAAATCACGTCCGATTGACCTCAAATTTTGCACACAAGTCATAAATAAAATAACAGAGGTACTCAAATTTTCGGAATCAAATTTCGACCCCGATATCAAAAAGTCAACCTCCCGGTCAAACTTCCCAAAAATTAAACTTTCGGCATTTCAAGCCTAATTCCACTACGGACCTCCAAATAATATTCCGAACACGCTCCTAAGCCCAAAATTACCATACGGATCTATTGGAATCATAAAAACTCTAATCCGAGGTCGTTTACACATAGGTCTGTGAGCACCTAATTTTTGACTATATTTGAATTTTTATCACCTTCTACTATGTAAATATTTTCAGAAATTTAATATATATACATTCTTTTTAGCTTTGTTACATTTTTTTTATACAGGGTAAAAATTAATAATAATTTAAAAGGTCAATTATTACTATTAGTATTATTTTTATTTTTATTTTTATCTTTATTTTTAAATAAAATGAATTAAAAAACCGAAAATAAATAAATTTTTTATTATTATTATTATTTATTTATTTATTGTAAATTTCGGATGGGAATTAAAAAATAGTAAAATTAGAAATATAAAATTAAAAAGTAAAAGTAAAAGTAGGTAGAAATTGTTTAATAAAAAAAAGTAAAAGAAAGTGGAAAATTAAAACACTAAAAGTAAAAGAATGTGGAAATTTAAAAAAATGAAAAGTAAAATAAAGTAGGAATTAAAAAATAAAAGTAATGGTATCGGATTTTTTTTTAATAAAAGTAAAAGTAAGTGGAAATTTAAAAAAGAAAAGAAAAGTAAAATAAGTTGAAAATAAAAAAAGAAAAGTAAAAAAAGTGGGATTTTAAATATATTAAAAGTAAAAAAATTGAGAAATTAAAAAATAAAAGTAAATAAAAGTGGGGAATTATTTTTTAAAAAATAAGAAAAATGGGAAGTGAAAATTCTTTTTAATTAAAAAATAATAAAAATAAAAATAAAATCTAAAAATTCCGAAATTTTTTCTATAAATAGAAGAGAAATGTGAGGGAAAAAAGGGGGGGAGAAGGCGAAAAAAAAGAGGAAGGAGGGAATTGAGAGAATTTTTTTTATTCTTCTTGGATAAGGGAATTTCTACTCGTGTCATTCTTTCTTCGGCTTTCTTTCGAAAAATTCAGCAATTAATCACCTAAACTCCAGCCCCTAACCAACTAGAAACCAGGCTAAAAAGCATCACAAATACAAGCCGAAAATCCAGCGAAACAGTCCCCTTTTGTATAGAATACAACAGCTCCAAAGTTGAGTCGTCGAGTTCGAGCTCCATTTGTCGATTTTGGTTGAGGCTCCATTTACATTCTTGTCCATTGCCCGAGCTTCAAAATAGTCTTGTAAAGGTCCATTTCTCTCATCATTATTTTATTAAGATATTATGCTTGAATATATAATTTGATCTTATTTAGATTCATGAAGATTGTAATGTTTTTTTTTCTGCATTAATTGTTAGGTCTCATTAGCTTTGTTAAATTTTGCTACTTTCTTGATGATTAATATGAAGATTGATAAAAACATGATTTTTGGGCACGTAGTGAATGTTTGAACTTTGGGGATAAAATCTATGTCTGCTAGTTGAAATTGAAAAATGAGGTTTGGACTTTAAAAAAAAATAATGATTGGGCTCGGTGGTTGGGCTTTGGTTAATGAAACATGTACTACATCAATTGACTAATTGATAGGGGAGTAGCTTGATAAACTAGTAACTGGGCATACTCATTAATTAGCTTTCAAAGGCCAATTGTACTACAATCCAATTTAATTTATCTGGTCCAAAATATTTTCTGTGAGGCCCAATTTAGTAAGAGCAAAAGCTGACCCATTTTCCACAATTGATTTCTATAGCTCTTGACCTTACACAGATCTCAAACCCGTAAGGAAAAACAAATCATGAACACGTGCTAGTTACTTTAGGCGCGATTAATAAATCATCGTGACTATGGGTATGGTTCTCGTGGCATGGTCACGATACGTAAACCCCAACTCAAGTGCGCGTTTCACGCGACTTGACTTCAATTTCGAATAATAATAAAAATAAACATGTTGTAAATCGCGGGTACGTTTCACGTGACGTGATTTGCAATATGTACAAAAACAAATGAGTTTGCGACATCGCGACATGTTCAAATAAGTTCCATAAATAATTAAAAGCGGTTAAAAGGAATAAAAATGCACATATAGGTTTAAAACATGTATTAAATCAGATAACTAGGCTAATTATTAATAGTTGAGCGACCGTGCTAAAACCACGGAACTCGGGAATGCCTCACACCTTCTCTCGGGTTAACAAAATTCCTTACCCGGTCTTCTGTGTTCGCAGACCATAAATAAGAGTCAAATTTCCTCGATTTGGGATTCTAAAATAAATCGGTGACTTGGGACACCATAAATTATTCCAAGTGGCGACTCTGAATAAATAAATAATCTCATTTCGAATAATGTCACTTAAATTGAAAAAACTCCCTATCTCCTATCCCCTCGGGAAAAAGGAGGTGTGACAGCTCTGGCGACTCTGCTGGGGAAACGAACCCAGAACTTCTGGTTCAGGGTTCAGAATTCGAGCTTAGATGACTTTTATACTTGGTTTTTGTGTATTATCTGATTTTTTACGTGTTTGAGCCTAATGTGCTAATTGCTGCTCTTTACCGCTTTGATATTGCCGTGAACTGTATATAAACTGTTACGAAAACCCTTATTCTCTCTGAGTCTTCTAAATCTTCTGGGAAGCGTGCGCTTCGTGTGGCTTCTTTTCTATTCGAGTAATACCCTAATTTTAGAACGAGGATCGGACAAGTTGCAAAGCCGGTAAAGCTTCTGTATTCCCGGTACGCTGCCCCACTTCAGCTCGAGTTGTCCGCTCGGGTAAGCCAGGTCTAGAATAACACACCCAGGATCTAAACCTAGAATAATATAGCCTCATGCCGGATCCCTAGTAGGAACGTTTATTTGCATCACGTGCATTTGACTTTGGGGACTTAACATAGGGGTTGGGTCCGTCTAGGACAGGTTTACCCAATATAAAAGACCATCCTGATGCATTTTACATGCTACTTGTGCATATGTTTGTTTCGGCTTGCATGTTGACTGGCTTCTAGAATAGGGAATGGGAACCAAGAAAAAACAAAGAGTGAGGTAAGAAAAAAAAATTTACCTGGTTTTGAAAATCCAGGTATTTGAAAAGTACTGAAACTCTGCCGAAATTTTGAAAAAAAAGTCATTTTCAAAATAAGTCGTATTTTCCTATTGTGCCAAAACCTACCTAACTACGCGGGTCTGATTCTCACCAGATGTGACATACGTAGACAACCCCTATCAGGTCCGGCCATATTTTTTCAAAACTAACCAAAATAAGAACCTTTTGAAACATGATCATCACCGAGGGCCGTTCTTGTCAAAATAGCCTTAAAACATTCTCCTGGAGCGTCGGAAGGCTGTTTTCACAAGAATAGCCACAATGTAAACCCAAGTCAGTATTTTCTCCTATAACTAACCTCAGTTGGCAGAAACAACCCTAAAAACTTTCCTCAAGTGCTGAAGGGCCGTATTTGCAAGAAAAAAAACCTTTTTGTTACGAAATTTACTGATTTGGATTTTTAAAATTAACCACTTTGTGTTTTTGGAAAATGTGTCGGCTTTGATCTTTGTCCTCAATTTGTGTGCAGAATGAGCACTGTTGAGAATGTACCTTTTCGGGTCGTAGATGAGATTCCACTGGGACTCTACATGTGGTGGAATGACCTAGGGGAGATCAGCAAGCGTTATGTGACAAAGGCTTTAGGTGGGCTCACCGGGCTTCTGAAAATAAAACCAAGGGTTGATATAATTGAAGCTTTGATACCGTTTTGGGACCCGACGCACAATGTTTTCCACTTCTCTGATTTTGAGTTGACCCCTTTACTAGAGGAGATGGCAGGTTATGTTGGTCTTGACGGGAATCTCAGGCACCGATATCTAGTAGCACCAAGACCTGTAATCCCTCATAAGTTTTTGGACCTTCTGAGCATTAGCCGGCAGGTTAAAGATGGAAATTTGGCCAAAGGATTTTGAACATTTCATTTCTTATACAGCCGGTATGGGGATCCCCGAGGATTTGAGGCTCCGGATACTGGTTTGAGTCATCAGGGAAATAAAATCAAATGGGAAGCATGTAGAGGTTTAGCCTTCGTAGTTGCATTTTAGGCACTCTGATATGCCTAAGAATTGACAAACATATAGAGTTGGGACTTGCAGGAATGACCGACTTTATAGTCAGAAAGGCCAACGTCACTCTTATACCGATGATTCTCGCAGAAATATATCGAGCTCTAACCGCCCGTCGAGCTGGGACAAAGTTCTTTGAGGGTTGCAACTTGCTTTTGCAAATGTGGCTGGTGGAACATCTTTGCCATCGCCAGAGGTACATGAACTATGGTCTGACCGAACTCGATTGCATTAAAGAATACGAAAATCGGGTAAACGGTCATGAGTTACCAGAGGGTACTGAGGCTTGGTTTGCTTATTTGGGTTCTTTGACCGCAAATCGAATTGAGTGGACTTTCAGTTGGCTCTCGGTCAATGAGGTTATTTACATGTCTGCCGGAGTGTGCTTTTTGTTTTTATTGATGGGACTTCGAAGTATTCAGCCATATGCTTCGCATCGGGTCCTATGCCAATTGGGGAGATACCAATCAGTCCCTTATGATGAAGATTTGAGTCCACAGGTTATTGAACTATGCCTAAAAGCCGCATTCCCAGAAGAAAAGGTTCGCCAGATTTGGCACCAATGTAGGTTTCTGGAGCCACAGACTCAAGTACAGGATTTTTCTTCGGGTGAAGTAGAATCTAAATACACAGCCTGGTATGGTAAGAGAGTTTAAGTCGATCAAGAGACAGAACAGCCCGCCAAAAGACCCCATGTCCAACAATTCACCGATGGAGCGCGAGAACAGTGGGGTTGGTTAGCTAAAGAGAAAGAATACCGGACCACCATAAGCAAGCTAGTGGATCAAATCAAAAACCTCAAATTTAACAGTAGTTTGCAGGCTGCCGAGGATGAAGGAGAAAAGAAAATGTTGGCCCGAGAAAATGAAGCCCTCCGAGCTCAGATTCAGAAAATGAAAATAGTCACTGAAAACCCGGTAAGAAGCGAAAAAGATGAAAGACTCATAAGCAATCTGAGGCGGAAAGTTCATGATTATGGGGTTGATTTGACAATGGCCAGGGATGAATTGGCAAAAGCTTGGGCAAAATTGGCGAATAATGCAGAAGAATGGACAAGGTGTGTTAAGCTTTTAAAGAAAAAGTATGATAGAGGGTTCGCGATCTTAAGGGAAAAGCTGACTAATCTCGAAAATAAAATGGTCCAACAGACAAAGGATTTCAAAGCTGAAAGAGAGCATTACTATACATTGATTTCCCGATTAGAAGAGGACATACAACAATTGCAAGACCAAAACCATATGGCCACGCAGGTGTTGGAGGCCCGGTCTCAGCAAATTAGACTCGTGCTCCGAGAAAAGGGCGTCATTAGAATGAGGATTAAAGAAATCGTTGATTATGTCATAATGAAATGCCATGAATGCGAAGATATGACCAGGTCCATGTTCTTTGCTTCTGTGATGACTTTTGCTCGTCAGGTGATGAATGATTTAGAGTACCTTCAAGAAGAGATTACACGCAGGCCCGCGTCGAGACCAACTGATGTACCGCGGGCCCCCAGGGTAGTATTGGAGGCTCTTATGTATTCCTGATTTTTGTTTTTTTAATTATATTTGGCTTTGAGTCTGTATTTTACCTTTTCAAATCTGTTTTTTCTATTTTGAGTATGTATGTTTAATCGTCAGTATTTCCAAAGTCTTTGTAATAGAAAATCCCAAAAAGATTTTATTTAATGAAATATTGAAAAAAAACCAAAATTTTCTTTTCTTTTATTCTGCATTTATTTCCTGAACTACGTAATGATCTGATTCATATGGTGTCATGATACGTAGGCAATCCCCATCGGATTCGATCGTAGCTATAGAAAATCTGAGTGAAAAATAAAGAAAAAGAGAGAAAAAGAAGGAAAACTGAGTGAACAAGAAAGAAAAAAGAGTGAAAAAGAAAAGAGCGAAAACATCAATAAGGGAAGAAAAAAGAAATCAGGATTCGAAATTTGAGAAAAGAGATAGTAAAGCCGGGATGAAATATACAGCCGTTGCAAAGACATTTAGAAATATTTAACTGTTTAAGTGCATTGCATCCCCAATATGCGATTCCTTATCTGTTAAATATCTCAAACTAACCATGTTGTTGTGTGTGCAAATATCAAAGGTCCTGTTTAGGTGGTTGGTTTTGTGGTAATCTGGCTTTCCATCCTTACTTCACGAGATCTAAAGGCAGTGTTCTTATGGACTCCGAAAGTCATCTACCAATTATTGAGCCTGAGGATAGTCCGGTATCGGCTATTCCACAGTCAGAGTCCGCAGCCGCTGAAGAAAATAGGAGGCTGCGCATCCGCATGTTAGAAATGTGGGACGCTTGGTCTAATGGCAATGAACCGCCCAGTATAATCCCCGGATTTCCTGAACTGCTTCCTAGGACGAGTGGAACCTCCAATGTCCCCATCCCCGTAACTAACCCATTCATCCCGTTTGGGTACCCCACTATATCGGCCAATTTCACCGGTATGCCTTCTGAGGTTCGCCCCCAAGCACCGTTTTCAGGGGTACCTTCTACATTTTTCACTGCACCACCAGTCTCTACTATGGCACAACCAACAATTCCCAGGCCATGCTTCGAGCCTTCACCTTTCACTTTTCAAGTCCCGCAATTTCAGCTAGACAACGCTCATGTTACCTCAAACTCTTACCCTCAGCACCCGTAGTTTGAGTCTCCTATGGAACAGGAAAGAGCCATGAGAAACCCCGAGTAAGAAGAGATGGTTCGGAAGATGAAAAGCCTCGAACAAAGTCTGAAGAACATGCAAGGCCTGAGTGGCCAAAAGAGTGTCTCCTACTCCGATCTGTGCATCTTTCCTCATGTTCATTTTGCCCGTTGGCTTTAAAATGCCAAAATTCGAAAAGTACGACGGGCACGGAGACCCGATCGCTCATTTGAAAAGATATTGCAATCAGCTGAGAGGGGCAGGTGGAAAAGAAGAACTTTTGATGGCCTATTTCTGGGAGAGCTTGACGGGAATTGCGTCAGAATGGTACATAGACCATGACATCTCCCATTGGCATATATGGGATGACTTGGCCCGAGATTTTGTCAGGCAATTTCAATACAATGTTGATATAGCTCCAGATAGGAATTCTCTGACCAATTTCAAGAAGAAAACCACGGAAAGCTTCCGTGAATATGCTATCAAGTGGCGTGAGCAAGAAGTCAGAGTGAAACCGCCTATGGATGAGACAGAAATGGTCAATGTTTTCTTGCATGCCCAAGAGGCCGATTACTTTCAAAACATGATGTTTGCCATGGGCAAACCTTTTGTAGAGGCCATAAAAATCGGAGAAATAGTAGAAAATGGCCTGAAACTGGCCGAATCATAAGTCAATCTGCTTTGAGAGCCACCTCCCAAGCCATCCAGAACGGCTCGGGAGGTTTAGCAAATCGAAAGAAGAGGGAAGAAGGAGTCATGATGGCTTCAGGTTTGAGAGGCCCCCATCGATCCCACGATCATTCTTACCTACCTTCCAGAATCCCACAACACTACTACCCACATCAAGATGCAGCATATGCCGTGGCACCACCTCCCTATGCGGTGATGAATGCCCAACTTTATACATGGCCACAACAACACTACAACCAAAACCGAGCTCCACTTCCCAGAAATAACCATCCTTACCAAGCTCCATATAACCCCCGTCCCCCACAAAACAATTACCAACATAATACACGCCCCTGTGAGCATCCTAGGAGAAATGACCTCACCCCTATTGGTGAGTCCTACTCTAGCCTGTTTCCAAAATTAGTCCAGATGGGTCTATTGCAACTTGTGCCTCCAAACCGGCAAAATCCGGAATCTCCATCATACCAGCCCGGTACCAGGTGTGCCTATAATTTGGGGGCAGAGGGTCATGATATGGAGGATTGTTGGACTCTCAAGAGGGCCGTTGAGAATTTGATAGAACAAAAACGAGTGGTGCTGAGGGACGAGGAAGTCCCCAATATGACTAACAATTCATTACCGGCTCACAACAACAGGCCGGTCATTGGAATGATTTGTGATGATAAAGAGTTTTATCCAGCTTTGAAAGCTATCATCGACATTGCCGATTTAGAGGCAAGATCTAAAGCGGCGGCGAAACAAGCCAGAAATGAGAAGAAAATCACTCCAACTCCTCAAGTTGCATAAAAAGCTATGGAAACATATACTGGGGTAGGACCTGTTAAGGACGCAATTCTCTATGTTCCTAGGGCCCCAAGGAAAGAACAATTCATGTTCAACACTTCAAACTATTTGAGCAGAGGAAAGTCACGCTAAATGTGCCAAAGTTGTATGTGCCAAAAGGGACTTATGTGGCGCGGGGGCCGGTAATCCGGTAATTTCACCAAGGCTGACTGAGCCTGTGGTTATTAGCCGCTCACCACAGAGCCCTATGAGAGACCCCACATCAGTCCCCTGGAATTAGAGCAAAACAATGGTTACTTACAAGGGGAAAAAGATTATGGGAGAGGTAAACGAAATGAACCAACCTAGGAAGTACCACAACCCAGAAGAGAAAAAGAAATTAAAACTGAGCAAGGATAAACGATTTCCGCCCAAGAAGCCTGTGAGCGCTGAGGAAGCAAAAGAGTTTTTCCGAAAAATGAAAACTTCGGAATATGCAATAATTGACCAGCTCAGGAAGACTCCTTCCCAGGTTTCACTTTTATCTCTTTTTATTAGCACAAATGAACATCAGAATGTACTATTGAAAACATTGAATGAGGCATATGTCCCGGTTGAAACTTCAATTGAACAACTGGAGAGAATGGCTGAACGATTCTTTGAAGTTAATAGGATTTCCTTCAGCCGTGATGATTTGCCCCAAGAGGGAGCCGCCGACAACAAAGCCCTTCACTTGACTGTCAAATGCGAAGGTTATTATATGAAGAGAGTCATGCTAGATGGAGGGTCTGAGGTCGACATTTGCCCTCTCTCAATGCTCCAGAGGATGAAAATTGGAACAGAAAGAATTCGACCAAACAATGTCTATGTGCGCGCTTTTGATGGTGTCAAGCGAGACACAATAAGGGAAATTGATTTGATTTTGACCATTGGCCCTGTGGATTTCGAAGTAACTTTCCAGGTTCTGGACATGGATACTTCATATAATTTTCTCCTAGAAAGACCATGGAATCACGCTGCAGGAGCTGTGCCCTCCACTCTTCATCAAATGGTCAAATTTGAACATGAAAACCAAGAAATTGTTGTCCACGAGGAGGATGAACATTCCATTTACAGGGACCCTTCAGTCCCATGTCTCGAAGCTAGAGAAGGAAGTGAGCACATTGTCTACCAAGCCTTCGAAATTGTGGTCGCCGACCAATGCAAAGAAGGGGCCCCATTCCCTCAACCTTGCTTATCTAATGCCTCGGTCATGGTCGCCGCTGAAAGGATTAAACATGGGTACAAGCTCGGAAAGGGGCTCGGGGTATCTCTATAAGGCATCATAGAGCCCGTTACTTTAATTGCCAATGAGTAGTTCTTCGGCATAGGTTTCCAAGCTACAGAGGCCGATAGAAAATGGGCTGATGAGCGTAAGAAAAATAGGTGGGTCCTACCTCAGCCCGTTCTGCATCTCGCCAAGTCATTTATTGATCCCAAATATGTAGAAGAAGAAGAGGAAGAAGAGGCCTTCATGGCCAAAGAGATTGAGGATATTTGTGAAGCCATGAAACAAATGCTGTATGAGTCCCACGTGGTCCATCCGGAAGAAAGAACGAGCACTGCTGAGGTGTTATACATGGGGCCAAATGCCAAGCTTCAGAATTGGAAAGCTACCCCATTCCCTGTCAGGCGGGAATCCCGGTAGTCCAGTCTTGCCATTTTTTTTACATTACGAGTTATTTCAGGGTGTAAATCGAATGTTTTTATTTTATTGTCTTTTGATTTCGATGTAAACCCTATTATCTTCAATTCAATGAAATGAAATCAATATTTCATCGTCAATGGATGTTTCCTTTTTCTTTATTCTAATTTTTCTATTTTTCTTATCTTTTCCTTTTCAGTTCTAATAATGCGGACTTAAATAACATGACATGCTTGCGGACGTCATGCCCAGATCCTAAAACACTATCTAACTATGAAATAATGAATCAAGATCCAGAATATGATGAAGATGAGGCTTTTAGGGAAATAAATCGAGAATTGGAACAATTTGAGAATAAGCCTAAGCCAAACTTAAATGAAACTGAGCTAGTTAATTTGGGCAGTCCAGAAGAGGCCTGAGAAACCATGATAAGCATTCACGCCGATGAAAGAACTAGGGATGCATTGATCTAACTTTTGTTTGATTTCAAGGATGTGTTTGCATGGTCCTATGATGATATGCTAGGTTTGAGCGTTGATTTGGTAGTACATAAATTGCCAACTTATCCCGGTTACCCACCCGTACAACAAAAGCAAAGAAAGTTTAAAACGGAAATCAGTGATAAGATCAAAGAAAAAGTCACCAAACAATTAAAAGCTGGTGTGATTCGGGTGGTCCGATACATCACGTGGTTGGCTAATGTGGTCCCAGTGCCGAAGAAAGATGGGAAAACCCGAGTGTGTGTTGATTATCGGGATTTAAATAAAGTAAGTCCCAAGGACAACTTTCCACTTCCAAACATTCATATTCTTGTTGACAACTGTACTAAACATGAGATACAGTCTTTCGTGGATTGTTATGCTGGGTACCACCAGGTTCTGATGGATGAGGACGACGCAGAAAAGATGGCTTTCACCATGCCGTGGGGCACTTATTGTTACAGAGTCATGCCATTCGGTTTGAAAAATGCCGGGGCAACTTACATGAGTGCCATGACTGCCATCTTCCATGACATGATGCACCGGGAAATTGAGGTGTATGTGGATGATGTGATCATTAAATCCAGAACACAAGAAGGCCATGTGGGAGATCTGAGAAAGTTCTTTGAGCGTCTGCGCATGTATGACTTGAAATTGAATCCAGCCAAATGTGCATTCAGAGTTCCATATGGGAAACTTCTGGGGTTTATAGTCAGCCGGAGGGGTATTGAGTTAGATCCAACAAAGATAAAGTCTATTTGGGATTTGCCACCTCCGAGAACCAAGAAAGAGGTCATGAGTTTGCTAAGGAGATTGAATTACATCAGCAGGTTCATTACTCAACTTACTACCACGTGTGAGCCCATATTTAAGTTGTTGAAGAAAGATGCAGCGATCAAATGGAAAGATGAATGTCAAGAGGCTTTTGATAAGATCAAAGAATATCTGTCAAATCTGCCAGTATTGGTTCCACTCGAGCCAGGAAGACCTTTGTTCTTGTATCTGACAGTCTTGGAAAATTCCTTTGGCTGTGTCCTGGGGCAACATGATGTGACCGGGAAGAGAGAGAAGGCCATATACTACTTGAGCAAGAAATTTACCATTTATGAAGCCAAGTATACTTTGTTGGAAAGAACTTGTTGCGCCCTAACTTGGGTCGCCCATAAGCTCAGACATTATCTTTTGGCCTACACCACATATCTCATAACTAGAATGGATCCTCTAAAGTACATATTCCAGAAACCAATGCCCACGGGAAGGTTAACAAAATGGCAAATCCTGCTCACTGAATTCGACATTGTCTACGTCACCCGTACAACGATGAAAGCTTAAGCCTTGGCGGATCATTTAGCTGAGAACTCGGTTGATGATGAATACCAACCCCTAAGTACTTACTTTCCAGACGAGGAAGTAAATTCAGTTGAAGTAATTCCAGAAGACACCAATGCTTGGAAAATGTTCTTTGATGGAGCTGTAAATGCAAAAGATGTCGGGATTGGGGCAATTTTGGTTTTGCCCACCGGTCAGCACTTTCCGGCCACAACCCATCTTCGGTTCTTCTGTACCAACAACACCGCTGAGTAAAAAGCCTGCATTATGGGCATGAATATGGCAGTTGATCTGGATGTGGAAGAATTGTTAATCATGGGAGATTCAGATTTGATCATTCGGCAAGCCCAAGGTGAATGGGAAACTCGAGATATCAAGCTTATCCCATATAGGCAAAATATGGAAGATCTTAGCAAATGATTCAATTCCATCGAGTTCAGGTATATTCCTCGATTCCACAATGAGTTAGCTGATGCATTAGCTACTTTGGCCTCAATGCTGCCGTATCCGGGCAATGTCCATATTGACCCGCTGGAAATCCAAATTCGAGAAACGTATGGTTATTGTAATACAATTGAAATAGAACCAGATGTTAAGCCATCATGATATCAAAAGGTTTTTGAAAACAAAGAAATATCCCGAGCAGGCTAGTGGAGACCAAAAGAGAACCATTTGAAGGCTTACCAACGGTTTCTTCTTGAGCGGAGAAATCTTGTACAAAAGAACTCCAGATCTGAATCTTTTGAGGTGTGTAGATGCCCTAGAAGCTGAAAAGATCATGAACAAAGTGCATTCGGGAGTACGTGGACCTCACATGAATGGATATGTCCTTTCAAAGAAAATCATTCGGGCAGGTTATTACTGGATGACCATGGAAAAGGATTGCTTTAGTTTTGTCCGGAAGTGTCATCAGTGTCAGATACACAGTGACCTGATTCATGCACCGCCTTCAGAGTTGCATCCTATGTCAGCACCTTGGCCGTTCATTGCTTGAGGTATGGATGTCATTGGGCCAATTGAGTCGAAATCTTCAAATGGGCACATATTCATCTTGGTTGCCATTGATTATTTCACAAAGTTGGTTGAAGCAGTCACTTTCAAAGCCGTCACCAAGAAAGCGGTGGTGGACTTCGTGCATTCCAACATTATTTGTCATTTTGGTATTCCTAAAACTATCATTACAGACAATGCTGCAAATCTGAACAACTACTTGATGAGGGAGGTATGCGAACAATTTAAGATTACGCATCGTAATTCTACCCCTTATCGGCCCAAAGCTAATGGCGTTGTTGAAGCTGCAAATAAGAATATCAAGAAGATCCTCAGGAAAATGATTCAAAGTTCTAGACAGTGGCATGAAAAGCTGCCTTTCACATTATTGGGATATCGCACAACCGTGCACACATCAGTTGGGGCTATGCCTTACTTATTGGGTTTATGGCATTGAAGCCGTAATACCTGCAGAAGTTGAAATTCCCTCTCTTCGGATCATTGTTAAAGCCAAGATCGAGGATGATGAATGGTTCAAGGCCCGGTTGGAAAAATTAACTATGATTGATGAAAAGCGAATGGCTGCAGTTTGCCACGGGCAGTTGTACCAACAAAGAATGGCCCGTGCCTACAACAAGAAAGTGCGGCCCAGGAAATTCGAAGTGGGGCAACTCATTCTGAGACGTATTTTCCCGCATCATGAGGAAGCAAAAGGAAAATTTTCTCCAAATTGGAAAGGTTCTTACATTATAAGAAAACTGTTGCCGAAAGGAGCGTTGTACTTGGGAGACATTGAAGGAAATGACCCCAAAACAACTGTCAATGTAGATGCGGTCAAGAGGAAGGCTTTCATTCTTGCTACCCAAATACTGCCAGCCTTGCAAACCCTTTGAGCCAGTTCCTTTTTTTTTCTTTCTTTGATCACCCTCTTTGGAACCTGGAAGTTACTACCGAAAAGGAAAAAAAAAGATAAAAAAAATAAATAAAGTTCCTTGAACTACGTTCGACTTGATTCCGAAAGGATATGTAGGAAGCCTCTCTCTGGGGTTCATCCACACCAAAACAAAAACCCAAATTCCCCCTAAAGTGAAACTGGGGCAGATGTTATAATGGTTTGGCGATGGTTTTGTCTGAAAGGTTCCAAAGTTGTAATTAAATCCAAATCCTTTTCAAGTCCTTCCGACCAATCGGCAAAGAGATTCAAAATAAGAGGATACAGTTACCCGGATCTGATACAACAAAATGAGAGAAATAAAATGAGAGAGTCTTATCGGTGAAAACCCTCACGGGCACCGTAAGGCGATGGTAAGCAGAGAAATTCGAAAATGAGAGAGTCTTGTTAGTGAAAACTCGCAAAGAGCACTATAAGGTGATGTTGAGAAGAGAAATGAGAGAGGCCAGATGGTGAAAACCCGCAAAGGGCGCCACTGATCGAAAAGAGGATCCTCACAATCACTGGCATCAACACAGTCCTGGGCAAAGTTTCTAAGTCTCAAGGCAAGGGTTGTGCTGAATTTCTGAGAGTTGGACGGTTTACACAAATCAAGCATCTAGTACAAGAGGCATGTCATGTTCATTGAAGTCCGTATATACTCCAGATAAGTCCTTCTTTCTTTTCCCCGAAAGGGATACCTCTTGTCTAAATTCATTTGTCCATTCCATTATTTGCTTTTCTTTGAATCCTTTTTGGTTTAACTCTGTTCCAAAACTAAGACAAAGAAGGGAAGGCAGGACTGATTTACAGGGTTCTCACTTGATACAAACCAGTATGCAAAAGAAAAGGCACCAAATCTCGGCAGGGGCATCAAGCTGACTCCAACTAGCCATGTTGGCCGATGTTTCGAAATCAAAAACTCTTGAAAGAAGAAATTCAAAGTCAAATGCCCACAAAGGGCAAAATAAAAGTTGAAAAGGTTAAGTCCCACGTGACTAACCATCATGGCAAAGTCCAGAAAAGCCAGAGGTTCTCCGAGGTTAGAAATGCAATCGATATTCAGGAAACAACCAGTTGTAGCTGAAAGGGCCGAGACCAAGTGACTGAAACAATCAAGGCCACAAAACCAACTACCGTTTCAAATTGACAAATATTTCTTTGTTTGAAAAAAATAGGAAACAGCTGCAATCCAAAAGCTACCTTGCAAGAAGCAGGTGCAACCAAAACGAAATTGCGCAAAGGCTAGAAACAGTTTTGCAGCAACTACTCCAAAAGGGAAGTCTCCTCCAAAACCTTTTTCCCGCATTTACTCATTCTCTGAAATAAAAAAGAAAAAAAATGATGATGAAAAAAAAAAGAAAAGAAAAAAAGTTCAAAATCACGGCAGTATAGGATCTCCACTACCTAATCGCTTTTCCAACATAGGGTCTCCACTCCCTAGTTGATATATTTAGACATAGGTTCTCCACTCCCTAGTCGCTTTACCAACATAGGGTCTCCACTCCCTAGTTAATGATTTTTAGACATAGTGTCTCTACTCCCTAGTCACTTTTCCAACATAGGGTACTCCCTAGTTGATGATATTTTAGACATAGGGTCTCCACTCCCTAGTCTCTTTTCCAACATAGGGTCTCCACTCCCTAGTTGATGTTATTTTAGACATATGGTCTCCACTCCCTAGTCTCTTTTCCAACATAGGGTTTCTACTCCCTAGTTGATATTATTTTAGATATAGGGTATCCACTCCCTAGTTTTCTTTTCCAACATAGGGTCTCCACTCCCTAGTTGATATATTTAGACATAGGGTCTCCACTCCCTAGTCGCTTTTCCGACATAGGGTCTCCACTCCCTAGTTGATGATTTTTAGACATAGGGTCTCCACTCCCTAGTCGCTTTTCTAACATAGGGTCTCCACTCCCTATTTGATGATTTTTGGACATAGGGTCTCCACTCCCTAGTTGATGATTTTTGGACATAGGGTCTCCGCTCCCTAGTCTCTTTTCCAACATAAGGGTCTCCACTTCCTAGTTGATGATTTTTGGACATAGGGTCTCCACTCCCTAGTCTCTTTTCCAACATAGGGTCTCCACTCCCTAGTTGATGTTATTTTGTACATAGGGTCTCCACTCCCTAGTTGATATTATTTTGTACATAGGGTCTCCACTCCCCGGTTGATGTTATTTTAGACATAGGGTCTCTACTCCCTAGTCTCTTTTCCAATATAGGGTCTCTACTCCATAGTTGATGTTATTATAGACATAGGGTCTCCACTCCCTAGTCTCTTTTCCAACATAAGGTCTCCACTCCCTAGTTGATGTTATTTTAGATATAGGGTATCCACTCACTAGTCTCTTTTTCCAACATAGAGTCTCCACTCCCTAGTTGATATATTTAGACATAGGGTCTCCACTCCCTAGTCGCTTTTCCAACATAGGGTCTCCACTCCCTAGTTGATGATTTTTATACATAGGGTCTCTACTCCCTAGTTGATGATTTTTGGACATAGGGTCTCCACTCCCTAGTCTCTTTTCCAACATAAGGTCTCCACTCCCTAGTTGATGATTTTTGGACATAGGGTCTCCACTCCCTAGTTGATGTTATTTTGGACATAGGGTCTCCACTCCCTAGTCTCTTTTCCAACATAGGGCCTCCACTCCCTAGTTGATGTTATTTTAGACATAGGGTCTCCACTCCGTGGTCTCCATTCCAATATAGGGTCTCCACTCCCTAGTTAATTTTATCTTAAATGCAAGGTACACCACTCCTTGATATATTTGCCAATATAGGGTATCCCACTCCCTAGCTACATTTCCCCAATATAAGGTACACTAGTCCTTAGTTGAGATATACTTTTGACAATAAAGGAACACCATCCAAAAAAAAAGGGACTTTTTTGGGGTACACCACTCCCAACCTTTTATTGCTTTCAATAAAGAAGTAGATTAGAATTTTATTACAATAACTCATAAAATTTTCCCAGTGCAAACTGGGGCAGAAAATTTCGTTCGTTTGTTTGTTTTGGTGTTTGAGTAGGTTTTACCTCGAGGTACAGTGTTCGAGATGACCAAAAGAAGAAGTCTCAATTCAGAATAAAAGAAAAGAAAAAAATAAGTGAATCCAAAATGCAACAGCAGTTGAAAAGATGTGGAATGCTCAAGACATGACTGAAGCCACAAGCATTGGAGTCTCGGTTTGATTAGAAGAAGTTATGGAACAATGAACTGGAACCCACAGCTAGTGAGCATCAAGGTTTAGATCAGAGTCTGCATGAAGAACCAGTCAAGACTCAAGATCAAGTTTCAGAAGACTTATAGATAGGAATCTTGTAACTCATAACTCAAAGGCTTGTTTAGTTTCTTTTTTATTTTGATATAATAGCAGGACAGCGGACCGGAGCCTCGAAGGAACCTCACCCGACTCCTCAACTCATCATTCCACCATTCTCCTTGAACTACAACAACCTGATTCCCCTATAACCCGGGATATGTAGGCTGTCCAAAACCAGGACTCGGTTGCACCCTATCTTTTATTTCTTTTTCTTTTGAATAATGGTTTGGTAACAAATTAGTCACATGGCTCACCTAGTCTTTGCCTATAAACTCTTCATGTTTCCAAGCAAAGAGGGGAAGCTGTGAGCACCTAATTTTTGACTATATTTGAATTTTTATCACCTTCTACTATGTAAATATTTTAAGAAATTTAATATATATATTTTTTAGCTTTGTTACCTTTTTTTAGGGTAAAAGAATTTTGTTACATTTTTTTATATAGGGTAAAAATTAATAATAATCTAAAAGGTCAATTATTACTATTAGTATTATTTTTATTTTTATTTTTATCTTTATTTTAAAATAAAATGAATTAAAAAACCAAAACTAAATAAATTTATTATTATTATTATTATTTTTAAATTGCGGATGGGAATTAAAAAATAGTAAAAGTAGAAATATAAAATTAAAAAGTAAAAGTAAAAGTAGGTAGAAATTGTTTAATAAAAAAAGTAAAAAAAGTGAAAAATTAAAAAATTAAAAGTAAAAGAATGTGGAAATTTAAAAAAAATGAAAACTAAAATAAATTTAGAATTAAAAAATAAAAGTAATGGTATCTGATTTTTTTTTAATAAAAGTAAAAGTAAGTGGAAATTAAAAAAAAAAGTAAAATAAGTGAAAAATAAAAAACGAAGAGTAAAAAAAGTGAGAAATTAAAAAATAAAAGTAAAGGAAAGTGGGAAATTATTTTTTAAAAAAATAAGAAAATGGGAAGTGAAAATTCTTTTTAATTAAAAATAAAAAAATAAAAATAAATAAATAAAAATAGAATCTGAAAATTCTGAAATTTTTTCTATAAATAGAAGAGAAATGTGAGGGCAAAAAGGGGGGGAGAAGGAGAAAAGAAAAGGGGGAGGAGGGAATTGAGAGAAATTTATTTTTCTTCTTCTAGGATAAGGGAATTTCTACTCGTGTCATTCTTTCTTCGGCTTTCTTTCGAAAAATCCAGTAATTCATCACCTAAACTCCAGCGCCAAACCAACTAGAAACCAAGATAAAAAGCACCACAAAAACGAGCCAAAAACCCAGCGAAACAGTCCCCTTTTGTATAGAAAACAACAGCTCCAAAGTTGAGTCGTCGAGTTCGAGCTCCATTTGTCGATTTTGGTCGAGGCTCCATTTACATCCCTGTCCATTGTCCGAGCTTCAAAACAATCTTGTAAAGGTCCATTTCTCTCATCATTGTTTTATTAAGATATTATGCTTGAATATATAATTTGATCTTATTTAGATTCATGAAGATTGGAATTTTTTTTTTCTATATTAATTGTTAGGTCTTATTAGCTTTGTTAAATTTTGCTATTTTCTTGATGATTAACATGAAGATTGATAAAAAAACATGATTTTTGGGCACGTAGAGAATGTTTGAACTTTAGGGATAAAATCTATGTCTACTAGTTGAAATTGAAAAATGAGGTTTGGACTTAAAAAAAATAATGATTGGGCTCGGTGGTTGGGCTTTTCTAAATGAAACATGTACTATTGGAATTGACTAATTGATAGGGGAGTAGCTTGATGAACTAGTAACTAGGCATACTCATTAATTGGCTTTAAAGGGCCAATTGTACTACAATCCAATTTAATTTATCTGATCCAAAATAGTTTCCGTCATGCCCAATTTAGTAAGAGCAAAAGCTGACTCATTTTTCACAATTGATTTCCATAGCTCTTGACCTTACACGGATCTCAAACCCGTAAGGAAAAATAAATTATGAACACGTGCTAGTTGCTTTAGGCGCGATTAATAAATCATCGTACTATGGGTATGGTTCTCGTGGCATGGTCACGATACGTAAATCCTAACTCAAGTGCGCGTTTCACGCGACTTGACTTTAACTTCGAATAATAATAAAAATAAACATGTTGTAAATCGCGGGTGCATTTCACGTGACGCGATTCACAATATATACAAAAACAAATGAGTTTACGACATCGCGACTTGTTCAAATAAGTTTCATAAATAATTAAAAGCGGTTAAAAGGAATAAAAATGCACATATAGGTTTAAAACATGTATTAAATCAGATAACTAGGCCAATTATTAATAGTTGAGGGACCGTGCTAAAACCACGAAACTCGGGAGTGCCTCACACCTTCTTTCGGGTTAACAGAATTCCTTACCCGGTCTTCTGTGTTCGCAGACCATAAATAAGAGTCAAATTTCATCGATTTGGGATTCTAAAATAAATCGGTGACTTGGGACACCATAAATTATTCCAAGTGGCGACACTGAATAAATAAATAATCTCATTTCGAATAATATCACTTAAATTGGAAAAACTCCCTATCCCCTATCCCCTCGGAAAAAAGGAGGTGTGACAAGGTCCATATCCGGTCCAGTTTTCTAACTTAAATTTTCAATTATGAGAATAAGTGTCTCATATCATTCCGAATTCTTTCCGGACCCGAACCAACTAATCCGGTAAGTCATAAAACAACTATATAGCATAAATTGAACAGTAAATGGGGGAACGGGGTTATAACACTCAAAATGACCGACCGGGTCGTTACATTCTCCCCCTCTTAAACAAAAGTTCGTCCTCGAACGGGTTTAGAACAATACTTGGAGTCTCAAATAAGTGTGGATATTTTCTCCGCAGCTCCTGTTCAATCTCCCAAGTAGCTTCTCCGGCTGGCTGGTCTCTCCACTGCACCTTCACTGATGCTATGCTCTTTGACCTCAACTTTCGAACCTGTCGTTCTAAAATAGCCACCGGCTCTACACCGTAAGTCAAATTATCACCCAGCTATACTGTACTGAAATCCAGAATATGAGATGGATCCCCGACATACTTTCGGAGCATGGATACATGGAACACTGGATGAATACCTGATAGACTAGGTGGCAAAGCAAGTTCATAAGCCATCTCTCCAATTTTATTAAGTATCTCCAAAGGCCTAATATACTGAGGGCTTAACTTGCCTTTCTTCCCGAACCTCAACACACCCTTCATGGGTGAAATCTTGAGCAGAACCTTCTCCCCAACCATGTAAGTAACATCGCGGACCTTTCTGTCGGCATAACCCTTCTGCCTAGACTGCACCGTGAGAAGCCATTCCTAAATTACTTTGACCTTCTCTAAAGCGTCCTGAACCAAGTCAGTACTCAATAGTCTAACCTCACCCGGCTCAAACCAACCAACCGGATATCAACACCGTCTCCCATATAATGCCTCATATGGAGCCATCTGTATACTCGACTGGTAGCTGTTATTGTCAGAAAACTCCGCAAGTGGCAGGAATTTATCTCAAGAACCTCCAAAATCAATTACACAAGCGCGTAGCATATCCTCCAATATTTGAATAGTGTGCTCGGACTGTCCGTCTGTCTGAGGGTGAAATGTTGTACTCAACTGAACCTGTGTGCCCAATTCTCGCTGCACTGCTCTCCAAAACTGTGATGTAAACTGCGTGCCCCGATCTGAAATGATGGACACCGGCACACCATGTTGGCGAACAATCTCGCGGATATAAATCTCAGCCAACTATTCCAAAGAATAATTAGTACCAACTGGAATAAAATGCGCGGATTTGGTCAACCGATCCACTATCACCCAAACAGCATCAAACTTTCTCAAAGTCCGTGGGAGCCCAACTACAAAGTCCATGGTAATACGCTCCCACTTCCGCTCCTAAATTTCAAGTCTCTGAAGCAATCCTCCTGGCCTCTGATGTTCATACTTTACCTGTTGACAATTTAAACACCGAGATACAAACCCAACTATATCTTTCTTCATCCGTCTCCGCCAATATTGCTATCTCAAATCCTAATACATCTTCGCGGCGCCTGGATGAATAGATTACCACAAACTGTGAGCTTCCTGGAGAATCAGCTCACGCAAACCATCTACATTTTGGCACACATAGCCTGCCCTGCATCCGTAATACACCGTCATCTCCAATAGTGACTTCTTTGGCATCACCGTGTTAAACCGTGTCCTTAAGGACAAGCAGATGTGGATCATCATACTGGCGCTCTCTGATGCGATCATATAAAGAAGACCGAGAAACCACACAAGCCAAAACTAGATTCGACTCGGAAACATCTAATCTAACAAATTGGTTGGCCAAAGCCTGAACATCCAATGCTAAAGGCCTCTCTGCTACCGGCAAATATGCTAAGCTTCCCAAACTTTCTGCCTTACCACTCAAGGCATCGGCTACTACATTGGCCTTTCCAGTATAATTGAGAATGGTGATATCATAATCCTTAAGCAACTCCAACCATCTCCGTTGCCGCAAATTAAGATCCTTCTGTTTAAACAGATGTTGTAGACTCTGATGATCTGTATATACCTCACACTGGACACCGTACAAGTAATGCTGCCAAATTTTCAAGGCATGAACAATAGCTGCTAACTCAAGATCGTGGACTGGATAATTCTTCTCATGTACCTTTAAATGTCTTGATGCATAGGCAATCACCCTACCATTTTGCATCAGCACTGCGCCGAGACCAATACGCGAGGCATCACAATACACAGTATAAGACTCTGAACCTGTAGGCAACACTAATACTGGAGCTGTAGTCAAAGTTGTCTTGAGCTTCTGAAAGCTTTCTTCACATTCACCCGACCACCTGAACGGAGCACCTTTCTGGGTTAATTTAGTCATAGGTGATGTAATAGACGAGAAACCTCCACGAAACGATGATAATAACCGACCAAGCCGAGAAAACTCTGAATCTCAATAACTGAAGATGGTCTTGGCCAATTCTGAAATGCCTCTATTTTCTTTGGATCCACCTTAATTCCTTCACTGGACACTATATGTCCCAAGAATGCCACCGAACTAAGCCAGAACTCGCACTTAGAGAATTTAGCATAAATTCTCTCCTCTCTCAGCCTCTGTAATACAATACCCAAGTGTTGTGCATGCTCCTCCTGGCTACATGAGTACACTAGAATATCACCAATAAATACCACTACAAATAAATCAAGATATGGCTGGAATACACTATTCATCAAATGCATAAATATTGCTGGTGCATTGGTTAGCCCAAAAGACATCATAAGAAATTCATAGTGGCCATAACGAGTTCTGAATGCCGTCTTGAAAATATCCGAATCCCGAATCTTCAATTGGTGATACCCAGATCCCAAATCAATTGTGGAGAACACCCTCGCTCCCTGAAGCTAGTCAAATAAGTCATCAATACGTGGCAAGGGATATTTATTTTTGATTGTAACTTTGTTCAACTGCCTATAATCGATGCACATCCGCATAGTACCATCTTTCTTTTTCACAAACAGAACCGGTGCACCCCAAGGTGACACACTAGGCCTAATAAACTCCTTTTCAAGGAGTTCCTGAAGTTGCTCTTTCAATTCTTTTAACTCAGCTGGTGCCATACGATACGGAGGAATAGAAATGGGTTGAGTGCCCTGCACAAAGTCAATACCAAAATCAATATCCCTGTCGGGTGGCATACCCGGCAGGTCTGCAGAAAATACATCCGGAAAGTCTCGCACGACCAGTACTGAATCAATAATAGGAGAATCTGCATCAACATCTCTCACAAAGGCCAAATATGATAGACATCCCTTTTTAACCATACGTTGGGCCTTCAAATAAGAAATTACCCTGCTAGGAATAACATCTAGGGAGCCTCTCTATTTAACCTTTAGCAACCCCGGCATCGTCAATGTCACAATATTTGCGTGACAGTCCAGAATAGCATGACATGGAGACAACCAATCCATACCCAGGATTACATCGAAATCAACCATACCGAGTAATAAGAGATCATCTTTAGTCTCTAGTTCCCCAATAGTTACCACACACGACCGATACACACCACAGTAATAATATCGCCCACCGGTATAGATACACAAACAGGTGAAACTAAGGACTCACAGGGCATATCCAGATAATGAGCAAAATACGATGATACATATGAATAAGTGGAACCGGGGTCAAATAATATAGAAGCCTCCCTGTGACACTGAAACAATACCTGTGATCACTGCGTTTGAGGAAACAGCATCTAGCCTGGCAGGAAAAGCATAGAATTGAGCCTGCCGGCCACCTGATCGGCCTCCCCCTCTTGGGTGACCCCTAGCTGCCTGACCCCCACCCGAGCTGGCTGGGCGGGTGATGTAACTGCTGGAGCTGGTGCCGTTGGTCGAGAAATTAGATGTGGAGCCCCAATCAACAACCTAGGATAATCTCTCTTGAAATGACCCAATTCTCTGCACTCGAAATAACCCCTCCTCTGACGGAACTGCTGCTCCTGATAACCCAAAGAATTACCTGTAGAAGCCTGAGCAGACGAGGCATGATGAGAACTCTGCGCTGGTAGTCCACTAAATGAAGATTGGCCTGAGTGAGTACTGTAAGAACTGTGGCTAGCTGATGCACCACGATGAGCTGGACGACCCGCCTGAGCATGTCTGTAAGAATGGCCCCTACCGCGGTAAAACTGACCCCTTGAAGGAACACCGCTGAAATCACCGGAACTACGAGGCCTCTTAGCCTCCCTCTCAACCCGCTCCTGGCTACGGACCATCTTAATCTGACGAGCAATGTCGACAACCTCGTCGAAAGTAGCACCAGACACTCTCTCTCTAGTCATGAGTAATCGCAGCTGAAAAGTGAGGCCATCTATGAATCTCCTGATCCTTTCCCTGTCTGTGGGAATCAACCAAATAGAATGATGGACCAATTCTGAAAATCTCATCTCATATTGTGTCACGGGCATATCACTCTGACGAAGCTGTTCAAACTGTCTAGGCAGCTCCTCTCTGCGGGACTGAGGCACGAACTTTTCCACGAATAGACTGGTGAACTGCTGCCAGGTAAGGGGTGCTGTACCGATCGGCCTACACCTCTCGTAAAACTCTCACCATCTGAAGGCAGCCCCAGAAAACTGAAAAGTAGTGAATGAGACCCCACTAGTCTCTAGAATACCCGCTGTCCGAAGCATCCGCTGACACTTATCCAGAAAACCCTGGGCATCCTTTGACTCGGTACCGCTAAATGGTGGAGGTCGAAGCCTCTCAAATCTCTTAAGTCTCCTCTGTTCATCATCTGCCATAACAGGAACTATCGGGGCCTGAGCAGATGCAACCAGCTGGGCTGGTAGTGCCCCCGGTATCTGAAGTCCCTGTACTACCTGGTCTGCAATATGGGCAATGGGGGTAAGAGTACCTCCCCCGGCCTGAGAAGTGGCAGGTGCGTCCTGAGCCGAAACCTCCTGAGCAAGACCAGTGCAGGCTGCCAATATCTGGGCCAAGGTCTTCTGAAGACGTGGAATCTCAATGGGCACAACTGGTGCCTAAGCTGATCCCGTCGGCTCAACTATATCTAGAATCTGCTCCTGAGCTGGAGCAACTGGTGGTACAATAAGTGCTGGTCTAACTGTGGTACGAGCTATACCTCGACCTCTACCTCGGCCCCGGCCTCTACCACGACCCCGACCTCTCATGGCCATAACTGGTGGCACTGGTGGTTGACCGTCCGATCTGGTAGTACGTGTCCTCAGCATTTATAAGAGAATAGAATAGCAGAAATTTAGTTTCCAGAATCAACAAATTCCCACAACAGAATACAAGAAAGTGTAATTTTCCTAAGGGTTCTGCAGCCTCTCGAAGACAAGTACAGACATCTCCGTACCGATCCGCAAGACTCTACTAAACCTACTCATGACTCGTGAGGCCTATGTAACCTAGGCTCTGATACCAACTTATCACGATCCAAAATACCAACCTGTCGTGATGGCGCCTATCTCGGTACTAGGCAAGCCAATAATCTCGATAAACCACAATTCCTCTTAAGTTTGAAAATATAATAATTTAATACAGTATAAAATTCCACAAATACTGACACAAACACTCTCCAAAACCTGGTGTCACTGAGTACATGAGCATCTAATATGAATATAAGTCTGAAAAATATGGTCTATAATAGTCTGAGACCAAATACTGTAAACAAGGAGATAGAGGAGGAGAGACAAGGTCTGCGGAATACGGCAGCTACCTCAAAATCTCCTGAATTTCAACTGCTCGAAAGGATCAACATCCGCTATGTTCGGGAACACTTGGATCTGCACAAGAAGTGCAGGGTGTAGTATGAGTACAACCAACTCAGCAAGTAATAATAATAACTAAGGAACTGAAGATAATGACGAGCTACACAGTTATAGTTAACTTTCAGTAATTCCAACAAAGAATAAACATGCTTTCAAATCCGACAGTTTAAGTCAAATCAATTTTATATAGTTTAATTTCATGTAATCCAGATATAAAATCTTTCAGAGATTTTAAAACAATGACAGATAGCAACCAAGTGAAACAACAAATACAAAGCAAGTACAACCTCTCACCCAACAATTACTCAACTCATCACTCGGCTCTCAGCCCTTAGCACTCACACTCAATGGGTACCCGCGCTCACTGGGGGTGTACAGACTCCGGATGGGCTCCTACAGCCCAAGCACCATAATCTGCACGGACAAATCACGTGCTGCACGGACAACTCACGTGCTATAATATCCTGCATGGACAACTCACGTGCCATAATATCCTTACCTCACCAACAGGCCCTCGGCCTTACTCAGTCCTCAACCTCTCTAGTCTCTCGGGCTCTCAGAAATCACAAAGATCAGCCCAAACAAAGATAACATAATGCATCAACAAATATCAAGGAAGACTGAGGTATGATACGCAAGTAAAATCATGACTGAGCACAAGATAGAAATTAGCAAATAAATCAATAAGTACGTATCCTCTGTGGGTCCCAACAGTACTATCACATAGCCTAAGTATGATTTCTAACATGATTTATAGTCAAATTTCTTCAACACATAGAGAGCATATAGCTAACAATAAATTATTCAACTTTACAGTTTCACGGGACGGACCAAGTCACAATGCCCTCGATGCACACCCACACGCCCGTCACCTAGCATGTGCGTCACCTCTAAAATAATCACATGACATAAATCTGGGGTTTCATACCCTCAGGACCAGATTTATAACTGTTACTTACCTCAAGCCGTGAAATTCTTATTCTGCAATGTCCTTTCCTCGTGAATTGGCCTCCAAACCCCTCGAATCTAGCCATAAATAATTCGTTCAGTCAATAAAATTCATTGGAATTAATTCCATAAGAAAATGCTAATTTTCCATAAAAATCTGAAATTTAGCTCAAAAATCGCTCGTTGGGCCCACGTCTCGGAACCCGACAAAAGTCACAAAATCCAAAAGCCCATTCAACCACGAGTCTACCCATACCAATTTTACCAAAATCCGACTTCAACTCAACCCTCAAATCTGCAAATCTTATTTCCAAAGTTCTAAGTTCCAATCTCCGATTTACACCTCAAAATCACGTAATCTAGTCGGATTATTCAATCATAATTCAATATTATGCAGTAGAAATGATCACAAGGGACTTACCTCAAGTTTTTCCTTGAAAATCTACCAAAAATCTTGGCCTTCGATTCTGCCTCGATCTTGGCCTTCGATCGAGGTCCTCGATCCTAGGCCTCAATCCTAGGACTCGATCGTGGCTTCTATCCTAGTCCTCGATCATGGCCCTCGACCCTGGCCTTCGATCATGTCTTCGATTATGTCTTCGACCCTGCTTTCAATCGTGGCCCTCGACCCTGGGCTCGATCATGGCTTTGATCATAGGCTCGATTTCTGGCAGATTCTGGGCTCGATTTCTAGGCTCGATTCTGGCAGATTCTGGGCTCGATTCTGGCAGATTCTGGGCTCAATTCTAGGAGACGAAAATTGCAGCAGAAGGAAATTGCAGCAGCTATTTTTGTCCACTTTTTGATCCGTTAACCATCTGAAACTCACCCGAGGCCCTCAGGACCTCAATCATATATACCAAGAAGTCCTAAAACATCATACAAACTTAGTCGAGTCTTCAAATCACATCTAACAATACTAAAAATACGAATCAAACATAGATTCAAGCCTAATGAACTTTGAAACTTTTCATTTCTACAAACAACGCCGAAACCTATCAAATCACGTCCGATTGACCTCAAATTTTGCACAAAAGTCATAAATGACATAAGAGAGGTACTCAAATTTTCGGAATCGAATTTCGACCCCGATATCAAAAAGTCAACCCCCTGGTCAAACTTCCCAAAAATTAAACTTTCGGCATTCCAAGCCTAATTCCACTACGGACCTCCAAATAATATTCCGGACACGCTCCTAAGTCCAAAATCACCATACGGAGCTATTGGAATCATAAAAATTCAAATCCGAGGTCATTTACACATAGGTCCATATCCGGTCCATTTTTCTAACTTAAATTTCCAATTATGAGACTAAGTGTCTCATTTTATTCCGAATTCCTTCCGAACCCGAACCAACTAACCCGGTAAGTCAAAAAATAACTATATAGCATAAATTGAGCAGTAAAAGTAGGAACGGGGTTATAACACTCAAAATAACCGGCCGGGTCGTTACATCCCCGACAATATTTTACAAATGAATTATCACTTGAACTTCAAGTTCATATTTCTTGTACGAGGATCTAGATGTACTCATAATAATTCATTCCACGTATCACTTTTTCAGCTGCTCATTTTATCCCCTAATATTGGGGTCCCCAACATATATCTCAACCTTCTTTGGGGACCCATCTTTGTGCATTGTGGTTGGCTAATTAAATCATATAGCACATCCATATTTTTAGATAAAAATTATTTGGTTCTTGACCGTGAACGAATTGTGATAGGGAGAATTTATCTTAACTTGTTGGCTAGATGCGTAGAAGTGATGTTGTATATTAAATAATATACCTCATACCAAATTTATTTTTGGGACTTTTGTTCTCATAACCAATGGTTTAGCTATAATTGGAGGCATACAATTTCTGCTAATCCAACTTGGATTTAAACCAACTTGGATTTAAACCGACATTATCATCACAACTTACATTCTGGAACTGTGCTCTAATAATTTGAGCAAGCAACCTGGCAAAAGCCAAACTGTAAGTTGTTAACCAACGCACATGTGACCATACAATAGATGCATCTATTAAAATTATATAATAGCAAACGGTCCACATGGCAGGTGACTGAACCCATATATATATATATATATATATATATATATATATATATATATATATATATATTTGTTCTAGAAATCAAGGGATTCAATTCCAACATTAACTGGTATATCATGAGAAGAAGCAACACA
The DNA here is from genome assembly GCF_000390325.3 of Nicotiana tomentosiformis. Classification (NCBI taxonomy): domain Eukaryota; kingdom Viridiplantae; phylum Streptophyta; class Magnoliopsida; order Solanales; family Solanaceae; genus Nicotiana; species Nicotiana tomentosiformis. Next base: position 34,271,005 of record NC_090818.1, on the reverse strand, counting down.
AGAGAATTCTTGAAGAATCTTGTATTTCTTCAATATATGCCATTGTAAATTCTCAATTAATTTTTGTATCATAATTGAATCGGGATGGACAACCGTTCATGCCAACTGATATTTGTTTCAGTAAACCTCTAGTTTACTTGTGGTATGTGACTCTATCATCATGCTTATACATGTGTAGTACAAACAGACGGAAAGTCGATTAACCTTTTATATTTACCCGGTATGAATATAGTAATATGAAAATATCCAATCTTTCTTTCATTTATAGTCTCAATATGCCAACCACTTTGGATAATATCTTTGAAACTCAAAAAGGTTTTTTTTAAGACTTACTACAATATCAATGTCATGAACAATTTTATTTATCCGGGTAGTAACAAATTAGTTCTTCTGGAGCTCTTAATTGATTTTGTACTGTAAGATCTTTTGTCACACCATCCATATGGTGAATGTTTCATTTACGAAAAAAATCATATCATAATAATTGTCATGGTCAAAATCATCATAAGCAAAAAGATTTCTTGCTTTAATTTTGCTTTTAATAACTTTTTATAAGGATGGCAAAATATTTTTGGCGTACCACATGTACGCGACCAATGACGTATTCATGTAACCACACAGTAATGTTCATTATCTTTCTTTCTCTCAAACCCTCCGTAGAGGTGAGCTGTAGTATTTATTCAATCACGCATCATCACATTCTTATGCATAATTTGTATCAATATATATTTTCACATTCACTTTCAGGAATGAGTCTACATTTACAATTCTTATCACAAGTCACATTTTCAAAGAATGAACCATAATCATCTGAACGTGTCTCATATTTATAGACCATATTGATACACATTTCCTTCGCCTTTGAAGGATAATTTTGAGAACCCTTGTTGTTCTCCTTTTTATGATTGTCATAATGATGACTATTATTATTTTTAATCTTTGGCACGCCCACGTTCATTGGTCAACCACTTGTTTTTATTTAGACTTATTATGCATCACTATCATATTCACTTCAAGGATGAAGCAAATCAAGTGGGACGCAAACCCAATGCCTTACCTATATAAATGCATGTTATGCCATAATATGTTGAGATTCAAACCCAATACCTTAGCCGTATAAGGAATGTTATGTCATAATATGTTGGGACTCAAACCTAATGTCTTATCATTATAGTGCCTCAGGACTTTAACTCGATGTCTTACCCTCGTGGTGTGTTGGGACTTGTGTCCATTGTCTTACCCTTAACTAATGGTATAATAAGTTGTAACGACCCAACCGGTCGTTTTGAGAGTAATAGGCCCGATCCCCTATTTTCTACTTTCCTCGTATCTGTTTCTGCTTATGTGACTTACCGGGAGGTCTTGTTTTTGGTTTCGGAGTGTTTTGGGATACGTAGTCCCTAAAACAGAAGCTTAAGTCTTAGGATTTTTACCGTAGTCGGAACTGTGTGAAGCCGACTCCGGAATGGAGTTATGTCGGTTCCGTTAGCTTTGTTGGGTGATTTTGGACTTAGGAGCTTGTAAGTAATGTGATTCAGAGGTCCGTAGTAGAATTAGGCTTGAATTAGCAAAAGTTGGAATTTTGGCGAATTTGGCCGGCAGTGGAAATTTTGATATCATGGTTGGATTTGATTTCCGGGAATTGGAGTAGGTTCGTGGTGTCATTTAGGACTTGCGTGCAAAATTTGAGGTCAATCAGACGTGGTTTGATAGGTTTCGGCGTTGTTTGTGGAATTTGGAATTTTAGAAGTTCTTTAGGCTTGAATCCATGTGTAATCTGTGTTTTGATGTTGTTTTTAGGTAATTTAAAGGTTCGACTAAGTTCGCATTGGGTTATATGACTAGTTGGTATGTTTGGTTGAGGTTCCGGGGGCCTCGGGTTGATTTTCGGTGGTTAACGGACTTGATTTTGAGTTGATGAAGCAACTGGAGTGTTGTTGCTACTGGTGTAACCGCACCTGGGGAGTGGGCACAGCAGGTGCGAGCCCGCAGAAGCTGGGAAGGAATCGTAGAAGCGGACAAGGACGAGTTGAGTAGATGTCGCAGGTGCGAAGATTTTCCCGCAGATGCGATGGCCGCAGAAGCGGGCAGGTAGGCGCATGAGAGATATCGAGCCGCAGGTGCGATGGGTTTCCCACACCTGCGATAGGCGCAGATGCGGTCCTTTGATCGCAAAAGCAGAGGCCACAGACAAGTGACTTCTGCTTGAGCTGGAATACTTCCGCAGAAGCGGCCCCGCAGGTGCGGATAAATGGCCGCATGTGCGAAAAGTCTGGGCAGAAGGTTTTAAAGCAAGGGCTCACGATTTTTGTCTTATTTCAACATTTTGGACTCGGACTTAGGCGATTTTGGATAAGGTTTTCGAGGTGATTATTAAGGTAAGCTTCTTGTACTCGTTTTGGATCATAAAACTTGTTTCCCTACTGATTTCCCCACCTAATTAGTGAGATTTTGAAGTAATATTTCGGGGTTTAGGGCTTGAGAATTGAAGAGTGGATTTTATGGAATTGGGTGACCAAATGGTGTCGGAGTTTGATAAATTTGGTATGGTTAGACTCGTGAGTGAATGGGCTTTCGGGTTTTGTGACTTTTTTCGGATTTTGAGGCGTCAGCCTGGGGGCCGGGTTGAGCCTATTTCGGATATTGGCTTATAATTTTGTGTTTTTCTTGTGGAATTGGTTCCTTTAGCCTATATTAATTATACCGTACTACCTGCGGCTAGATTCGAGGCGTTTGGAGACTGATTCGAGAGGCAAAGGTATTTCAGAGTAGGATTTTGCGCGGTTTGAGGTAAGTAACAGTTTTAAATCTGGTCCTGAGGGTATGAAACCGTAGATTATTGTATTATGTGAGTATTTTAGAGGTGACGCACATGCTAGGTGACGAGCATGTGGGCGTGCACCATAGGAATTGGGACTTGGTCCGTTTCGCGGAACTGTAAAGTTGAATAACTCATTGTTAGCTCTATGCTCTCCCTGTGTTATAGAAATTTGACTGCAAATCATGTTAGAAATCCTGCTTAGGCTATGTGATGATACTGTTGGGACCCGCAGAGGTCGCATACTTGTTGAATTATTTGCGAATTGCTGTCTTGTACTCAATCATGCTTTTACTTGTATATCATATCTCAGTCTCTTCTTGATTCTTGTTGATACATTATGTTATTTTTGTTTGGGCTGATCTTTATGATTTCTGAGAGCCCGAGAGACTAGAGTGGTTGATGACTGAGTGAGGACGAGGGCCTGTCTGTGAGGTATTGATACTATGGCACGTGAGTTGTCCGTGCAGCACGTGAGTTGTCTGTGCGGATCCATATATTGATACTATAGCAGGTGAGTTGTTCGTGCAGCACGTGAGTTGTCTATGCGGATTATAGCCTTGGGCTGAAAAGAGCTCCTCCGGAGTCTGCACACCCTTAGTGAGCACATGTACCTATTGAGTGTGAGTACTGAGGGCTGAGAGCCGAGTGATTGACCTGTTGTGATGAGTTGAGTGACTGTTTCCTTGAGAGGCTGTATTTTCTTTTCATTTGTTGTTGCAATTGGTTGCTATCTGTCATTGTTGTTAAATTTTTAAAAGATTTTATATCCGGATTACTCGAACTTAAACTGTATAAAACTGATTTGACTTAAACTGCCAGATTTGAAAGCATGTGTAATCTTTGCTGGAATTATTGAAAATGAACCATAACTATGTAGCTCATCACTATCTTCAGTTCCTTATTTATTATTGTTACTTACTGAGTTGGATGTACTCACGTTACTCCCTGCACCTCGTGTGCAGATCCAGGTGTTGCCGGACATGGTGGACATTAATATCGTGCGTGGTTGAGTATCGGAGTCTTACGAGGTAGCTGCCGGCATTCGCAGTCCTTGTCCCTCCTTTATTGTTATCTTTTCTTTCTTGTAATGGCATTTTGACACAGACTGTTGTAGACTCTGTTTTTAGACTGGTTCTTTAGATGCTCATGACTTAGTGACACCCCGATGTCGGGCTATTTTTTTCCATACTTATGCTTTGGGTTTTACCCCATTTTTATGAAAAACTCCGGTTATTTTTAATGTCTTAACTCATTTCTGTTAAATGTTGAAAGTGTTTTTGAAATATTGGCTTGCCTAGTATAACGATAGGCGCCATCACGAAGGGTTAGGTTTTGGGTCATGACAAGTTGGTATCACAGCCTAGGTTACATAGGTCTCACGAGTCATGAGCAGGTTTAGTAGAGTCTTGGGATCGGTACGGAGACGTCTGTACTTATCTTCGAGAGGCTGCCGAACCCTTAGGAAACTTTACATTGTTGAATTCTTGTCGTGCGAATCTTTTGATTCTGGTAACTAAATTTTTGTTGTTCTAATTCTCTCACAGATAGTGAGGACGCATACTAAGGGGCATGATGGAGAACCACCAATACCACCAGGCAGGGCCGCGAGAGGCCGAGGTCGCGGTAGAGGCCGCAGTAGGGGTAGAGGTGCAACTTGCACCGTAGCTAGGGAAGCACCTGCAGATCCACCAATTTCCCCAGTTCAGGAGCATGCTCTAGTTGTGGATGAGCCTGTGGGATCGGCTCAGGCACCACCCATGCCCATTGTGATTCTAGGCCTTCAGGATGCCTTAGTTCAGATTTTGACCGCATGTACCGGCTTTGCTCAGGCGGTCTCTGTTTCGGCCGAAACAACCACTTCTCAGGCCGGGGGAGGTGCTCACACTCCCGCCACCCGCACACCAGAGAAGGTGGTACAGGGACTCCAGTCACCGGAGGTACCACCAACCCATCTTTTTATAGCTGCTCAGGACTATGTAGTTCATGTCATGCCTGATGATGAGCAGCATCGATTAGAGAGGTTTGGGAGACTCCAGCCTCCATCTTTCAGAGGTACCGAGGGAGAGGATGCACATGGTTTCTTGGATAGGTGCTAGAGGATACTCCGTACAACAGGTATTCTAGAGGCCAGTGGGTTCTCGTTCACTACTCTTCAGTTCTCTAGGGCTGCCTTTAGTTGGTAGGAGGCTTACGAGAGGCGTAGGCCGGTCGGCAAAGCACCCATTACATGGCTGCAGTTCTCCGGTCTATTCCTAGAGAAGTTCGTGCCTCTGTCCCGCAGAGAGGAGTTGTGCAGGCAGTTTGAGCAGCTTCGTTAGGGGGATATGTCCGTGACACAGTATGAGATGAGATTTTCTGAGTTGGCCCATCATTCTATCTAGTTGGTTCCCCCAGATAGGGAAAGGATCAAGAGGTTTATAGATGACCTCACTTTTCAGTTGTGATTGCTTATGACTAAAGAGAGAGTGTCTGGTGCTACTTTTGATGAGGTTGTCGACATTGTTCGTCAGATTGAGATGGTTCGCAACAAGGAGCGGGTTGAGAGGGAGGCCAAGGGGCCTCGTGGATAGGGTGGATTCAGCAGTGTTCCTTCTGGGGGTCAGTTCCACCATGGTAGGGGTCGTCCTTTCAGACATGCTCAGACGACTCACCTAGTTCACCGTGGTGCATCATCTGGCCATGGTGCACACAGCTATCAGCAGGGCCAGTCTTCATTCAGTGCACTACCAACGCAGAGTTCTCACCCTGCCTCGTCATCTCAGGTGTCTATGGGTAGTTCCTCACGGTATCAGGAGCAACAGTTCCGTCAGAGGAAGGGTTGTTTCGAGTGTAGAGATTTTGGTCATATTAAGAGAGATTTCCCTAGGTTGTTGGGTGGTACTCCACAACAGAGTTCTAGGTCGATGGCACCAGCACCAACAGCTTCACCACTCGCCCAGCCAGCAAGGGGTGGGGCTCAGTCAGCTAGGGGTCGCCCTAGAAGGGAAGGCCGATCAGGGAGCGGCCAGGCCCGTTTCTATGCTCTTCCTGCCATACCGAATGCCATTGCTTCGGATTTCGGATGCTGTGATTACAAGTATTATCTCAGTTTACCATAGAGATACCTCTGTATTATTTGACCCTGGTTCCACTTATTCATATGTGTCCTCGTATTTCGCTCATTATTTGGATATTCCCCGTGAGTTTCTAGTTTCATCTATTCATATATCCACTCCAGTGGGCGATGCTATTACTGTGGACCGTGTATATCGATCATGTGTGGTGACTATTAGGAGTATGGAAACTAGAGTGGACCTCTTGACATGATTTTGGGTATGGATCGGTTGTCTCCATGTCATGTTGTTCTAGATTGTCACGCTAAGACCGTGACGTTGGCGATGCCGGAGTTACCGAGGGTTGAGTGAAACGGCTCCATAGACTATGTTCCCAATAGAGTGATTTCATACTTGAAGGCTCAGCAGATGGTTGAGAAGGGTTGTCCATCTTATCTGGACTTTGTGAGGGATATTAGTGCAGAGACCCCTGCTAATTATTCTGTTCCGGTGGTGCGAGATTTCCCGGATGTGTTTTCCGCAGTCCTGCCGGGCATGCCACCTGACAGGGGTATTGACTTCAGTATTGATTTGGTACCGGGAACTCAGCCCATTTCCATTCCACTGTATCGTATGGCACCGGCAAAGTTGAAGGAATTGAAAGAGCAGCTTCAGGAACTCCTTGATAAGGAGTTTATTCGGCCTAACGTGTCACCTTGGGGTGCACCAGTTCTATTTATAAAGAAGAAGGATGGTACTATGAGAATGTGCATTGAATACAAGCAGTTGAACAAGGTCACAATCAAGAACAAGTATCCTTTTGCCATGTATTTATGATCTATTTGACCAGCTTTAGGGAGCGAGGGTGTTCTCCAAGATTGATTTGAGGTCAGGGTATCACCAGCTGAAGATTCGGGACTCAGATATTCTTAAGACAGCTTTCAGGACCCGATATGGCCATTATGAGTTTCAGGACCTGACAGCTAACAAACGCCCCAACAACTTTCATGCATCTGATGAACAATGTGTTTCAGCATTATCCTGACTCATTCGTTATTGTATTCATTGATGACATCCTAGTGTACTCTCGTAGCCAGGAGGAGCACGTCCAGCATCTGAGGATTGTGTTACAACGGTTGAGTGAGGAGAAGATTTATGCAAAGTTCTCCAAGTGTGAGTTTTGGCTCAGTTCAGTGGCGTTCTTGGGACACGTGATGTCAAGTGAGGGTATTCAGGTAGACCCGAATAAGATAGAGGAGGTTCATAGTTGGCCCAGACCGTCCTCAGCCACGGAGATTCGGAGTTTTCTCGGTTTGGTTGGTTATTACCGTCGTTTTGTGGAGGGATTCTCATCTATTACATCGCCCTTGACTAAATTGACCCAAAAGGGTGCTCCTTTCAGGTGGTCGGAGGAGTGTGAGGAGAGCTTTCAGAAGCTCAAGACTGCTTTGACAACGACTCAAGTTCTAGTTCTACCATCAGCTTCTAGTTCTTACAGAATGTATTATGATGCCTCACGGATCGACATTGGGTGTGTTCTGATGCAGGAGGGTAGAGTGATTGCTTACGCTTCACGCCAATTGATGCCCCATGAGAAGAACTATCCTATCCACGACCTTGAGTTAGCAACTATTGTTCACGCCATGAAGATTTGGCGGCACTATTTGTACGGGGTCTTTACACTGATCATTGGAGTTTGCAGCATCTGTTCAAATAGAAGGATCTTAACTTGCGTCAGCGGAGGTGGTTGGAGCTTCTTAAGAACTACGATATCACCATTTTACACCATCCTGGGAAGGCCAATGTGGTGGCCGATGCCCTGAGTCGTCGGGCAGAGAATTTGGGGAGCTTAGCATATCTTCCAGCAGCAGAGAGTCCATTGGCATTGGATGTTCAGGCCTTAGACAACCAGTTTGTTAGATTGGATATTTTTGAGCCGAGCCGAGTATTGGCTTGTGTGGTCTCTCGGTCTTCTCTTTATGATCGTATCAGGAAGCGTCAGTGTGATGACCCCCACCTGCTTGTCCTTAAGGACATGGTCCAGCATACTGATTCTAAAGAGGTCACTATTGGGGACTATGGTGCATTGAGGATGTAGGGTAGGCTATGTGTGCCCAATGTAGATGGTTTGCATGAGTGGATTCTCTAGGAGGCTCACAGTTCGCGGTATTCTATTCATCCGGGTGCCGCAAAGATATATCAGGACTTGAGATAGCATTACTGGTGGAGGAGAATGAAGAAGGACATAGTGGAGTATGAAGCTCGGTGCCTAAATTGCCAATAGGTGAAGTATGAGCATCAACGACCAGGTGGGTTACTTCAGAAGTTAGAGATTCCAGAGTGGAAGTGGGAGCGGATCACTATGGATTTTGTTGTTGGACTCCCACGGGCTCAGTGGAGGTTTGATGCAGTTTGGATGATTATGGACCGGCTGACCAAGTCAGCTCATTTCATTCCTGTGATGACTACCTATTCTTCCGAGCAGCTGGCTCGAGTGTATATTCGCGAGATCGTCAGGCTTCATGGCGTACCGGTATCTATCATCTCTAACCGGGGTACGCAGTTTAAATCACGGTTCTGGAGGGCCGCGCAACATGAGTTGGGTACTCGAGTGGAGTTGAGCACAATATTTCACCCTCAGGCGGATGGACAACCTGAGTGCACTATTCAGATATTAGAGGATATGCTCTATGCGTGTGTGATGGAGTTTGGGGGTTTGTGGGATCAGTTCTTGCCTCTAGCAGAGTTCACTTACAACAACAATTACCAGTCGAGCATCCAGATGGCACTGTATGAGGCTCTATATGGTTAGCGGTGTAGGTCTCCGGTAGGTTGGTTCGAGCCAGGCGAGGCTAGATTATTGGGTACAGACTTGGTTCAGGATGCTCTAGAGAAGGTTAAGGTGATTCAGGATAGACTACGCACAGCCCAGTCCATACAGAAGAGTTATACGGATCGGAAGGTTTGCGATGTTGCATTCATTGTTGGAGAGCGGGTCTTGCTACGGGTGTCACCCATGAAGGGTGTTATGAGGTTCGGAAAGAAAGGAAAGCTGAGCCCGAGGTTTATCGGTCCATTTGAGGTGTTGCGATGTGTTGGGGAGGTTTCTTATGAGCTTGCCTTGCCTCCCAGTTTAGCAGGAGTTCACCCACTATTCTATGTTTCTATGCTTCGGAAGTATCGCGGCGATCCGTCTCACGTGTTGGATTTTAGCTCAGTCCAGTTGGACAAGGATATATCTTACGTTGAGGAGCCAGTGGCTATTTGGGATAGGTAGGTTAGAAAGCTAAGGTCAAAGAACATTGCTTCTGTGAAGGTTCAGAGGAGGGGTTAGCAGGTCGTGGAGGCGACTTGGGAGACCGAACATGATATGTGCAATCGTTATCCTCATCTTTTCACCACTTCAGATATATCTCTATGCTCGTTCGAGGACGAACGATTGTTTTAAGAGGGGGAGGATGTAATGACCCGGCCGGTCGTTTTGAGTAATAGCCCCGATCCCCTATTTTCTGCTTTCCCGTGTCTGTTTCTGCTTATGTGACTTGCTGGGAGGTCTTGTTTTTGGTTTCAGAGTGTTTTGGGACATTTAGTCCCTAAAACGAAAGCTTAAGTCCTAGGATTTTGGCCGTAGTCAGAATTGTGTGAAGACGACTCCGGAATGGAGTTCCTTTAGCTCCGTTGGATGATTTTAGACTTAGGACCGTGTCTAGAATGTGATTTGGAGGTTAGTAGTAGAATTAGGCTTGAATTGGCGAAAGTTAGAATTTTGGCAATTTGGCCGGCAATGGAAATTTTGATATCGGGGTCGGATTTGATTTCTGGGAATTGGATTAGGTTCGTGGTGTCATTTAGGACTTGCGTGCAAAATTTGAGGTCAATCGGACGTGGTTTGATAGGTTTCGGCGTCATTTGTGGAATTTGGAAGTTTAGAAGTTCTTTAGGCTTGAATCCGGGTGCAATCTATGTTTTGATGTTATTTTGGGTGATTTGAAAGTTCAACTAAGTTCGCATTGGGTTATATGACTAGTTGGTATGTTTGGTTGATGTCCCGGGGGCCTCGGGTTGATTTCGGGTGGTTAACAGACTTGATTTTGAGTTGAAGCGGCAACTGAAGTGTTGTTGCTAATGGTGTAACCGCACCTGCGAAGTGGGCACCGCAGGTGCGAGCCCGCAGAAGCGGGGAAGGAACCGCAGAAGTGGCCAAGGATGAGTTGAGTAGAGGTCGCAGGTGCGAATATTTTCCCGCACATGCGTTGACCACAGAAGCGGGCAGGTGGGCACAGGAGCGAGATCGAGCCGCAGGTACAATGGGTTTCCCGCACCTGCGATAGGCGCAGATGCGGTCCTTTGATCGTAGAAGCGGAGGCAGCAGAAAAGTGACTTACGCAGGAGCGGGAATGTTTCCGCAAAAGCGGCCCCGCAGGTGCGGATAAATGGCCGCAAGTCCGAAAAGTCTGGGCAGAAGGTTTAAAAGCAAAGTTTCACGATTTTTGTCTTATTTCAACATTTTGGACTCGGACTTAGGCGATGTTGGAGAAGCTTTTCGACGTGATTATTGAGGTAAGCTTCTTGTACTCATTTTGGATCATAAAATGCGTTTCCCTAATGATTTCCCCACCTAATTAGTGAGATTTTGAAGTAAAATTTGGAGGTTTAGGGCTTGAGAATTGTAGAGTGGATTTTGGGAAATTGGATGACCAAATGGTATCGGATTTTGATAAATTTAGTATGGTTAGACTCTTGAGTAAATGGGCTTTCGGATTTTATGACTTTTGTCGGATTTCGAGGCATGGGTCTGGGGGCCGGGTTGAGCCTATTTCGGATTTTGGCTTATAATTTCATATTTTTCTTCTGGAATTGATTCCTTTGGCCTATATTAATTATACCATACTGCTTGTGGCTAGATTTGGGGAATTTGGAGACAAATTCGAGAGGCAAAGGCATTTCGGAGTAGGATTTTGCGCGGTTTGAGATAAGTAAAAGTTTTAAATCTGGTCCTAAGGGTATGAAACCCCAGATTATTGTATTATGTGAGTATGTTGGAGGTGACGCACATGCAAGGTGACGGTTGTGTGGGCGTGCATTATAGGAATTGGGACTTGGTCCGTTCCGCGGAACTGTAAAGTTGAATAACTCGTTGTTAGCTATATGCTCTCCCTATGTTACAGAAATTTGACTGCAAATCATGTTAGAAATCATGCTTAGGCTATGTGATGATACTGTTGGGACCCGCAGAGGTCGCGCACTTGTTGAATTATTTGCTATTTATTGTCTTGTACTCAGTCATGATTTTACTTGCGTATCATATCTCAGTCTCTTCTTGATTTTTGTTGATACACTATGTTATTTTTGTTTGGGCTGATCTTTATGATTTCTGAGAGCCCGAGAGACTAGAGAGGTTGATGACTGAGTGAGGCTGAGGGCATGTCTATGAGGTATTGATACTATGGAACGTGAGTTATCTGTGCAGATCCACATATTGATACTATAGCATGTGAGTTGTCCATACGGATTATAGCCTTGGGCTGAAAGGAGCCCCTTCGGAGTCTGCACACCCCCAGTGAGCGCAGGTACCTATTGAGTGTGAGTACTGAGGACTGAGAACTGAGTTATTGTGCTGTTGTGATGTGTTGAGTGATTGTTGCCCTGAGAGGCTGTATTTGCTTTTCATTTGTTATTGCACTTGGTTGCTATCTGTCATTGTTGTGGAATTTAAGAAAGATTTTATATCCGGATTACCAGAACTTAAACTGTATAAAATTGATTTGACTTAAACTGCCGGATTTGAAAGCATGTCTATTCTTTTCTGGAATTATTAAAAATGAACTATAATTGTGTAGCTCGTCACTATTTTCAGTTCCTTATTTATTATTGTTACTTACTGAGTTGGATGTACTCACGTTACTCCTTGCACCTCGTGTGTAGATCCAGGTATTGCCGGACACGGTGGACATTGATATCGTGTGTGGTTGAGTATCGGAGTCTTACGAGGTAGCTGCCGGCGTTCACAGTCCTTCTCCCTACTTTCTTGTTATCTTTTCTTTCCTATATTGGCATTTTGACACAGACTGTTGTAGACTCTGTTTCTAGACTAGTTGTTTAGATGCTCATGACTTAGTGACACCCCGATGTCGGGCTATTTATTTTTCGCACTTATGCTTTGGATTTTACCCTGTTTTGTATAAAAAAACTCTGGTTATTTTAAATGTCTTAACTCATTTCTGTTAAATATTGAAAGTGTTTTAGAAATGTGGGCTTGCCTAGAATCACGATAGGCGCCGTCACCACGGGTTAGGTTTTGGATCGTGACATAAGCCAAAGCATGTTAGATCTCACTCTCAAGCCATAATCACTATCATAGAAAATAACTAAGTTAGAAATAATAAATACAAGTATTGTGACTTGATTATTTTTCTCTCCAACGAATTGTATTTAATAAAGTTAACTGACAGAATGTTTGAAAGTATTTTTACACACCTGAGCAAATTAAATCAGTTAACATGCATAAAATAAATCAAAAGTTTGTTAAAGAAAAACCGTTCACTAGTATTATGCATGCAATTGTAGAAACTAACAAAATTATATTCATCAAGCATGAACAAAATATATTTAAAGCTTTTCAAAGTTTGGCTAGATATAACTGAGGGTTCAAAAGAATATCTTTTCATGAAATAATATAAATATCTAAGCATGTATATATATCTTCAACCCATTAGAGCTTAATTATGCTAACCCAATATTTTTATAAAGCTTACAAGTGATTTAAATTCCAACAAGTAATATGGTACACCAACATATTCATGTGACATAAGTATTATAAATTAGTAAGTCACTTTACCAGATTGAAACTATTTTGCTCAAATCTATTTGGCATGTTAATTTCATAAAAACTCGAGAGAGAGTAATTATTATATGCTCATTTGCTGAATCAAATATGACATATAGAGGTATGAGTGCACCAGGAAGAATATAAAGATTATACCTCCCCGGATCTCTAGAGAAAGAAAGGTTTACCACAACACTATCAAGAGTATATATGTACCATGTTAGTGTAGCAATTGTCTAGTACATACTAGACCTTCGTAGAAAAACTTGTCCATCCCTGCTATGTACTGTGTGGTTACAGTTTGCCATTTAAAAAAGTAAAAGTATTCTTTTCGTGAACATCCCATAAATCAGTTGCAAGAAGTGAAATTCAACTTCAGTAAAATTGGAGAAGTTGTGCTAATAACGTTTTAAGAAACTTAGCTCAAAGCTATAATATAAAACAAGAAAATAGACGAGAATGTAGGAAGCAAGAGATGAAATATTCTTATTTCTTCCATGTATTCAAGTGTGTACAATTTGATGCCCAAAATCACTATTTATAGGATGATATTTAGGTAATACAAAGGGATTCCATGAATATGGTATTAACTATTGAGAACGTGGGGGATGATCATGGATGAGGTTATGAAGGTGTGAGAGTTACAATCATAATGGTAAGAAGTAGTGGGAAGTTAATGAAGAAGAGTAGTGGGAGTAACGTTTTTAGGAGTTATAAACATCCACTACATAATATAATATTTCATAACAGGCCTTCTTTTTTAGCCTTTCATTTAAGGCCTTCTTAGCCAATTCTCTTTCATGTGAATTAAGACTTGTTATCTCATTATAGCTGAGTCTTAATGTGATGCCCCAAAAGGTCATTCTTAAATTTAATAATTAATTCTATGTTCTAAGACCTCAAAAGGCACTATTCATGATTCCTTGACTTGCGGGAGCAGTCCGTATAATTTTTTAAAAAGTTTTTATGTGAAAAATAGATTAAAATGACAAATAAAGCTTTTAAACTTAATTAAGGTGACTTTGGTCAACATTTTTAAAAAATAAACCCGGATAAGTATTTTAATGGTTCTGGTAAATCCGTATCGTGATTTGAGGCTTGGGTGTATGCCTGGAATCGAATTCCGAGGTCCCTAACCCGAGATATGGAATTTTGATGAAAAATTAAAAGTTTAAAAGTTTGATGATTTTACGAATTGACTGATGTATGGTCTTATTGATACCGGGTCCATATTTTAGTTTCGGATATCGGTACAGGTCCACTATAATATTTATGACTTGTTTGTCGAATTTGGTGAGAAACGGAGTTGAATTGACGTGATTCGGGCATTCGGTTGTAAAAATAGAAGTTTTAAAGTTTTCTTAAAATTTTTATTTGATTTGGTGTCTGATTCGTCGTTCTAAGTGTTATTTTGGCGATTTGATCATGCGAGCAAATTCGTATGATGTTTTAGGACTTGTGTGCATGTTTGGTTTGGAGTCCCGAGGGCTCGGGTGAGTTTCAGATAGGCTACGGGATGATTTGAACATAGAAACAATCTGGTTTTTGTCTTCAGCTGATATCTGGTATTTCCTTCATCGCGTCCGCGAAGGTGCTATCGTGAACACGAAGAGCAAACTGGGCAGGGTGATTTTCTTAATCGCTCACGCGGTGGTTGGGTCGCGAACGCGAAGCAATGGGGGCCTTACCCTTCGCGAACGCGATCAGCGTCTTGCGAACGCGGAGTTTTAAGGACCTGGGGGAAGGGTCAGTCGTTCTTATATGTGAACGCGATCATTGGGTCACGAACGCGAAAGCCACTCGGGCTGTTGCTCATCGCGAACGCGACAGGCCCTTCGCGAACGCGAAAAAGGCCTGCCGCGTGTGACTTAAAACAGAACCAAAATGGGATTTTTACCATTTTTCACAAACCCTCAATTAGAACTCGATTTAGGAGCGATTTCAAAGGATGTTTTTCACGATTTCGAACTGGATAAGTGTTCTTTATCATATAGTGATTGTATTTCATAAATTTAAGTCTACATTCATCATTTATTTTGGATGTAGATGGGAAAAATTGGAATTTTTGTAAACATTTCCAAAAATGAAAATTTAATATTTGAAGGTACATTTGACATCGAAATTTGATAATTTTTGTATGGTTGGACTCGTCTCGGAATGGATGTTCGGATTTCGTAAATTTTTCCGAGATTTGAGACGTGGGACCAACTGTCGATTTTTAAAATTAATTTTGGATTTTAATCCGAAAAATTAGTAAATTCATATGGAATTAATTCCTACGATTTGCATTGAATATATTGAATTGTTTATGACTAGATTTGAGGATTTCGGACACTAATTCGCGAGGCAAGGGTGTATTGAAAACTTGAAATTTGGTTGCGAAGCGAGGTAAGTGTCATGGTTAACCTTGACTTGAGGGAATAGAACCCTTGAATTATTTGCTATGTGAATTTCATGTGTAACGATGTATATGCAAGCTGGCGAGTGCCTATACTTTGTCAAATTAATTGTTTGCATAATTATTAAATACATAAATTATTTTAATATATAAATTAATTATTATAATAATCATTTCTCTCACATTCCGTATTATATATTAATTCTTGAATTCCTGCAATAATTGTTATATGCTTATGTGATTTATGTGTCTTAATTGCTATTTGACATTTAGCAAATTAAATATTAAACTTCCTATTTTCTCCCTAATTTTCATAATTAATTTCTACTTGTCACTGTTTATTTCATAAATGAGTTATAATTATTGTATTCCTCGATGCTTAATAATTTCTCATTGAACGTGATATTTATTGGAGTAATCTTTGTTACATTTGTGAGTTGTTAAAATATATTGGGGGATCGAATTGCACGCCGCAACAGAAATGAAAGTAAATATATTGGGAGATCGGGTTGCACGCTGCAACAGACTTATTTAAAAGTCTATATTGGGGGATCGGGTTGCACGCCGCAACAAACTTATTTAAAAGTATATATTAGGGGATCGGGTTGCACGCCGCAATAGAATTATTTAAAAGTCTATATTGGGGGACCGGGTTACACACCGAACAAAATTGATTGAAATGAATATATTGGAGGAGCGGGTTGCACGCCGCAACAGAATTGAATGTGAATATATTGTGGGAGCGGATTGCACGCTGCAACGAAAATTGATTGAAATAATAATTGGTTATGACTGCTGAGTTGGCTTCAACTATTAAAATGAGTTACCTGATTTATTTCTATTATTGTGGTTATTACTATTTTTGCGTACATGTTAATGTAAGTGACTTGCCTTAGCTCTGTCACTACTTCGTCGAGGTTAGGCTCGGCACTTGCCAGTACATGGGGTGAGTTGTACTGATACTACACTCTGCACTTCTTGTGTAGATTTCAGGGTTGGTCCCAACGGTGTAGCATAGACTTGCTCGGATTTCAGCTACCCAGAGGAGACTTGAGGTATAACTGCATAGTGTCCGCAGTTCTGAAGTCTCCGTCTACTTTATTTTACTGTGTGTTTGCTTTCAGACAGCTTTATTTTATTCAGAACCTTATTTGTATCATTCTAGAAGCTCGTGCATGTTTGACTCCAGTTCTGGGATGGTATTTAGACATCACTATTATTATGGATTATTCACTACCTTTCGGACTTTACTTCCGCATTTGTTTCTTTGTTATTAATTAATTTAAAATATTTTAAAATGGATAATATTATTCTAACGTTGGCTTGCCTAGCAAGTGAAATGTTAGGCACCATCACGGTCCCAAAGGTGGAATTTTGGGTCGTGACAGTTGGTATCAGAGCACTAGGTTACATAGATCTCACGAGTCATGAGCAAGCTTAGTAGAGTCTGAAGGATCGGTACGGAGACATCTGTACTTATCTTTCAGAGGATATGAAGTTTAGGAATAATATCACTTCTTTCGTACTCTATCGCGCGATTTTATTCTATCATCGACGATTGAATCATTGTATTTATTCTCTTGCAGATGGTGAGAACACGTAATACATCTACCGACAAATAGGGACCAGAGCCCCCGGTGGCAACTATGGTCAGGGGTAGAGGTCAAGGCCGAGGTCGTGCAATAGGCTGAGGCAGAGGTAGAGGAAGAGGTAGAACTCAGTCTAGAGCTCGAACATCAGCACTTGTTGTAGAACCTCAGGTGGACCTTCAGGAGGAAGTTCCAGTTCAAACTGTACTGGTTGGACCAGTTCAGGTTCTGGAAGGGTTCATAGATACTCCAGTACTTCAGGACGCTCTAGTCCATTTGGTGAGTCTTATGGAGGGCGTGGCCCAGAATGGTACATTTCCTATGGCACCAGCCATCTCACAGGCTGGGGTAGGAGCACAAACTCCCACTACTCCCGCTCCGGAACAGATGGCTCCCCAGAATCAGGCTCCAGCTGCCCCGCCAGTTAGGGTAGTTCAGCCAAATATTGTGGCACAGACCGGTGATAGGCCCGCCATGTCTTTTTAGGCCTTATTGAGACTGGATAAGTTTACTAAGCTCTTTCTAATTCACTTTAGTGGTACACCTTCTGAGGACCCACATTATAATCTTGACTGCTGCCATGAAGTGCTACGGAACATGGTTATAATTGAGACCAATGGGGTTGATTTTGCTGTATTTCAGATGACGGGTTCCGCCAAAAGGTGGTGGAGAGATTATATATTGACTAGACTAGTTGGATCGCCTGCACTTACCTGGGATCAGTTCTCTCAGCTATTTCTGGAGAAGTTCCTTCCTATCACACTGAGAGAGGATTACCGCAAGCAATTTGAGCGTCTATAGCAGGGCAGCATGACTGTTACTCAGTATGAGTCCTGTTTTGTGGATTTAGCCCGTCATGCTATCCTTTTACTACCTACTGAGGGAGAGAGAGTGGGGAGGTTTATTGAGGGACTCACTCACCCTATCAGGCTTCAGATGGCCAAGGAGACCGGAAATGAAATTTCTTTTCAGGCAGCTGCTAATATCGCGAGGAGGATCGATATGGTTCTTACACATGAGAAAGGGCAGAGGTCTGATAAGAGGCCTCGTCAGTTCGGTAGTTTCAATGGTGCCTCGTCTGGAGGTAGGGTTAATTTTGGTAAGGGCCATCCACCCAAACTGTGTCATTCAGCACTTCAAGCATCTCCCGGTGCTTCAGGGAGTCACGGTTCTATTATGCCTTACTCTGGGCAGCCAACATTTAGTGCATATCTAGCTCCTATCAGTGCACCACAACTCCAGAGTCACTACAGCGGTTATCCGGCCCTTTCGGGTCAGCTTCAGCTTCAGCAGCCATGACATCAGGATGGGTGTTATGAGTGTGGGAACATTGGTCACATCAGGAGGTATTGCCCTAGGTTGTCGAGTAACATATCTCGACATGATTCTCGTGCCATCATACCGGCACCGGTTGTTTCACCGCATGCTCAGCCAGCTAGAGGTAGGGTCAGGGAGCTAGAGGTAGAGGTCAGGCCATTAGAGGTGGAGGTCAGACCGTTAGAGGTGGAGGCCAGCCAGTTAGAGGCCGTCCCAGAGACGCAGTTTAAAATGGTGGGGCCCAGCCCCGATTTTATGGTTTTCTAGCTAGGCCTAGGGCCGAGTCATCTGATATTGTGATCACAGGTATTATTCCTGTTTGCCATAGAGATGCTTTAGTTCTATTTGATCCATGATCTACTTATACCTATGTGTCCTCCTATTTTGCTTCATATTTGGTTGTGCCTTGTGATTCTCTGAGTGCTTCTGTGTGTGTATCTACACCGGTAGGAGACTCTGTTGTAGTAGATCATGTCTATCGTTCGTGTGTGGTTACTATTGGTAGTCTTGAGACTAGCGTGGATCTTCTACTTCGTGATATGGTAGATTTTTATGTAATCTTAGGTATGGATTGGCTGTCACCTTATCATACTATATTGGATTGTCATGACAAGACAGTGACCCTAGCCATGCCAGGGTTACCTCGGTTAGAGTGGAAAGGAACTCCTGGTTATTCTACCAGTAGGGTTATTTCTTATATGAAAGCTCGTCGTATTGTCGAGAAAGGGTGTCTAGCCTATTTAGCCTATATTCGCGATCCCAGTGTAGATGTTCCTTCTATGGACTTAGTACCAATTGTTCGTGAATTTCCAGAAGTATTTCCTATAGATTTGCCGGGGATACCATCCGACAGAGATATTGACTTATGTATTGATTTAGCTCCGGGCACACAGCCCATTTCCTACCATACCGTATGGCCCCGCTAGAGTTAAAAGAACTGAAGGAGTAGTTACAAGGCTTACTTGATCAGGGATTCATTAGACCCAGTGTCTCGCCACTAGTTTTATTTGTAAATAAGAAAGAGGGTTCTATGTGGATGTGTATAGATTATTGGCAGTTGAATAAGGCCACTATAAAAAAACAAATATCTGTTGCCAAGGATTGATGACTTATTCGATCAGCTTCAGGGTGCCAAGGTGTTTTTGAAGATCGATTTGAGGTTTGGTTACTATCAGTTGAAGATTAGGGCATCCAATGTCCCTAAGATAGCTTTTCGGACTCGGTGTGGGCATTACAAATTCCTAGTGATGTTATTTGGGCTCACAAATGCCCCACCAGCATTTATGGATTTGATGAATCGTGTGTTCAAGCCTTATTTGGATTCCTTTGTGGCTGCGTTCATTAATGATATCTTGATTCACTCCAACAGTCGAGAGGAGCATGGGCAACATCTTTGGAGTGTGCTTTAGACTTTGAAAAATAATCAGTTATACGCCAAACTTTCTAAATGTGAATTTTGGTTAGAATCAGTTGCCTTTTTAGGGCATGTTGTATCGGCATAAGGTATAAAGTTGGATCCTAAGAAGATTGAGGCTGTTCAGAATTGGCCTAGACCTACTTCAGTTACAGAGATTCAGAGTTTTCTAGGTTTGGTAGGTTATTATCATCGGTTCGTGGAGGGGTTTTCATCTATAGCAAGCCCATTGACCAGGCTGACCCAGAAAGGTATCCCATTCAGATGGTCAGATGAGTGTGAGTTGAGCTTTCAGAAGCTCAAGACCGCTTTGACTACGGCGTTAGTGTTGGTATTACCCATAGGTTCAGGATCTTATACGGTGTATTGTGATGTATCTCGCATTGGGATTGGTGCAGTATTGATGCAAAATGGCAGGGTGATTGCATATGCATCGTGGCAGTTGAAAGTTTACGAGATGAATTATCCTGTTCATGACTTAGAATTGGCAGCCATTGTTCACGCGCTGAAGATTTGGAGGCATTACCTCAACTGTGTCTCGTGTGAGGTATTTACTGATCATCGTAGCCTGCAGTATCTGTTCAAACAAAAAGATCTCAATTTGAGGTAGAGAAGATGGTTGGAGTTGTTGAAAGACTATGATATCACCATTTTGTATCGCCCCAGAAAGGCTAATGTGGTGGCCGATGCTTTGAGTAGAAATGATGCGATTATGTGTAGCCTTGCTTATATTCCGGTTGGTGAGAGACCGTTAGCTGTAGATGTCCAGACTTTGGCTAATCAGTTCGTGAGGTTAGATGTTTCAGAGCCCAGTCGGGTTTTATCTTGCACAATCGCTCGGTCTTCTTTATATGAGCGCATCAGAGGGCGGCAGTATGACGATCCTCATTTACTTGTCCTCAAGGATATGGTGCGGCACGGTGATGCCAAACAGGTTGTTGTGGGGGAATATGGAGTTCTGCGAATGCAAGGTCGTACTTGTGTGCCTAATGTGGATTGTCTTCGTGAATTAATTCTGGAAGAGGCCCACGGTTCCAGGTATTCTATTCATCCAGGTGCCACCAAAATGTATCAAGATTTGCGGTAACATTATTGGTGGAGGAGAATGAAGAAGGATATAGTTGCATATGTAGCTCGGTGTCTGAATTGTCAGCAAGTTAAGTACGAGCATTAGAGACCTGGTGGTTTGCTTCAGAAGTTAGAAATTCCTGAGTGGAAGTCGGAGCGTATCACTATGGTTTTTGTTGTTGGACTTTTGATGCAATTTGGGTCACTATGGACAAGTTGAGCAAGTCAGCACATTTCATTCCGGTGGCAGTTACCTATTCTTCATAGCGGTTAGCTGAAATTTACATTCGTGAGATTGTCCGCCTTCACGGTGTGCCCATGTCTTTTATTTTAGATCGAGGTACGCAGTTTACCTTACACTTCTGGAAGGCTGTACAGCGTGAGTTAGGCATGCGGGTTGAGTTGAGTACATCATTTCATCCACAGACAGACAGACAATTAGAGCATGCTATTCAGATATTGGAAGATATGCTACGCGCTTGTGTTATAGACTTTGGAGGTTCTTGGGATCAATTCTTCCCACTTGCAGAGTTTGCTTATAATAATAGCTACAAGCCGAGAATTCATATGGCTCCATATGAGGCATTATACGAAAGGCGATGCCGTTCGCCAGTTAGATGGTTTGAACCGGGAGAGGCTCGGTTGTTGGGTACCGATGTGGTACAAGGTGCCTTGGATAAGATCAAGATTATTCAGGATCGACTTCGCACAGCTCAGTCTAGGCAAAAGAGTTATGCCGGTCGTAAAGTTCGTAATATTGCATTCATGGTTGGAGAAAGAATATTACTCCGAGTTTCACCTATGAAAGGTGTAATGAGGTTCGGAAAGAAGGGCAAGTTGAGCCCTATGTATATTTAACCCTTTGAAATTCTTGAAATGGTGGGTGAAGTAGCCTACAGGCTGGCATTACTACCTAGTTTATCAACGATTCATCCGGTGTTCCATGTGTCTATGCACCAAAAATATTATAGTGATCCGTCCCATGTATTAGATTTCAGCTCAGTCCAATTGGATAAGGATTTGACTTATGAGGAGGAGCCGGTAGCTATTCTAGCCCGGCAGGTCCGATAGTTGAGTTCTAAGAGTTATCCTTCTATTCGGGTGCAATGGAGAGATCAGCCAGTAGAAACATCTACCTGGGAGTCCGAGTCGGACATGCAGAGTAAATATCCACACCTTTTCACCAGCTCAGGTACTTTTCTAATTCCGTTCGAGGACGAACGTTTGTTTTAGAGGTGGAGAATGTGATGACCCAAAAGGTCATCTTTAAATTTAATAATTAATTATGTATTCTAAGACCTTAAAAATCACTATTCATCATTTCTTGACTTGCAGGCGCAGTCCGTATAATTTTCCGGAATGTTTTTATGTGAAAAATAGATTAAAATGTCAAATAGAGCTTTAAAACTCAATTAAGTTGACTTTGGTCAACCGTTTTAGCAGATGGACCCGGATCAGAGTTTTGACAGTTCCGGTAGGTCTGTATCATGATTTGGGACTTGGGCGTATGCCCGGAATCGAATTCCGAGGTCCCTAGCCCGAGATATGAATTTTGATGAAAAATTAAAAGTTTTAAAGTTTGATGATTTTAAGAATTGACCGATATTTGGTCTTGTTGATACCGGGTCCGTATTTTGGTTCTGGAGCCCGGTATAGGTCCACTATAATATTTATGACTTGTCTGTCGAATTTGGTGAGAAACGAAGTTGAATTGACGTGATTCGGACGTTCAGTTGTAAAAATAGAAGTTTTAAAGTTTTCTTAAAAATTTTATTTGATTTGGTGTCCGATTCGTAGTTCTAGGTGTTATTTTGGCGATTTGATCGTGCGAGCAAGTTCGTATGATGTTTTAGGACTTGTGTGCATATTTGGTTTGGAGACCCAAGGGTTCGGGTGAGTTTCGGATAGGCTACGGGATGATTTGAACTTAGAAAAAAAATCTGGTTTTTGGCTTCAGCTAATATCTGGTATTTCCTTCATCGCGTTCGCGAAGGTACGCTCGCGAATGTGAAGAGCAAACAAGGGCAGGGTGATTTTCTTAATCGCGAACGTGGTGGTTTGGTCGCGAACACGAAGCAATGGGGGGCTTACCCTTTGCGAACGCGACCAGCATCTCGCGAACGCGAAGCTTTAAGGACCTGGGGGAGGGGTCAGTCGCTCTTCTACGTGAACGCGATCACTGGGTCGCGAACGCGGAGGCCGGGGTGGGGGTGGGGGGGAGCATTCGCGAACGCGAAGGAAGACTCGCGAATGTGAAAGTCACTTGGGCTGCTACTCATCACGAACGCGACAGGCCCTTAGCGAACGCGAAGAAGGCCTGACGCATGTGACTTAAAACAGAACCAAAATGGGATTTTCCCATTTTTCAAAAACCCTCAATTAGAACTCGGTTTATGAGTGATTTCAAAGACGTTTTTCACGATTTCGAACTGGGTAAGTGTTCTTTATCATATAGTGATTGTATTTCATAAATCTAAGTCTATATTCATCATTTATTTCGGATTTAGATGGGAGGAATTGGAATTTTTGTAAAACTTTTCAAAAACGAAAATCTAAGATTTGAAGGTCCATTTGACATCGAAATTTAATAATTTTTGGATGGTTGGACTCGTCTCAGAATGGGTGTTTGAATTTCGTAAATTTTTTTGAGATTTGAGACGTGGCCCCCATTGTCGATTTTTAAAATGAATTTCGTATTTTAATTAGAAAAATTAATAAATTCATATGGAATTAATTCCTACGATTTGTATTGAATATATTGAATTATTTATGACTAGATTTGAGGATTTCGGACACTAATTCGAGAGGCAAGGGTGTATTGAAAACTTGAAATTTGGTTGCAAAGCGAGGTAAGTGTCGTGGTTAACCTTGACTTGAGAGAATAGAACCCTTGAATTATTTGCTATGTGAATTTCATGTGTAACGATGTATAGGCAAGTTGACGAGTGCCTATACTTTGTCAAATTAATTGTTTGCATAATTATTAAATATCATAAATTATTTTAATACACGAATTAATTGTTATAATAATGGTTTCTCTCACATTCCATGTTATATATTAATTCTTGAATTCCTACAATAATTGTTATATACTTATTTGATTTATGTGTCTTAATTGCTACTTGACATTTAGCATATTAAATATTAAACTGCATATTCTCTCCATGATTTTTACAATTAATTGCTACTTGTCATTGTTTATTTTATAAATGAATTATAATTATTGTATGCCTCGATGCTTAATAATTTCTCATTGAACATGGTATTTATTGGAGTAATCTTTGTTACCTTTATGAGTTGTTAAAATATATTGGGGGATCGGGTTGCACGCCGCAACGGAAATGAAAGTAAATATATTGGGGGATCGGGTTGCACGCCGCAACGGAAATGAAAGTAAATATATTGGGGGATCGGGGGATCGGGTTACACGCCGCAACAAACTTATTTAAAAGTCTATATTGGGGGATCGGGTTGCACGCCGTAACAGACTTATTTAAAAGTCTACATTGGGGGATCGGGTTGCACGCTGCAACAGACTTATTTAAAAGTCTATATTGGGGGATCGGGTTGCACGCCGCAACAGACTTATTTAAAAGTTAATATTGGGTGATCGGGTTGCACGCCACAACAGAATTGATTGAAATGAATATATTGGAGGAGCGGGTTGCACGCCGCAACAGAATTGAATATGAATATATTGTGGGAGCGGGTTGCACGCTGCAACGGAAATTGATTGAAATAATAATTAGTTATGACTGCTGAGTTCGCTTCAACTATTAAAATGAGTTACCTGATTTATTTCTATTATTGTGGTTATTACTATTATTGCGTACATGTTAATATAAGTGACCTGTCTTAGCCTCGTCACTACTTCGTCGAGGTTAGGCTCGGCACTTACCAGTACATGGGGTCGGTTGTACTGATACTACACTCTGCACTTCTTGTGCAGATTTCAGAGTTGGTCCCAGCGGCGTACCATAGACTTGCTCGGATTTCAGCTACTCAGAGGAGATTTGAGGTATAACTGCACAGCGTCCGCAGTTCTGAAGTCCTCGTCTACTCTATTTTAGCTGTGTGTTTGCTTTAAGACAGCTTTATTTTATTTAGACCCTTATTTGTATCATTCTAGAAGCTCGTGCACTTGTGACTCTAGTTCTGGGATGGTATTTAGACATTGCTATTATTATGGATTATTCACTACCTTTCAGACTTTACTTCCGCATTTGTTTCTTTGTTATTAATTAATTTAAAATTATTTTAAAATGGATAATATTATTCTAACGTTGATTTTCCTAGTAAGTAAAATATTAGGCGTCTTGGAAATTTTGGATCATGACACTTAGCCGCAAATTCCTATAAATAGGATGTCCCTTTCACCATGGGAACACACCTTCAAGTTTCCTGTTCTTTGTCTTTCTCAAACCCTATATCTATATATTAAGAGTAATTTTGAGAGTCAAGTGTTTGGGAAATACTGGTGTGAATTCTTTCTTTGGAATAATCTTGTGAGGTTATTCTCTCGGGGGTATTTGTCATTAATTAGAGTGTTTACTATAATTTTGTATTCTCTTTTGTACTATTATTGGTATTGTGAATTTGTTTCTCTCCGCTTATAAACGTAGATCACATTGACCGAACCATATTAAATTTATGTCTTCTTTATTTGCTTTAATTGTCATTGTTATCAACTTGCATTATCTTTATTATTTTCATTATAACGTTGTTTGACTAAATTTTGAACTACCCCTGGTCCCCGATCCTAACATTCGTCAATTAATTAGTGTACTGTATAGAACGTCAGCATGTTTGAAAGTTTTTCAAGACTCGCTTTCATTTCCCTTTTGAAATATCTACCATCATCTTTGATAATTGATAGTAATCCGTGAAAATATCGCATGTCTATATAGACCAAGTTATCTGGTTTTACTAACCATTCTCGACCTTATCGTTTCCTTGTTGGGAAAATTACAAGGTATATAATTTGGAAGCTAACAAAACATATCTTCAACCACAATATATCAAATTACAAAACAAAAGTATACTAAAAGAGATACAAATATTTAACGTGGTTCAGTCAGTTGACCTATATTTATATACGGAGATGGTCAATTCATTATATAAAAGAGAATACAAAATATCAAGAGAACAACCTGACAAAGAGGCATAATACACAAATGGTAAGATAACCGTGTCTTACAAATTCTCCGCCTAAGGAAAGATCCTTAATTTGTTTTAGTCCATAACATTTTCCTCCACGAAAAAGACTATCCAAATATGAGAAATTCTTAATTTTTTTTAAAAAGAAAAGAAAATTCAATTATAATAAATATATTGCCCTTTCTTAGAAAACGAAAAACCAAATAAAATAAGAAATAAAAAAAAACACCTAACAACGGAATTGGATCTTAAGATACATTTGCCATTTGCTCTGCTCATAGGCTGCAAATATAGAGTTAAAATACTCGTACGTTTCGCAAATTTCGACCAGTAGTCGAGGTTTAGACGAGGGTGGCCTTGGTTTTAATTAAAATTTAAAATGCCTGATAAATGTTAAATATATAAGAGAAAATATTTTTACCCACTTTACCCTTAGTGAGTGTAATATTTTCTTTCTCAAAACAAAGATAAAAGTCAATTTTCTTAAACATTTTATTTTACTCACTTTACCATTAATAAGAAGCTTTTATAGTCACAAAAATATTATGGACATAAGTTTTAAATATTTTATAGCAACATAAATAATATGGCATATTTAGGCCTACCGATTTCAAAAATCTTCATTTTCTTACTATGTCATATAAATTGAAATGTTGGGAGCAGGAGATCGATAAAAGAATCACCAAGAAGAATAAATAGTTAACTTAAAGAAGCGCTAGAAATTATCTTAAACAAATTAACGTGTCTCCACTTTATTAACTACAAAGTTTTACAACAATAACTTTTACAATCTAGAAATAGTGATAATGTTTCTTGGATAGTCCATGCATGCAGAGTTAATATTCTCAAAAGAATTACTTGGCCTCTTATCCACAGACTACACGAGCCAAAAGATAAGCTATTTCAAAATGACTCCACAACCATAAGAATTATTGACTAACTCAGCATCCGCCACCACCACCTCCACAGCCGCCTCCACCACCGCCACCGCAACCGCCTCCCCCACCGTTATGCCCACCGCTGACCCAATGGCTCTTCTTGCGGCCGTTAGAGGAGTCTCCGCAAGCAAAAATGACCATTGATATCATCAAAATAGACATAACCACCATTCCCACCATTATCATAAGACCCGAACCCTCAATTGCTGAGCCACCATCTCCCACACCATAGATTAATCGTGCCATATTTCTGTTTAGACTTTAATTAACTAATTCTCTGAAGAAACAATATCTCAACATGTATATATAGGCCTTTAAGCGGCCTTTTGTGATTGGTTGTAGACTTTTCGTATGAGTTGACCATGTGTGGCTTCTAGCCATGTTCAACAGAGTTGCAAGTTTATCCAAAAGACCGACTTTGATTTGGTCATAGTTTTTATAAGTTGCTTGAGCTCTAAGCTTCAACTACCAATATAATCTTTCTCCCGCTTTACATATTTAATTTCCTGGAAAGTAACTTTCAGACTTCGATTGCTGGTTTCTCTAGAAATCGTCTGATCGATCGATAGTGGGAAATTTGCTAGACTTTTATCAAGCTCGCCTCACAACTAGAAATCCGCTAAAAACCGATCAAATATTTCCAACCAACGTTGGTCGGTCAAAAAAGCGACAAAAAACCATCCAGCTTAGACGGAAACTAAAAAAAAAATATTTTATATTTTTTTAAAACTAAATACCGACCAACGTTGGTCGGTAAATTGGTCAACAAGTTGACCCAGCTGGTCAGACTTGCTTAGTCAAAGAAAACTTTGGATTACCGACCAACATTGGTCGGTGATCTGGACCCAATTTTTAAAATTTTAATAATTATTTTATTATTTAAAATATTTTATAAAATTTAAGAATTTATATTTAAAATTGCAGACGACCGTTGGTCGGTTAATGCAGGGGAAGCATTTACCGACCAACTTTGGTCGGTAATTTTTATTTTCTGCAAAATAACCGACCAAAGTTGGTGGGTTATTACGTCAACATTGGCCAAACTTTTGAATTACTTTTATATTTACTATCTAAATAATATAAATGTAATCCGTTAACACTTTTGTAATACAAATAATGAATACATTAACATATACTATATGTAACATGCTATATATGTAGTTAAAGTAGTACAACGAAGCGCGTGTGTTATATATATACACACACACAAAAAAAACACATATACTACAACAAGCTATATATATAGTTAAAGTATTACAATGAAGTGTGTGTGTGTGTGTGTGTGTGTGTGTGTGTGTGTGTGTGTGTGTGTGTGTGTGTGTGTGTGTATAGAGAGAGGTATAGTCGTATATATATAAGAACACGAAGCGCTAGGACCACAAGGCCGGGTTCTTTTAGGGATAGACTTATGAAGATCCTAATTAGTATATATAATTTATCATCAAATATATCTATTTGTAAATGATTCATCGACTTATAACTTACTTAGATGCATCGATGAATATTAAAAACAAAATGTTTGATCTATATCGACTAATAGTAAAAAATAAAGCGTCTCGACCTATATCGATTAATCTATGTCATGCATTATTAGTGATGAATAAATGAAAAATAGAAGAATTAATACTAAACATCTTTGATATATATATATATATATATATATATCACAAGTTAAATAAACGAAAGAAGTTATTAGTATTAAGTAAACGTGTTAAATTAATAGGTCAAACATGGTCAAACTTTAACAAGCTATATATATATACACACAAATATATACTATAACAAGCTAAATATATAGTTAAAGTATTACAGTGATGTGTGTTTGTGTGTGTGTGTGTGTCATATATATAGCCGTATATAAATAAGAACACGAAGCGCTAGGACCACAAGGTCGGGTTCTTTTAGGGATAGACTTGTGAAGATCCTAATTAGTATATATACTTTATCATAAAATATATCTATTTGTAAATTGATTCATCGACTTATAACTTACTTAGATGCATCGATGAATATTAATCGATGATTCATCAAAACGTCTCGACCTATATATCGATTAATCTATGTCATGCATTATAAATGTTCTTTTAAACAGTTTAATAATTTATATTTATGATGTTTCATTCTAATATTTAACTTTTGAAATACAGAGCAAGTGTGTATGGGAAGACCGCTATAGCGCAAAAGTGGCTGTAAATTTTCATCATAAAGCTCGCAAGAGATTGGCGGATGCTTTCTCGGATGCTAGAAAGAAGAACAAGAGGCCTGGCTGGTTACTTGAGAAATTGTGGAATGATTTACAAAGGAAATGGCTTACCGCAGAGTTCTTAGAGAGGAGCGAAAAAGGAAAGAAAGCTCGCACATCCGAGAAGGGAGGCTCTTTGCATACTGGAGGTGCGATCAGCCTAAGGACAATAAAAAGAAGATTGGTACTTAATTGCTTAAATTATTTTACTTTTCTAAGTATATCTATTATATTTATTAACTAAATTAATTTGTTTTTAGGAAAAGAAGTATGGGCGTCCAATGAGTCATGATGAGCTATTCAAAGTGTCACGACCCGAAATTCCCTCCTTCAGACCGTGATGGCGCCTAATATTTCACTTGCTAGGCAAGCCAACGTTAGAATAATATTAACCAATTTTTAAACTATTTTTAAATTATTAATAATCAAGGAAAGAAAAGCGGAAGTAAAGTTTGAAATATAGTGTAATAATCCATAAAAATAACGGTGTCTAAATACTACCCCCAGAATCGGTGTCATAAATGCACGAGCTTCTAGAATAAACACAAATAAAGGTCTGAATAAAATAAAGTTATCTAAAAATAAATACACAGCTAAAGTAAAATAGACGGGGACTTCAGAACTACGGACGCCATGCAGCTATACCTCAAGTCTCCTCCGAGTAGTTGAAATCCGAGCAAGTCTATGGCACGCCGCTGGGACCAACTCCAAAATCTGCACAAGAAGTGCAGAGTGTAGTATCAGTATAACCGACCCCATGTACTGATAAGTGTTGAGCCTAACCTCGACGAAGTAGTGACGAGGCTAAGGCGGTTCACTTACATTAACTTGTACTCAATATTAATAACGACAACAAATAATAAAAATAAATCAGGTAACACATTTATAATAATTGAAGCCAACTCAGCAGTCATAATCCATTATTATCTCACCCAATTCTGTTGCGGCGTGCAACCCGCTCTCACAATATATTCACATTCAATTCTGTTGCAGCGTGCAACCCGCTCTTCCAATATATTCCTTTTAATCAGGTTTGTCATATATTTATTTCAATCAAGTATATATATAGACTTTTAAATAAGTCTGTTGCGGCGTGCAATCCGATCCCCCAATATTAACTTTTAAATAAGTCTATTGCGGCGTGCAATCCGATCTCCCAATATTGACTTTTAATAATTCTATTGCGGCGTGCAATCCGATCCCCCAATATATACATATATTTTTATTTTCGTTGCGGCGTGCAACCGTTCCCCCAATATAATTTTAAACAACTCATAAATGTAATAAAACCTATTCTAATAAATACCACGTCCAATGAGAAATTATTAAGCATCAAGGCACACAATAATTATAATTTATTTATGAACCAAACAATGACAAATAACAATTTATTATGAAAATCATAGAGAAAATATGTAGTTTAATATTTAATATGCCAAATGTCAAATAAAAATTAAAACACATAATTCAAATAGCATGTAACAATTAATGTAGGAATTCAAGAATTAATATTTGACAAAGAATAGGAGAGAAATAAGTATTATATTAATTAATTTATGATTTAAAACAATTTATGATTTTTCAAGTAAGCAGGCAAACAATTAATTTCACGGCGTATAGACACTCGTCACCTCGCCTATACGTCATTCACATACTTTTCACATAACAAATAATTTAAGGGCTCTATTCCCTCAAGTCAAGGTTAACCACGACACTTACCTTGCTTTGCAAATTCCAATCAATTATTCAACCTCAAATTTTTCTTTTAAATTTGCCTCCGAAAGCTTCAAATCTATTCACAAATAATTCGATATATTCAATACTAATCATAGGAATTAATTCCATATGAATTTACAAATTTTTCGGATAAAAATCTAAAATTTATTTAAATATTAGATAGTGGGACCCACGTCTCAAATCCCGGAAAAACTCGCGAAATCCCAATTTTTTAAATTTTAATAATTATTTTATCATTTAAAATGTTTTATAAAATTTAAGAATTTATATTTAAAATTACCGACCAATGTTGGTCGGTTAATGCAGGGGAAGCATTTACCGACCAACTTTGGTTGGTAATTTTTATTTTTTGCAAAATAACCGACCAAAGTTGGTCGGTTATTATGTCAAAATTGGTCAAACTTTTGAATTACTTTTATATTTATTATCTAAATAATATAAATATAATCCGTTAACACTTTTGTAATACAAATAATGAATACGCTATCATATACTATATATAACATGCTATATATATAGTTAAAGTAGTACAACGAAGCGTGTTATATATATATATATATATATATATATATATATATATATAGGTATAGCCGTATATATATAAAAACACGAAGCGCTAGGACCACAAGGTCAGGTTCTTTTAGGGATAGACTTGCGAAGATCCTAATTAGTAT
This sequence comes from Nicotiana tomentosiformis, assembly GCF_000390325.3. NCBI lineage: Eukaryota > Viridiplantae > Streptophyta > Magnoliopsida > Solanales > Solanaceae > Nicotiana > Nicotiana tomentosiformis. Next base: position 34,239,792 of record NC_090818.1, on the reverse strand, counting down.
ATATAATTTATCATCAAATATATCTATTTGTAAATTGATTCATCGACTTATAACTTACTTAGATGCATCGATGAATATTAAAAACAAAACGTTTGACCTATATCGACTAATAGTAAAAACAAAACGTCACGATCTATATCGATTAATCTATGTCATGCATTATTAGTGATGAATGAATGAAAAATAGAAGAATTAATACTAAACATCTTTGACAAACTAAACAAGCTATATATATACACACTAACATATACTATAACAAGCTAAATATATAGTTAAAGTATTACAGTGAAGTGTGTTTGTGTGTTTGTGTGTGTGTGTGTGTGTGTGTGTATGTATATAGCCGTATATATATAAGAACATGAAGCGCTAGGAACACAAGGTCGGGTTCTTTTAGGGATAGACTTATGAAGATCCTAATTAGTATATATACTTTATCATAAAATATATCTATTTGTAAATTGATTCATCGACTTATAACTTACTTAGATGCATCGATGAATCTTAATCGATGATTCATCAAAACGTCTCGATCTATATATCGATTAATCTATGTCATGCATTATAAATATTCTTTTAAATAGTTTAATAATTTATATTTATGGTGTTTCCATCTAATATTTAACTTTTGAAATACAGAGCAAGCGTGTATGGGAAGACCGCTATAGCGCGGATGTGGCTACAAATTTTCATCACAAAGTTCGCAAGAGATTGGCGGATGCTTTCTCGGATACTAGAAAGAAGAACAAGAGGCCTGACTGTTTACTTGAGAATTTGTAGAATGATTTGCAAAGGCAATGGCTTACCGCAGAGTTCTTAGAGAGGAGCGAAAAAGGAAAGAAAGCTCGCGCATCCGAGAAGGGAGGCTCCTTGCACACTGAAGGTGCGATCAGCCTAGGGACAATAAAAAGAAGATTGGTACTTAATTGCTTAAATTATTTTACTTTTCTAAGTATATCTATTTTGTTTATTAACTAAATTAATTTATTTTCAGGAAAAGAAGTATGGGCATCCAATGAGTCATGATGAGCTATTCAAGGAGATGCATATTGTGAATAAGAAGAAAGAGGTGGATCAAGATAGGTGGGTCGAGGACCGGGCCTCGACTGCATATGTAAGCTTTTAATTTTCTTTAAGTATTATAATTTACTTTTATAAAAATTTTAAAATACTGATTTAATTTAAAATAATATAGGGTCGCTACCAAAGTAATGTAGAGGAATTCATCCGTAGTCATCCAGCTGGTGAATCGGGTGAGCCAACCCAACCTTCGGTCGAGGATGCTGAAAGAATATGGTTGGAGTCTGTTGGTGGTCCAAAATGGGGGAAGGTATACGGGCTTCCTACTAAAAATTTCCATCGCTATAAGTGTGGAATGCAAGGAATAGGGACTTCCTCACAAGGAGAGCAACTTAATAGGGAGAGCCTCTCCGCTATGCGGGAGACAGTGACAAAGTTCACATCCGAGCAAGAAGCAGCCAAGGAAAGAGAAAGGCTTAGAGATGCTCAATTCCTTGGCATGCAAGCTCAGATCAGAACTCTCCTATCTAGTGGAGCTTTTCCGTTTCCCCGGTCTCGTGAGTCATCACCAGAGGGTCGACCTCCACGTGATCGTTCCTCCCGTCTTGCTCGTTATCGTTCCTCCCGTCCTCCCCGTGATCGTTCTTCTCGTCCTCCACAAGACCGTTCTTTATACCATCTTGTAAATGAAAGTTCATCAGACGGTGATGATGATGTTATAGAAAACACCCCTTGACATTTATATACTTGGAGCTAGACAAATAGAACTAGTTTTGAACTAGTTGTTATCAGTTTTAACTTGGTTTTGGATTTTTATGTTCAATTGAACTTTAATTTGTTAGTTTTAAAGTATTTATTGAATGTTTTGGTTGATGTGTTGTTGTTGTTATTGTTGTTGTTGTTATAATTCAGTTGTTATTAGGTGTATTGGTATGCTGGCAGGTGGTGTAGCTGTCAAAACAGGCATTTTATGCCAAAATTAAACCCAGAAAAACCGACCAAAGTTGGTCGTTTTTAATAATAAAAAATAATTATTCCAAAATACCAACCAAAGTTGGTCGGTTAATGAACATTGAATTTCGAGAATTCAACATTACCGACCATAGTTGGTCGGTAATGTTTAATTTTAATTATTTTTAAAATATATATATTTTCAATTACCGACCAAAGTTGGTCATTTGTTTTTAATTTTAATAATTAAAAAAAGCATAATTTAGTTAAACCAACCATCTTTGGTCGGTAAAATTAAATTAATAAAATATGTTTCCAACCAAAGTTGGCCGGTAAGTACTTAAACTTGTCAGATGATCGTTTTAAGCTACCGATCAACGTTGGTCGATAATTTCCGACCAACTTTGGTCGGTAAGCCATTCCGACCATCAAAATACCATCCACACCCTAATGGTCGCGTTTTGGTTGGTAATTGGCCATAACCGACCAACTTTGGTCAGTTTTTTTGGTCGATTTTAGCGTATTTATAGTAGTGCCTACGACATGGTAGGTCAGGTTCGGAACATGGCAATAAAGGATTGAAGATCGACCCCAAGTTCCATCAAACTAGAACCCGGGGTTGGAATGCCTGCTTTCGAGAATATCAAGACCGTGATCCCGGAATCAATCCTAGCCCCGAACGAGCTCGAAGAAACATTATTAGCATAATAGAAGACCGAAATATCCGCGACCGGCCGGATATTGCGCGGGAATCTTGGCACGTATCAATAAGGAACTAGCAATTGGCAAATCAAGAGATTTTTTACCCTTTATAGAATTGTACCTAAATTAGGACTCCTCTACTATATAAAGGGAGTCTCATAATTCATTTAGCACATGGTAACATGCATTCCAAAGAAATACATTATTACTTTTATCTTTAAGCTCTTGTTCTTCTATATCGTGATACCGCTCAAAGTGCATCTGGCTCGAGGGTGGCTAACTTTCCGAGATTGAAACTGTCCAATTCGTGTGGTTTGAATTTACTTTATCATTATTTATTTAATTTCAATTGCAACTTAATTTATCACTTTGTATCAAGTTAATCTGCGTATCCTTAAGATCACTTAAAAATTCAATTGTTATCCGATTCTGAAGGTAAACAGTTTGGCGCCCACCGTGGGGCTAAGGATAATAGTGGTTATTTGATACAAATTTCCATAACACACACTACTTTACACTTGTTCTTTGAAATGTCTCTAATTTCAGGTTAAAGCTCGATATGTCAAACTCTCAATCAGCAACCCTACATGTTGACAATGAGTCCGACCATCACGGTGAAAATAACAGCATAGTGCTTAGTGACGAGGTATCGTCTGTTGATCCCATCGGAGTTCCGGACGGGGACCCAGTTGAAGCTAATTCACATGTGGCTATTAATGCAAACGTGCCTACAGATCCCAAGAATAGTGTCACGACCCAAACCGATGGGCCGCGACGGGCACCCGGTACCTTACTCAACCGAGTACCAACGTAACGTATCTTTCTTATTACTTCATCGTATACACATGACATACGGGCCAAATAGGCTAACATGATCATTTATAAGCTCAAAACATATGCCGACAAGGCCGTACAATCTTTCACGTACACGACCTATGTCTACAAGCCTCTAAGAGTATATAATTGTCATAAAGGTCGGGACAGAGCCCCGCCATACCAAACCATACACATCTAAATCATACTGACCAAACAAGCAACTCCGGAGCAAATGGAGTGCACCAATATCTTCTGCTAAGCTGATCGCCTACTTGGAGGAGTCTCGACCTGACTATCGAGGCCTGCGGGCATGAAATGCAGCGTCCCCAGGCAAAAGGGATGTCAGTACAAATAATATACCGAGTATATAAGGAATGAAAATTAATAAATAATAGACATAAGAGAAACATGGAGTAAAAGACTCGACATGTACGTCTGCATAGCTCTGTGAATTATTTCATTTCTATAATGTCATGCATATGCATATAAATGTCATATCATGCATAGGTATATGTGTTCATAACATCATCAAGCCTCTGAGGGCATCCCATCATATCATTTCGGCCACAGTGGGCAAATCATCAATGTATACCAGCTGATCAGGTGGTGGTGCGTATATAACGCCATAACCTTTTTCCATATCCCATATACATATAATATACGCGTATATAATGTCAGCTGGTCATGAGTCAATATACATGTATAAATGCATGAAATTCCTTAGAAATACGTTAATAAGATTTCTCGGAATGCCATAAAAATCAATATGCCTTTCGGATAAACTTTATCAAATACGTATTTTTTAGAGACCCATGAATAGAATATATAATAATAATTCACATGGAAAATCAAGAATATAGACACCCCTAGTATTTCTATGAATTGAGTCATTTATGAAAGTTGCATATTTTGCTCGTTTCATTTGTATCATTTGGACCCTGCCAAAAGAAAGAAGGGATAGCCTTAACATACCTGGAGTAGGAAAAAATCCGTATAATATTCTTAAAAAAGGTTGCACCGTACTCCTTTAGAATCGCAAAATTTTACGTTGCTAATAATTCTCGTTGGATTCTGTTTGGTTGCAAGAATTCACGTTGAGAGCTTGTAGGAAGATTCTAACATTTGGTAGTGTCTTTGTATTCAAGACATAAGAAAATGAATTACCTTTACAAGTCTTAGTTTTCAAGATATTAAGAATGATGTGGTTTATTATTAACACATTGCTTGCCACCTAGCCAAAATAACTAAGAGTCATTTGGTTAAGAATTAACTTCCTGCCACGTTCTTGCTTAGGTCCTTATCCAAAGTTTTCAATTAATCCACCACTAATTATTAATTAACTAGGTAATGTTCTATTACCCAATAATTAACCAATTACCCATATAATTAAGAATTATTTTCACTTACTTAAAATACTACTCACTTTTCACATACCTTATACACCTTACTACCATGGTCATGTGGTACCTTGTATGGCACTAGTCCATAAATATCGAGTATTTTAGCTCGGCCCGTAGTTTGTCCCAACATGTCAAACTTGGACGAAAATTCATTTTCTTTGACTTTCTTCCCCTCTCACCTTCATGAATTTACTCATCATTTGTTTGAAAATAGCATAATCCTTATAATCTCCAAATAATCTTATTCCCGAACTTACGTCGATTACCTTACGACGAAACTTTAACATACGAAAATATAGAATGTAACCTCTCATTTCCGAGCTTATATCAATTTACTTATGGCGTACTTCCATGTACGAAAACATAGGGTGTAACATCATTCCCCCATTTGGAACATTCGTCCTCGAATGTTGACTGATGCACTTATCATTCTCATAACCCATAGCTCTTCTGAATACTTTAATACTGTTCTTGCCATTTAGGCAACTATTTTTGATTAAATCCAAAGGCTAGGGCATTCCCCTCTTTAAGCCTCTTTCTCACACCACGACTTGTAGTCGGAATCCTTCTAATCTCGTAACTGTTGCTACCTTCTATCATGTAGCTTGTATGACTCTAACTTTGTATATGCGCCTATGCGACGCTTCTCTCCCCTTTCCTCCAGCTCTTAGCCAATCTCTTGGCCTCACTTAGTGAACATATACAAAATTATGTCAAGCTATCCCTCTGGGCGTCATTAGCTTTACTACATCTAAGTAGGCCATACTATACCGTAATTCTTACTTCGCTTTATCGTTACTGAGGTCTGCTACAGAACTCCAGGTTACTTTCGTTACTTATCCCATATGCATAAAGCCAAGTCTTTTAACGCTTCTTCATTACTGTTCGTCTTAAGAATGATGGTCTAATATCATCTCGTACTTTGTATCTTTTATCCATCCATTGTCGATTCACCTCAATGTTGATCTTCAATCTTTTATTGATAACTTAAAACTTCTTACGTAATACATTTCCATTAGGGATTATACGGTACTTCAATAATCGTATTTTATAGCATCCCAATGTTATTCACCTTACATTTTTAATTTCGTACAATCCATGAAATCCTCTTCAAATCATTACTCAGTCAAAGGCCCAAACGTCATCGTTTATCTATCACAATCACACCCTTATTCCACTACCAGGGCAGCATTCCATTTTTTTCTAGATATTATTAGTCTTAGACTCCTTTGAGTTCATTCAGGCTATACTGAACTTTCTATAACTTAGAGAAACCATTAGCTTTCTTGTTTTCATGGGCTTAATCCCGAGGACTTATCCATTCTCGTCACCTTCTCACCCTCCCTTTAGTCGAAACAAAACTTGGTAGAATATCCGGTTATCACCTGGGCCGATGTCCATAACCGATATCAATCAAAGATCAGGGTCTAAGATGAACAGCTTGGGGCCCCTTCCGGGTCCGTGTATCCCGTCAGAACTATCGACAGAATCAAGAGAGACATTGATCATAAACCGAGATCAAACAGGGATCGGTATCAGCCGTACAAGGGGGACCGAAGAAGCAGTGGGTCTGGACGGAACTCTATGAGAATAGAAAGGAGAAGTTATCGATATCAGAGTAACCGGGGACTCATGAGCAAAAACAACTTCGACAGGCATGTCGAGCCTAAAGAAGCGCCAAGATTATCGAAGTACAACTTTAACGTCGATGTCGCCGCTATCGTATCTGCCATCGGACGCATCAAAGATACCAAGTGGCCTAGACCTTTACAGTACGATCCAGACCAAAGGGATCCCAATCTAATGTGCAAATATCACGTCACTCATGGCCACAAAATAGAAGAATGCCGACAATTAAGGGAAGAGGTGGCCCATTTGTTCAACAACGAGCATCTCCGAGAATTCCTGAGTGATCAGGCCAAGAACCACTTCCGGAACAAGGATTATAATAAACAGACCGAGCAAGAAAAGCCTCAGAACATCATTAACATGATCATCGGTGGAGTCGACATTCCCCAAGGTCCGATGCTAAAGGGCACCAAAGTACCCATCATAAGGGAAAATGGACTCGGGATTACGTACCGGAAGGAACCTTGTCTTTCAACGACGACGATGTTGAGGAGATCGTGCATCCCCACAACAATGCACTGGTAATATTGGTAATCATAAATAAATCTCGAATTAAGCGTGTCTTAATTGATCCAGGTAGCTCAGCCAACATCATCAGATCAAGGGTCGTGGAACAACTCATCCTACAAGATCAGATCGTACCTGCGGTCCGAGTCCTGAACGGGTTCAACATGGCATGCGAGACTACTAAATGGGAGATAACATTACTGGTTAATATCGGCAGAACAATACAAGAAGCCAAGTTCTATGTAATCGAAAGGGTTATGAGATACAACCCTTTGTTCGGGAGACCATGGATTCACAACATAAGGGCAATACCCTCGACACTGCACCAAGTGCTGAAATTCCCAACACCCGGAGGAGTCAAAACGGTTTATGGGGAATAACCTTCTACCAAGGAGATGTTCGCGGTTAATGAGGTGATTCCGGCATCCACACTCTCAACATCGGAGGATCCCGAGTCAGATGGTCGAAAACGAGGCCAAATAGCAATCATCGACACCAGTCTCGACAAGATCGGAGGAATGAGGGGCAGACGAGGAGGACGACTACGGAGTCCCCAGATCTTTCATAGTCCCCAATGATTTCGACACCACAAAATCAACGGTCGAGGAACTGGAACAAGTCGTATTAATCGAACACTTTCCCGATCGAAAGGTATACCTGGGCACGTGGTTAAGCCTCGAGCTCAGGAATAAACTCATTCAATTTCTTATAGCTAACAAAGATTGTTTTGCTTGGTCCCAGCTTGATATGATAGCGATCCTGCCAGAGATAACCACTCACAAGCTAAGCTTGGACCCAAAGTTCTACCCGGTCAAGCAAAATATGAGACCCAATCCGAGATCAAACATGCTTTCATCAAGGACAAGGTATTGAAACTCCTTAAAATACGGTCTATTCGGGAGGTTAAATACCCGTATTGGTTAGCAAATATAGTTGTAGTCCCTAAAAGGGGAATAAATTAAGAATGTGTGTAGATTATAAGGATTTAAGGCATGTCCTAATGACTCATTCCCTTTGCCCAACATCGATCGCATGATCGATGCCACGACCGGCCACGAGATCCTCAGTTTTCTCTATGCCTACTCCGGGTACAACCAAATACGGATGAACCCGAGTGATCAGGAAAAAACCTCATTCATCACTAAGTACGGCACGTACTGCTATAATGTGATGTCGTTCGGATTAAAAAATGCCGGTGCCACTTACCAACGCCTAGTAAACTGGATGTTCGGGGAATAAATAGAAAAATCAATGGAGGTTTACATTGATGATATGTTGGTTAAGTCCCTGCGAGCAAAGGACCATTTAAAACATTTGCAGAAAACCTTCAGTATACTGAAGAAATACAATATGAAGTTGAACCCAGAGAAGTGTGCGTTCGGAGTTGGATCAGGTAAATTCCTCATATTCATAATATCCAACCAGGGAATCGAGATCAACCCTGATAAGATCAAAGCCATCAAAGATATCACGGTTGTGGACAACGTGAAGGCCTTGCAAAGATTAACCGGACGTATAGCCGCCCTGAGGTGATTCATCTCGAGGTCCTCCGATAAGAGCCACTGATTCTTCTCACTATTAAAGAAAAATAAGAATAACTTCTCATGGATCCCGGAGTGCCAACGAGCCTTGGAGGAACTCAAGCGGTATCTATCGAGCCCGTCGTTGCTTCACCGCCAAAGAAAAATGAACAACTCTAAATGTACTTGGTTGTATCAGAGATAGCGGTAAGTGGAGTCCTGGTCCGGGAAGAGCAAGGTACAAAATTTCCTATTTAGTATGTTAGCAGGACTCTAGGTGAGGCCGAAACTAGGTACCTTTATCTAGAAAAATTGTTTTCAATGTCATCCTATATGTGTCATGACTACTTACCCATTGCAAAATATAATGCATAAACTCGAGTTCTTGGGACGATTGGCCAAATGGGGCCGTGGAAATCAGCGGGTACGATATTGAATATCGACCTCGAATCGCCATTAAATCTCAAATTTTGGCAGACTTCGTAGCTGACTTTACGCCGGCCCTAATACCCGAGGTCGAAAGAGAGTTGTTGGTCAACTCGGGGACTTCTTCAGGGATCTGGACCCTCTTTACGGATGGTGCCTCGAACACAAAAAGGTCTGGACTTAGCATCGTATTGAGCCACTAAAAGGCAATGTAGTTAGACAATCTATTAGGACTGTAAAATTGACTAACAACAAGGTTGAATATGAGGCCATGATTGCAGGTCTAGAACTAGACAAAAGCTTGGGGGCGGAGGTAATCGAAGCTAAGTGCGACTCCTTCCTTGTGATGAACCAAGTTAATGGGACATTCGAGGTCAGAGAGGAATGAATGCAAAGGTACCTGGATAGGTTGCAGGTAACATTACATCGATTCAAGGAGTGGACTCTACAACACGTACCTCGGGATCAAAACAGTGAGGCAGATGCCCTTGCTAACCCGAGGTCATCAGTCGACGATGGTGAGTTCAACTCGGGGGCAGTCGTACAACTCATGAGATCGGTAATGGAAGAAGACCACACCGAGAAAGAATCAACGAGCCTTACTTGGGACTGGAGAAACAAATATATAGAATATCTGAAGACCAAAAAACCATCCTTGGATCCAAAAGAATCGAGGGCCCTACGTACGAAGGCAACCCAGTTTAGCCTGTCTGGAGACGGAACCTTGTTCAGAAGAACATTCGATGGCCCACTCGCGATATGTCTAGGACAAGGAGATACCAAGTACGTTATGAGGGAAATACACGAAGGCACATGCAGAAATCATTTAGGCGCTAAATCATTGGTTCAAAAGGTAATTAGAGCCGGCTACTACTGGATCGACATGGAAAATGACGTGAAGGAGTTCATACGAAAATGTGATGAATGTCAAAGACATGCTCCGATGATTCATCAACTCGGTGAGCTATTGCATTCGGTTTTGTCACCATGGCCATTCATGAAGTGGGGAATGGACATTGTTGGCCATTCATGAACTGACTATTTTATTAAATGAGTCGAAGCCCGGGCATAAGAGAAGGTCAGGGAAAAGGCAGCCATCGATTTCATCTGGGACCACATCATATGCCGGTTCGGAATGCCGGCCGAGATCGTGTGCGATAATGGGAAACAATTTATTGGCAGCAAAGTAAGCAAGTTTCTTAAAGATCATAAGATCAAAAGGATCCTATCAATACCCTACCACCCTATTGGTAACGGACAAGCAGAATCGACCAACAAAAACATACTCCAAAACCTCAAAAGAGGTTAACTGACGCCAAAGGAAAATGGAAGGAAATCCTGCTCGAAGTCATATAGGCATACCGTACGACCTCGAAGTCCAGTATCGGGGCCACCCCGCTCTCGCTAGTTTACAGTGCTGAAGCTCTAATACCGGTCGAAGTCGAAGAACCAACTCTCAGGTTCTGATATGCAACCAAGGAATCAAATGACGAGGCCATGAACACGAACATGGAGCTATTATATGAAAGGTGCGAAGCTGCCCTTGTCCGATTAGTCGCCCAAAAACAGCGGATAGAGAGGTATTATAATCGAAGGGCCAACCTTCGACACTTTAATGTTAGGTACTTAGTGTTAAGGAAGGTCACACTAAGCACCCGGAACTTGAACGAAGGGAAGCTGGGGCCGAACTGGGACGGGTCATATCAAATTATCGAGATCACCGAAAAGGGATCATGCAAACTCGGAGCAATGAAAAGTGAACGACTACCGAACAACTGGAACATAACTCACTTGAAGCGATACTATTGCTAAGGTATGACCCCATTCATTCCTTTTAATTATTTGTATTTTGAACTAATACCTGCAGGCAACCATCAAGTAACGATACGATTTTTAGGCCTGAAAGCACGCGTTGCACTCTTTTTTCCTTGAACCAGTTTTGTCCCAAATGGGCTTTCCGGCAATGTTTTTAACTAGGCAACAATAAATCATGCTAACTTAGAATCTAAGGCCGGTTATGAACCGGTATCGAATATCATGAAAATAGTATTCAAGGCCTCTCTACGATCGACCCCGAACACTGGGGGCATTACCCTCGGATAACGACTTTAGCAAGGAAAGCAACTTTGCGATTGAATGGTCTCGGCTCAATCGATAGGATTTACTGTAATGGCCAAACAGTCGAATGAACCGTGACCACATAGATTGCTCGAGCCCTGACATAAAGCTTGTACGCATATGTAATCGTATATATTAAGCACAGAAACAAAAGGAAGTCTCTACCTTGCAGATAAATATCTTGTCCCTTAAAAATTATCTTTTTTTTTCTGAATATCCTACATTCGATCCCCTAAAGGTATCGAGCCCAAGGGTCGCCTTTATCCAGGTTCAAACAATCACTCCCACTCAGGGACTGCCATCCAGACACAAACTCGGATGACCCGGGCTATTAGAGCCCGGGGGCACAAGACCTATTAGGCAGCGCCCGAACCTTAAAGGCTACGGCCATCCCCATTCGGGGACTGTTATCTTAGGCAAGTCTGGATAATGTGAGGTGAAAATCCTACTGGGAAACACTCGAACTAAAAGGCTACGATCATATTAAAATGGCTCGGAGACGTCCAAGACCCGTAACCATAAAACAAGGCCTTGAAAAGTTTCTTAACCGGTTCTAAAGGCTACCCTCGACAAACTATAATCTAAAAAATTATAAGTACTTTAGGGAAACGTTCTGGTCATACCGCACCCCCAAGATGCCTTAAACAAAATAATATCGAAGGTAAGGCCTGTTCGAACCTCCGAACATGACCTAACTATTTCATGCTAAGTCATTTCAATCTTTGCAAACATAAAGAATAAAGCAAAGGAAAACAAAACTAAGAAATTGTCGAAGGGAAAAAGAAGTCTAGTATTATATATACATATAGTCTTTACAAAGGTCAAACGACCTTGACAAAAAAGTGCAAAAGTTCAAAAATACAGAAAACTATACAAGGTACTTAAACGACCTGGTCTTCACCGGAGCCCGCCTCGTCACCAGGGTCTTCGGAGTCTTCTCCACCCTCGGATCCGCTCGAATCCTCGGAGCCTTCTTCATTCTTGGGATAACACAACTTCTTGGCCTCAGCTTCAAGCCCTTTAGCACTCTCAATTTCGGCCGACAAGTCAAAACCCCGAGCATGAATCTCTCCAAGGGCCTCCCTTCGAGATTGCCGCTTCGCATGCTCGACGATATCCATCAAGACTACCGACTTGGCTGTTTCAAGCTCCTTGGCAAGATTTTCTTGATCAGAGACGGACGCACTTAGCTGAGAATGGAGCTCCTCAACCCTTGTACCTTGGCCTTTTCCTTTGTTGTTCGAAGTTGGGTCTTAACCGAAGTCAGTTGCGCCCGAGCAATTTCCTTTTTCGAGGCCAGGCGATTTATCAAACCTCTCCATTCATCGGTCTCGGCCTTGACAACATCCATCTCAGCTCGAAGTTGGTCGATCCGACCAATTTTCTGTTGGATTGCGGATTCCGACCATTAGTCACCGATTCTAGCTCATCGTCACTAACCTAAAATATTTTTACCGAGCCACCTCCGACTCATCTCGGCGGCTCTTAGGCTCCCCTTCACGCTGCTCGCTGAGAAGTTTGTAAGTATCTCTCTTCTTAGTGAGCCCTCGGACCTCGGCTTCAAGTTGGTTCAACTCGTCCTAATATTGAAGAAAATTTTGAGATGGAGCACCGAGGTTTGCAGACACAAAGAAAAATGTTAGGACCATCTATAAATTAGTCTAAGTACAAATTACAGTCATCAAGAGATATTTAAAGTTACCCGGTTTAGCGTCTGTTGTGCTTCATTGAACAGGCAGGGCGCGTCTCCCTCGGCCATATTAGCCTGGTCTTCCTCGGTCACCAGACACCGAAGGTAGCTAGCCACTCCTAAGGGGGAGAGAGGACCCAGGAAACCTCCGGAATAGAGATGACGATCGACCGCTTCCGGTCAGGATCCACACTCGGAGATGGGAACCGGTTGATCAGTATTGGGCTTGAGGAAGGCCTGCTTATTCTCGAAGATGGACTCTTCTTCGGCACCTACAAGTCACTCAACCCGGTGACGTCCTCTGTGGTGGTAGAATCCACCATCTAAAAAGTTGTGGAAGGGGTCGTCCGCTCCATGGGCCCCTCGATGGGACGTTCCTTCACCGTCTGAGCCTCGTTATACATGGACTCAGTGAACGAGGGTGACTCGGTGATGTCTATCACACCATGTTCTTCCTTTGGGGCATTGCCCACATCTCGGGAAGCTTCGTCCACGACCTCCTCGTCGGCCTCCATAACTTGAGGAAAATCGGCCTCACCTCTCTCCAGTTCAGAGGCCCCTTGCCCCTCGGGGTTGCGATGACACACGAGCCATCAGATCGAAGGCTTCACCTTCTTTTTCGGATTCGTCCCTCAACCAATAGAGTAATTTCGAAGATGGTGCTCGAGCATTTGTGCTTTATTTTGGATTTGCGCACCAACCTTCTCCTTGGTTTCTTCTTATCCGAGCTCGAAAAACTCAAAGTCCTCTTTATTTTAGGTGACTCGGCGGGGAAGCTCTCGTAACCGGATGAATTCCTTAGTGTGATGTCCTTGGATAAACCTGTAAAAAAAATGAAATAAGTGAGAATTTAATGACACGAGGGGAACCCAAATATTAATTACTCGGGAAATGAATCTCACTATGAGAACGAGCCTCCCACCGACCCTTCGAAAGTTCATTCCATAATCTCTTGGAATATCGCTTTTGTAACACGATGCCATCGACCCACTCCTTGAGTCGAGGGACTGCATTAGGGACCCGAGCGATAGCTATACCACCACAAAGCACCAATAAGAAGGAAGAAAAAAAACGTAAAATAAGATTTTGAAAACGAAATTTTACTTACATGATATATTCCACTTCTCGGGGAATGACATGCGCTCGGCTGGGATCAAGTCCAAGGTCCTCACTCGGACGAAACAACCTAGCCAGCCTCGATCCCGATCTTCATCCATACTCGAGAACAGGGATTTACTGGCTCGACGCGCGAGCTTGATTAGTTTCCCCCCTGCGCGAAAGATTCGGGCACTGTATAGGCGCAGGAGGTGGTCGACGGTGAACGAGCATCCATCGATCTTGCTTACGAAGAACCGAAGAAGGCTCACGATCCTCTAGAATGAGGGGTGAATTTGACTGAGGCATAAGTGTAAACACGAATGAGGGGTGAATTTTGCAGAAGTCGATGATGACCGGATCCAATAGGCCCAGTGTAAAAGGATAAGTGTAAACACTTAAGTATCCCTTGATGCGGGTGGTGATGTCTTCATCGGGTTCGAGAACCACCACGTGCTTGTCAACCCAATTGCAATCCTTTTTCACCGTAGAGAGGACTTCTTCAGTGATCGAGCATATGTATCCGGAGACCTACTCACACCGGCCTTGTACGAGGGAAGGTTTTTCCACCTTGAAATCAGCGGTTATTGATCATCCTCCAGGGACAAACATTTGCAATGGGGGTTCCGGTACTGGTTCCTCGACAGCAGTACGCGAAACGGTCTCCTGGGTAGCCGACCGCGAGGTAGAGGGAGTTTCTTTTTAGGGATCGATTTTTGAACTCTTCGCCATTTATTTGAAAATGGAGGAAAAAGAGGAAAAAGAGGAAGTTAAAGGAGTACACTTGATGGCTTGAGATGGAAATGAACAAAGGTTCTTGCAAAGGATCTCAAATAACCAAAGTATAACTGCTAGAAAGTATTGAAATTTCAAAGGTACGAGGGTAGAAGGTTTGAATGTAAAGTTGCAATGAACAAAGGAGGATGTATTTATAGTATTTCAGTGACGGTTCACATCCAGTAATGGTTGAACGGCGGCTGACATGCATTTAAGGCCCTTAAGACTTGACTGACGAGACGTTACGTTTGTTTTGCCGTTTCTGTCGTGGGGTATCGAAGTAAGAGCCGGAAGCTCTTGTCGTTTCTCGCCGTCTACTCTCCGAAAAACGAGGGGACTATCTGTATACGGTCGAAATCGAGCTCGCCTACGATATGGTAGGTCAGGTTCGGAACATGGAAATAAAGGATTGAAGATCGACCCCAAGTCCCACCAGGCTACAAACCGGGTTGGAATATTTGTTGCAATCTGCCGTAGATTTTGGGACAAAATGGGACAAGTTGGTTTATCTAGTGACCATCTCAAATTTGAGCTATTCAACTACAATGATTATTTTACCTTTTTCTTTTCCCTTAAAGTCAATGGCGTTTTGTTCTTTATTCTTATGCTAGATCATACTGAAATTCTTAGAAGGAAGAAAAGAGAACCGAGTATGGTATAGTGGTTCTTACCATGCTCTTGGGGAAAGTGGAGCTAAAATTCAGTATATATAATGATATTTTTGCTAATATTTCTTGATGATATTCAGTATTGTTCAATTTACAGATTCTGGATGACATATTTGCTTCTCAAATGCAAAGATTGCAAGGAAATGCTCTACAAGAGAAGGATATTGAGCCCCCCTGTTCAATTGTTGAAACTCGAGCTATACTCTGTAGAGACACCAATAACTGTTCAGATTCCTCCAACTACTTGTATTTCTAGGAATACAACTGATTTGGTCATTCATATGCTCTTCCTATACTTGTATTTGTGTTTTACTATTTCTTCCTGTTCATATATTCTTTTGTATCTAAAACAAGTTTTGGTGTGCAATGCTGGAAAGAAGCAAAATTTTAAGTCAAGAGTTGACGCTTCTTTGATGCAGTGACTCCATATATACCAAGTGAGAAAGAATCTTTGATTGCCTGTTGTATACTTCATGTTTACTTTGGGTAATTTTCTAATATGGGATCTTAGTCAGGGTTGAGCAACAAGTCAAGTTTTAGAAACCTATTTCTTTTAGCAAGTATAAATAGAGTGCTTGAAGGATATACTGAAATGTGATGAAATTTGATTGAATAACTACGATTTAATGCAGAAATTAATTACCTAGTTTCTGGTGTCTGCCACGAGTTTAGACAGTAACTGCTTGTTTGGATGCTTGTTATGTATGTTTCATAATGTATTGTATAATATGTATTGTATTGTAATATGTATACAATGTTTGAATATATTGTATTGTTTTCTGTCGTTTCATGATGTTATGAACCAACACTTGCAAGCAATATTATAAAGAAAAAGTAAAGTAAGAGGTAATATTATTATATAAAAAGGTAGGTTAAAGGATAAAATATAATTTTTAATAATAAAAAAGGACAAGATGAGAGGGAAAAAAATAAGAAAACGACGCGACCACACTAAATCAGGGGTTCCATAAAGTGACACTTTTCGTTACACAACAACGAATTTAACGATATTATAAAATAAAATTTTAATAACAATGAACACGTAACAGCCATCCAAACAAGCTGTAAGGAAATTATGAGAATTTCCCAACTAAAAAGACAGCTGCGAGAACTAAGCTCAAACGGTCCCCGAATAAAAAGCAAGTCGATACACAGAAATTAATGTGCAATTCATAGCCATAGAATAACAGAAGACACAAACACAACATTAAGTGAAACATAAGCAAGTGAACCATGTAAATAGTATACGTCCTCCCTTGAGATGTTTAACATCCACCTCCACCTCCTCCTCCTCCTCCTCCTCCTCCTCCTCCTCCTCCTCCGGTCGCATCGCTGGCGCTGCTAGCAGCTAACACGGAGGCGTTCGCAGCAGCGATTCCCGCAGCAGCTGCAGCACCATGAGTTCTAGCGTTATGAGCAGTGTGAGACTTGTGCTTGTCCTCACTGGACTCTCCACAATTGAAGATGACTATAGACATTACTGCTAGAGACGCAACAATCATGCCAAACATCACCCGAAGCCTGTAACCACCATCAACAACGTTGTATTGAGCCACCATATTTTATTATTTACTTTTGCTTCTCTTGACTCTTGAGAAATATAAGCAAATCAAGAGCCGTAGGATAACATATAAATATACTCGAATTACATGGGGTCATTTTTGGGGCGGAGTGCGCAATAGTCATTTTATAGCCCGATATTTAAAAGATTTAGTGTCTTTAATTTTTTAGCAGCAAATTTAAAATTTAGGATTAAGTATTCTTAATTTCTGAATTACTAATTTAAAATTCAGGATGTAAAATTTAAACTTCTGAACACGATGTCTAAAGTTTGAATTTTGAGGTTTAAACGGCAGAACGTGTCTTGAAATTTGAGCAAATACATTACAATGAATATATTTTAAACGCTTAGCTGATGTCATTTCCACTCATTTTCGTTGGTCGTAAAAGGCGGCCTTGTTCTTTTAGCCTTTCTTGTTGGCAGAATTAAGACTTTATCTCATTATTGGCGTCTTAGCCACAAATTCCTATAAATAGGATGCCTCTTTCACGATGGAATCACACCACCTTTCTTTGTCGTTCTCTTCTCCTTTATCTATTGAGAATAAATTTTAAGAGTTAATGTTTGAAATATTTGGGTGAACTTTTTTTTTTTTTGAGTAATATGATGAGATTATTTTTTTGAGATATTTGAGATTAATTAGAGTGTTTGCTTTAATTTTATAATCTCTTTTATATTCTTATTGGATAGTAATTTGCTTATTTCTGTTTGTGGGCGTAAGTCATATTGATCAAACCATTTGTACTTTCTTTTTTTGCTTTAATTATCGTTATTATCAACTTACATCGTCTTTGACTAAATTTTGCACTACCCGAATCCTCAATCTTTTAACATTGATCAATTAATTAGTGTACTGTATAGAATGTTTGAAAAAATTTCAAGACTCGCTTTCACTTCCCTTTTGAAATATCTACCATCATATTTGATCGTAACCGTGAAAATATCCCATGTCTATATGGACCAAGTTACCTGGTTTTATTAACCATTCTCGAGCTTATCGTTTCCTTGTTGGATGTTAGAATCGAAAATAAGGTCTTATGCGAAAGCTAACAAAATATATCTTCAACGACGATAAATTAAAATACAAAAGAGAAGTATATTAAAAAAGATACAAATATTTAATGTGGTTCGGTCAATTGACCTACATTCACAGACGGAGATAGACAATCCACTGTATAAAAAAAAATATAAAATATCAAGAGAATAACTTCACAAAGAGCCACATTACACAAGTGGTAGGATAACCTTGTCTTAAAAATTCTCCGCCCAAGGAAAGATCCTTAATTTGTAGAAGTCCACAACATTTTCCTCCACAAAAAAGGACTAGCTAAATATGAGAAATTTATAATTTCTTTTTAGAAAAAGAAAATTTCAATTATAATAAATATGTTGCCCTTACTTCAAAAACGAAAAACCAAATAAAATAAGAAATGAGGGAAAACACCTAACAGCGGATCTTAAGATACATTTGGCATTTGCTCTGCTCATAGGCAGCAAATATAGAGTTAAAATACTTGTCCGTTTCACAAATTTAGACTATTAGTCAAGGTTGAGACGAGGGTGGCCTTGGTTTGAATTAAAATTTAAAATGCCTGATCAATGTTAAATATATAAGAAAAAACATGATTTTTTTTTTAAAATATTAAAATAAAACTTTGTGAAACAAAGGTAGAGTATCAACCCAGCCTAGCTCAATAAACATAAGATAAGAGGAAAAATGTCTTCTATAGAAATAGAAAGTATCAATCAAATATAGAAAAATACATAATCAACTAAAATTTACGTGTCCTTTGTGATAATTAACCCACTTTTAAGACGGAAGAGATATGTGATAAAACAGAAAGGAAAAATATATGTTCTCTCAAAAATCTTCACTTTGTGTTTCTTAATATTAACACATAGGAACATAATATTTGTTATAGGAAAAATATTTATTGTTCTTTTTTTACACCAAAAATCCTTACATGACTTGATGAACTTTCAAGAAAAACTTTTCCGTAAAGCAATTTTGTTCATGTATGAAAAATATAAATAGCAAAGTGTAAAGAAACTTAAAAATTGATTAGAAAAGGCTAACCGTGATGGCCAGATACATGTTGGCGTTGTACACCTTTTACCATGTCACCGTTCTTACCATATTATTAACATTAAATGACGCTACTTGCACTGGCAGCATCATAACAACCTAGTTGGCTAGAACTTCGTGCTCATAACGTGTTATGGAATAATATGAAATAAAATAAAACCAGAGAAATTTAGAGAGAGATAATACTATATCTTTTCTTAATGATGTTATACAAATGAGTAGAGAAGTCTTCTATTTATAAGAGAGTTGCTTGGTGACTAAGTAACTAGTCTTGGTGGCCAAGTAACAAGTCTTGATGGACAAGTAATAAATCTTAGTGACCAAGTAACTAGACTAGTTTATGACTAACTAACTTGCTCCCAAGTAATTTCATAATTCATGGACATTCACCCTTAATATTATTTATAATACTCCCCATTGAATGTTCATTAGTAGATAATGTGACTAATTAAAACCTTACTAGGAAAAACCTAGTGGAAAACAATTCTAGTGAAGAAAAGAAAGTACACATGTTTAATAATATGTTTTTGGTTGCATCGTTAAAAACCTTGTAAGGAAAATCCAATGGGACAAACCCTTATAATGAAAAAAGAGTACAACGCATATTAACTTCCCCTGAATGAGAGCATCAATTCACATATTTGGGTCTTTGCATCCCAATCCTGTACACTAGTTTATTGAAGGTTGACGTCGATAGAGATTTGGTGAATAAATTATCACTTGAACGAATCTGTTGCACATTGATATCACTATTCTTTTGAAGATCATGTGTGAAAAATATCTTTGGTGAAATATGTTTTGTCCTATCTCCTTTTATTAATCCTCCCTTCAATTGGGCTATGCATGCTACATTGTCTTCATACAAAATGGTGGGCAGTGTTTTAAAAGTCGTGGGGCGTAAGACGAGGCGTTTACATATGCCTCAACGAGGCGTAAGCCCCGAGGCATGGGGCGTAAGCCCCATAGGTATTTAATTTTTAATATTTATAAAATAATATAATGACAGTAAATATTTATAAACATGTAAAATTGTATAAAAATTGAAGAAAACTATTAATATATATATATATATATATATGTGTGTGTGTGTGTGTGCGCGCGCGCGCGCGCGCGCGTGTGACGCTTCATCCCCACAAAAAATTAGTCAGACAATCTATTATACGCTACTTACAAGCAATATTTTAAAAGGTGGGGGCTTGAGGCAGGGCGTTTTACTTGATATGGGGCTATGCGTAAGCCTGGAGGGGGGGCGTAAGCCCCATGGATCTTTAAAATTTTTAATTTATAAATTAATAAAATAACATAATAACACAAAAAAATATAAAATATAAATTAAAAGTTAAAAATTAAAAGAAAATTAAAGGAACTCATAGAAAATAAATATCTAGCATGATTCTTAAGTATAACTAATGCATAAAAATCACGTATAACGTCTTTAACTTTTAAATAATTAAAAACTTACAATTTCTTTAAAAAAAAATGATCAAACTCCACATTTTACCTTCCTAAAAGTAAATAATTAATAAAATCTTATTAGTACGATAATTAAAATATTACTTCTTCATGAATAAATACAAATTATTTTAAGATATCAAAATAAAAGTGTATAACAAGAAGGGACAAATGAACTAAGACACGACCAATAACAAGTGAAGATATAAATTCGCAATACTATGTCTCATTATTAGAGTTATGCTCAATCTTCATATTTCTGTCGATGAATAGAACTTTTATCATTAATTTGTTAAAGAATTTTGAAGGTCAACGATATTAATTAGAAAATTCGACATGTGATTTGCGTTAGAACTGTTAGGCGAGCCCCGAGCGTTGAGCGTTAGGTGTGTTTAGGGCGCACGGTCGGGCTCTTGGGGCATAAGCCTCACAGAACTAAGCCCCATACATGAGCCCCAGGGCGTTTTGCAAGTGCCCCGCCCAGGGGCGAGTCCCAGAAATGCCTTTTAAAACACTGATGGTGGGTAGTTTGTCACATTTCAAACCATATTTTTTTCGAATAAGATATTTTATAGACCTTAACCATACACATTCTCGACTTGCTTCATGAATAACAATTATCTCTGCATGATTAGATGAAGTAGCCACGATTGGTTGCTTAGTCGATTGCCAAGATATGGCAGTGCCTCCACATGTAAACACATAGCATGTTTGAGATCGAGCCTTGTGTGAGTCAGATAAATACCCAGCATCGGCATAACCAAGAAGATCGGGACTGCAATCATTGCCATAAAATAAGCCCATATCGATAGTCCTTTTGATTCCGTTCCAATGTCTCCTAGTTTGAAGAGCTATATTTAGCTAAGACATTAACTGAAAAAGTTATGTCAGGCCTTGTAGTGTTAGCAAGATACATTAGTGCACCAATTGCACTAAGATATGGTACTTTAGGACCAAGTAGCTCTTCATTCTTTTCTCTTGAGGTCGGAACGGATCTTTATTCACGTCAAGTGATCAAACAACCATCGGAGTACTTAATGGATGTGCTCCATCCATGTAAAACCATTTTAATACCTTTTCTGTGTAGGCAGATTGATGAACAAAAATTTTGTTTGCCAAATGTTCAATTTGTAAACCAAGACATAATTTTGTCTTTCCAAGATCTTTCATATCAAATTCCTTCTTTAAATAATCAATTGACTTTTGGAGTTCTGTAGGTGTTCCAATAAGGTTTATGTCATCAACATATACGGAAAGTACAACACACTCCGATGTTGTTTTCTTTATAAAAACACATGGACAAATGACATCATTTATATAACCTTCCTTTAATCAATACTCACCAAGGCGGTTATACAACATTCTTCCTGATTGCTTTAGACCATACAAAGAACTTTGCAATTTGATTGAAAATATTTTTCGGAACTTTGAGTTATGTGTGTCAAGCATTTTAAATCCATCGGAAATTTTCATGTATATTTTGTTATCAAGTGTGCCATAAAGGTAGGATGCAATCACATCCATTAAATGTATGCCAAACGTTTCATGAACAGCAAAACTAATGAGATAACGAAATGTTATTGCATTCATAACAGGTGAATATGTCTCTTCATAATCGACAATAGGTCTTTGTAAAAATCCTTGTGCAACAAGGCGTGCCTTATATCTTTGTACCTAATTTTTCTTATTTCTCTTACACACAAAGACCCATTTATAGCCAACAGGCTTAATACCATTAGGTGTTTGGACTACAAGACCAAAAACTTCACGTTTCACAAGTGAATCCAACTCAAATTGGATTGCTTCTTGTCATTTAGGCCAATCACGTCTTTGTTGACATTCTCCAACAGATTGAGGTTCAAGATCCTCATTATCTTCAATAATGCTTAATGAAACATTGTATGCAAAGATATAATCTATCACTATATTCAATCGATTCAACTCTGTCTCAATATCGATGGATTTATTGATAATTCCTTATTTTCTTGAGTCTCAGGCTCATTGATTTCCTCATGAATCTCGGGATTGATTAAATCATGTGTTTCTTTCTGAGACTCATTTGTAGTGTCATCTTGATCATTTATTTTCCCTTTTCTAGGATTTCGATCCTTAGAATCCAATGGTCTGCCATGCTTTAGGTATGCTTTTGACTCATTAGCTATGATATTAGAAGATTGTCCAACAGGAACATCAATACAGATTGGAACATTTTCTATAGGGATATGTGATTTCGTTATTCTTTTCAGATCCGTAAATGCAGCTGATATTTGATTTACTATTTTCTACAAATGGATAATCTTTTGCACCTCTTTTTCACAAATAGAGGCACGTGGATCAAGATAAGACAATGATAGAGTTTTTCACAAAATTTTCCATTTGGTTTCACCATTTTCTCCCCCTAATTTTGGAAAAATGCCGCATCGAATTGGCAATCTGCAAATCGAACAGTGAACAAATCTCCCGTTAATGTTTTGAGGTAGAGAATAATGGAGGGTGATTCAAACCCAATATATATGTCTAACCTTCTTTGGGGACCCATCTTGGTGCGATATGGCTATACAGGCATATATACTGCGCATCAAAAAATTCTTAAATGGGATATATTAGGTTCATGACCCAAAACTAATTGCAACGAGGAATATTTATGATAATTTATCGGTCTGAGACGAACTAGCATTGCTGTATGCAAAATGGCATGACCCCAAACAGAAGTGAGTAACCTCGTTTTCATAAGTAGCGGTCATGCTATCAATTATAGACGTTTAATCAAAGACTGCAAAACCATTTTGAGCGTGAATATGAGCTACAAGATGTTCCACTTGTATCCCAATTGATAAGTAATAATCATTAAATACTTTGGATGAAAAACTCAGCAGCATTATCAAGTCGAATAGACTTAATTGGATTATCGGAGAACTGTGCTCGTAATTGAATTATTCGTGCCATTAATTTTGCAAATGCCAGGGCAGGTTGCGAGATGACAATAGGCACACATGAGACCATCTAGAAAATGTATCTATTAAGACCATAAAATATTTAAACGACCCACTAGATGGGTGAATATGTCCACAAATATCCCCGTGTATATATTTCAAAAATGCAGGGGACTCAATCTTAACCTTTGTGCATTATGGTGTTAATTAAAATATACACTGCATATCAATAATAATAAGATAAAATTATTTGGTTCCTGACCCTGAACCACTCGTGAGGGGAGAATGTAATATAGCTTCGTATATAACATATATCAAACTGATAAAGATAACTTTGTTTTCATAAGCAATAATTTAGCTATTAACTCGAGGCACTCAATAAATTATTTTGCTAAACCAACTGTGATGTAAAGCAACTTATCAAGATGAACTGTCTTGAATAGAAAATATGAAAATTATGCTCGACATTAAATTATTGAGCAAGTTACCACACCAACATCATGTTGTGGGTTAATAATAATCGTACATGTAACCATCTCATAGATTCATCTTATTTGGTATACATGGCAGATGAATGGGCCCATATTCACCTTTGATATTTCTAGTTAATGGGATTCAATTCCAATTTTAGTTGGTATAATAATCGCTAGAACAAGCAACACAAGGGAATTCATAAAGAATATTCTTCAACACTTACCCATGTGAATTCTCATATATTTTTGTACATCATACTTAAATCAAGATTGCTAATAGGCCATGCCTGATAAAACTTTTTATATCAGTAAACTTCAAATTTATATCATGGCATGTGAAATTGTTAATTAAACTTCCGGTTTACTATGACATGGGGTTGTATATCAATAAACATCTATTTTACTGTGTCATGTAATTTCACCATATTTTTTTATTTATGTAGTACAAATCACGCAATAAAGCGGGTAATTTTCATATACATATTACCGTGCTATAGTTGTAGTAATATAAAGATACTAAATCTTTTCATTATTTATAGTCTCAATATAACCAACCACTTTCGCGAATACTTTAGAAACTCAATAAGTTTTTTTGAGACTTACTACAACACAATGCCTTATTGATAATCAATTTTATTCCTCAAAAATAGTAACAATTGGCTCTTCCAGGGCTCTCAATTAATTTTGTACTACAATATATTCATCAACATCTATATGGTGAATATCTCTTTTAAAGAGAAAGTTATATCATTATCGCCATGGTCAAAATTAGATGTAAGATCTATTTCTTGCATTATTGTTGTCCTTTAATAATCACATTGCCAAAATATTTTGGCGTATAATAGGTATGTGACCAATGACCATTCATGCCATAATAATGACATTGTTTTCTTATTTCATCTCAAACCTCCTTCTAGAGGTGAGCGTGGTATATTCACTACCACTAACACGTTCATATTCTTCCAAGAATGAATATGTATTCATAATAATCTGATTATTACATTGTTTGCACATTCACTTTAGGAATAGAACATAATAATCCATGTGTTCTTTATAAAATGTCATGCCATATCAATGGCAAACATCACTTTCACAAAGTGAAGGATTATTTTGAGAACCATTATTGTTCTCATTACCACAATGATGACGATTATAATTTCATCCATTACCACGTCCACATCTATTCATATCTCCATGGTAACATCATATCTTATTTTAGACTTATGGGACGGGTTACCACTATTGGTGGCGATTGAATTTAATTTGCATATACGAACTTTCATTAACGGAACTCAATCAAATAAAAAGTATCAAGTAAATATATAAAAACGAAATAATCAATTAAAATCTACGTGTCCTCTGTAATAATTAACCCATTTTAAGATGGAAGAGATATATATGTGATAAAATAGAAAGAAAAAATATGTGTTCTCTCAAACATCTTCACTTTGTGTTTCTTCATATTAACATATAGGAACATAATACTTGTTATAAGAAAAATATTTATTGTTCTTTACACCAAAAATCCTTACATGACTTGATGAACTTTCAAGAAAAACTTTTCCGTAAAGCAATTTTGTTCATGTATGGATATATAAATAGTAAAGTGTAAACCAGATATATGTTGGTGTTGTACACCTTATACCAGGTCATCATTCTTACCATATTATTAACATTAAATGACGCTACTGGCACTGGCAGTATCATAATAACTTAGTTGGCTAGAACTTCGTGCTGATAACGTGTTATGGAATAATATGAAATAAAGTAAAACAAGAGAAATTTAGAGAGAGATAATACCATATCTTTTCTTGATAATGTTATACAAATGAGTAGAGAAGTCTCCTATTTATAAAAGAGTTGCTTGGTGACCAAGTAACTAGTCTTGGTGGTCAAGTAACAAATCTTGTGAGCAAGTAACCAATCTTAGTGACCAAGTAATTAGACTAGTTTATGACTAACTAACTTGCTCCCAAGTAATTTCATAATACATAGACATTCACTCTTAATATTATTTATAACAATATCAACTTTATTGAAGTATATTTTTTACGATCTACAACAAGATATATAGTAAGCTCCCCGGATGCAGACATAATCGTCATAAACACAAAAGAAAATTGCGCCACACATCAAACATATACATTGTAACCATTCGTAACTTTACTTTCAACAAATTTACTATTTGTAGCTATATATTTATAGCAAATCCATGAAACAAGAGAGCAACAAGCTCTCGTAGCTTAGTCGGTTAGAGCGACCGCTTAGTTAGCAAAGGACTTGAGTTCAACTCTCTTTTATTTTCTGTATTTCTGTATTTCGCCTTGGTTGTATTCAGTGCACGAAGGAATACAGTCGATACAGGTTGTATCCTTTGTATACACCCTTGTATTCAGTCGATCCAGGTTGTATCCTTTGTATACACTCCTGTATTTCATCTTTGTTACAGTTGATACATGTTGTATTCGTTACGCAAATGAATATAACGAGCAAATACAATTGATACAAGTTGTATTCGTTGAGTGAACGAACACAGATACATGTTGTATTCGTTGCTCGTTTGAATACAAGTAATACAAGCTAGTAATAATTGAACAGTACCTATGAATGGTAATTAGGCAAACTATAGTTACTAGGCGGTAAACTATAGCGTTTTATGAAAATTCCTCAAAAATAACTACTCCTATATATATATATAGAACTTCAAATCTAATTAATAGGAAGTTGGTAATGCTTACTTCCGAGCAATTGAATTAACCGCTCGTACGCCGCCTCCGCCGCTCATTCACATGACGGTGTGTTATTTTCGATTCCAACAATTTATACTTTGATTTGTAGATTAAACAAACAAAGCCTAAACCTGATCAACCTCGTTTAAACCTAACCAACGAGACGACCGACAAAATTATAACCTTATGTGGCGCTTAGCTAGCTAGAATTTCCGGTCTCCAATTATTAATTTTTTTGTTTTTGGTTTAATGTGAGTTTTTTTATCCTACTCCCCCAAGATTTTCGCAGATCTATTCAACAGCTTATAGCTAAGATAATTGTAAGTTTGGAGATTCTTGTTCTTAAGCCTACCTATATCTGAAAGTTTACTCCACACAATTATATTGTTTACCCGAAAAAATGGATAGAGTTGAATTTGTACATAATTCTAAGGGTACGTGGTATAACCTGACACAAATCGCAAAGGGAAGTATAAATATCAAATCTTGACTGTAAATAATGAAATATAAGTAAAATTGAAAAGATGATGATTTATGAGTAAACAAGATGAAGTAATGTATGAATGTCTTGATGGAGCCCCTTACAGAAACAACAAACATCCCTCTTATAGTGGAGGGATCCTACTTTGGATATAATTAAAAATACATAGTGGGGAACCCATGATAGATTAGTTATTCTCTAATTCTAGCCGAGATTCTCTCCCTCAGTGCAACTGTAACAACTCTTGTCTCTCAGCTCGATCTTGATCGGACTTGATATTGATCGATCTCCAGATTTAGAGATCGATATTGACTTGAGCTCGATATTGATTCGGGGCCCGGTATTGACTCGGGGCCCGGTATTGGTTGGTCTCTAGCTCTTAAGCTGGATAAGCTTGGTAACCTGGTTTCAGATCTCATCTCGATATCATGAAGACGCTCTTCGGTCCATCATGTTCCCATCTTGACCAACCGTACGAAAGTCGAAACCGATTTTGACCGTATACAGATAGTCCCCTCATTTCTCGGGAAAGATATAGCAAGAAACGATATGATTTTCCAACGGCACGATTATATATACATTGACATTTGTATCGAGCCCGATCATGACGTACGTGATAGCTTTCCCGTCATTTTAGATTACCAAGGCATTAAATGCATGACAGACGATGGCCGGCCACTGCTGATATTGAACTGTCATTGCTCAATCTATAAATAGCCCCTATTTTTACCATTTATCATTTTTACATCTCCAATTTTCAAATTTTCTAAGTTTTTTCTCGCATCTTCTGAGTTCATCTGTAAATCTGTGATTTTCACTGCAAAATCTTTCTCTAAAACACCAAATCTTTGTCATCTCCTTCTATTTTCAATCTTTAAATCCAAAAATGGCGAAAACGTCGAAAACAGTTCCTCAAAAAGAGGTCATCGCTTCTTCATCTCGACCCGTCGATGGCGAGGATGTGGAGGAGCCTCGCCTGAGGAATTCGTTCCGGTAGGGTGTTTAACTGTAGGTGATTTTAAAATTGAAAATCCTTCTCCGATACCGGGTCGATGTGAGCCAATGTCGAGGTACCAATGTTCAATTACCGAGAAAGTTCTTGAGAAAGTCATTCAAGAATGCAACTGGGATAATAAACTCGTAGTAATCCCATCACCTGATGAATCAATTACTACCCACGTCGAAGGATTCTTAAGTGTTCACACTTATTCTTTCACGTTGGGTCCTCTAGACCCCGTCATCGTCGCCTTCTGCAAGAGGTACGACGTGACCCTTGGCCAGATCCATCCTTCCTTTTAGAGGATAGTGATCCTTCTTCGATTTTTCTCGAGCAAGATCGAGGGATGTATCTTCACGCTCAATCACCTTATGCGCCTTTATAGTCCCCGACTTTACCGAGGAGGGTTAATCAAGCTTGCTCGCCGAGCAACCAAAGCACCGTTCTCGAGCATAGATGAGACTCGGGATCGGGGTTAGATGGGGCATTTTGTTCGAATCAAAATGTCGGACCTGATCCCTGCCGATGACTTGCCATTTCCTAAGAAATGGAATATGAGCCGTGAGTAAACGTTTCTCTTTGTCTGTTTTGAATTTGTGATTGCCTTTCATTTTGTTGATCCATTTTTCTTTTCATCATATCCGTAGCTCGGATGCCGGAACCGAATCTTAAACAATGGGTTGAAGGTCTGGTGCTGTAGAGACCATACTCCGAGCATGCTTGGGTCAAATTATCAAAGGGTCGATGGGAGGCCCGTTGTCATAGTAAGTCTCTTTTTCGATTTGTCTGTTTTTTGTTCTTCATTATTTACTAATTCCCCTTTTTTCTTCCCCGTGTAGGACTCGGAAAGGATGTAGTCATGAGGCCCCTATCTGGTGATGAACAGGTTCCTGACCCAAAGCAGGTTAAATAAAGAAAGAGAAAAGATGTACCGGCTAAGAAACCTTGCAAGCCAAAGGGGGGCTCCGGTGCCATGCCTTCGAAAGTGGTCCGCCAATTAAGAGACGAGCCCGAAGAAGGAGAAGAGGATTTATCCTGTGTACGGGCTAATGTTGCGTTTCAATAATCTTCCGAATTGGCGGAAGCAAATAAGGGAATCCTAGCCATAATCCCGGAACAAGAAGAAGCAGAGACTATCCCTTCTCGAGCTAATATGATTGAAGGGGAGACCGAAGGTAGGTCTTCTCGGGCAGTAGAAGATATTTCAAGGGATGAGCTCGGGATAGTTGATATTAGTGGATCCCCTCAAATTTTGGATGCTATGATCCGAGAGGCCAGCATATTAGAATGTCGGTCCTACGAGGGCATTCAGGAGTCAACCGATATCTACGGTTTTCTGGATGGGCTCGAGTTAGCTGCCTCGGAGGGGGTTATCGATTTTGGCAGAATACCGATACCAAAGAAAGCATCATGGTCGGGTTCTGTAGGGCCTTCATCGGTTCACAAATTGGTGGATCGATTTCCGGCCCCGAGTGTTAATCCCGACCGTAGGCGGAGGATAGTGCTCTCTGTGCCTGAGGATACCCTAATTTATTCCCCTCCCGTAGGGATTTCCAGTTACCTTTGGTCTATGGTGACTGAAGAGGATCTATAAGTGATGAATGCGGTGGGGCCTGCCTGTCTTTTCAACGAAGCCCAACATGCTTTGAATTGGGTAACTCTGATGACATCTTTGATGTTCCTTTTATACATAGAATTGTAGATAATTCTAACGTTTTTCCTCATGTTTGTAGGCTTCAGTGTTGCATCACAAGGCCTCCCTCCGAATCCGAGAGGAACACGAGGCTGAGGTTCGAAACCTCACTGAGAAGAGCGACTCTTACAAGCTCCTTGGTGAAAAACTTCGAGCAGATTTGATAGCAGCTCGGGAAGAGCACGAGGAGATGGCTGAGCAGGTATTCCGTATTTTCCATGATAGTGAAGATGAAATGGAAATAACCACTAACGATCTGATTCTGTAGGTTCGACAGAGGATCGAGCAGATCAGACGGCTTAACTCACAGGTAGATAGGCTACTGGTTGAGGCAGAATAATTTAAAAAGAGTATGGATATCCTTGCCTCGAAAAAGGAAGCCGTTCAAGCTCAATTGGAGTTGTCTAATGCCCAACTTTGATCTGAGAAAGAAAATGCCTCGGGGCTGACCGAGAAGATGAAAGAGCTCCAACATCGGTTGGATTTGGCCATTTCTGATAAACCAGGCTGGGCTAATGAACTTGAAGTGGCGAGATCTGAGGTGATCGAGGCCAATAAAAAAGCCGATGCTAAAGTGGCCCAGTTCAGGATCGATGTTGAGGTCAACCAAGCCAAAGCCAAGAGCATGGTCTAACATGCAAAATGGCATTCTCGGAGAGAAGCTCTTGAGGAGGTCAGTGCTTAGGGCTTCAATGTTGGGGCCGAGATTGAAGTTCCCAGGGCGTAGGAGAACAAGGCTCGAAGGCTGGCCTTTCCTGAGGAAAACTCTGATAGCTCGAGTGAGTCTAAAGGTGAGGAAGATGTCGAGAGCACGACCTCCGATGAAGATCAAGCCATTTAGGGCCTTAGGTAGTTTGTTGTGTTCTTTTGAGACTACTTTCGGTCTTTGTATAAAGAACTTCCTTTTGGCCAGTTGCCTTTGTACAAGATTTTGTAAATATAAAACTTTCTTCCTTTGAAGCAAAATAGCTTTTTAAGCTAAATAGTTCAAATTTGAATCATTGTTGCCTTCGAGCTTTGTGGGTAGTCCCCTTCGTTTATCGGGCTCGAATTAAGGTAACCTTCAGGCTTAAATAGTCAAGTGAGTTTCTGCTCGAACTCGATGTAATGAGTATCCCTTAGGCTTTAATGGTCGAGTGAGTGATTGCTCGAACTTGAAGTAAGAGTAGCTCATAGGCTTAGTAGTCGAGTGAGTGTTTGCTGGAACTCGAAGTATGGGTAGCCCGTAGGCTTAGTAGTCGAGTGAGTTTTTGCTCGAACTCGAAGTAATGAGTAGCCCTTAGGCTTAAATAATCGAGTGAGTTTTTGCTCGAACTTAAAGTGATGAGTAGCCTTTAGGCTTAATGGTCGAGTGAGTGATTGCTCGAACTTGAAGTAAGAGTAGCCCATAGGCTTAGTAGTCGAGTGAGTGTTTGCTCGAACTCGAAGTAAGAGTAGCCCTTAGGCTTAGTAGTTGAGTGAGTGATTGCTCGAACTCAAAATAAGAGTAACCCTTAGGCTTAGTAGTCGAGTGAGTGATTGCTCGAACCCGAAATAAGAGTAGCCCTTAGGCTTAGTGGTCGAGTGAGTGTTGCTCGAACGCGAAGTAGAGTAGCCCTTATTCTTAATAGTCGAGTGAGTGTTTGTTCGAACTCAAAGTGAAAAAAGCCCTTAGGCTTTATGGTCGAGTGGGTGTTTGCTCGAACTCGAAGTGAAAACAGCCCTTAGGCTTAGTAGTCGAGTGAGTTCTAACTCGAACTCGAAGTATGATTAGCCCGTAGGCTTTATGGTCGAGTGAGTGATTGCTCGAACTCGAAGTAAGAGTAGCCGTAGCTTAGTAGTCAAGTGGGTGATTGCTCGAACTCGAAATAAGAGTAGCCCTTAGGTTTAGTGGTCGAGTGAGTGATTGCTCGAACTCGAAGTAAGAGTAGCCCGTATGCTTAGTAGTCGAATGAGTGATTGCTCGAACTCGACATAAGAGTAGCCCGTAGGCTTAGTAGTCAAGTGAGTGATTGCTCGAACTCAAAGAAAGAGTAGCCCATAGGCTTAGTGGTCGAGTGAGTGATTGCTCGAACTCGAAATAAGAGTAGCCCTTAGGCTTAGTGGTCGAGTGAGTGATTGCTCGAACTCGAATTAAGAATAGCCCGTAGGCTTGGTAGTTGAGTGAGTGATTGCTCGAACTCGAAATAAGAGTAGCCCTTAGGCTTAGTGGTCGAGTGAGTGATTGCTCAAACTCAAAGTAAGAGTAGCCCGTAGGCTTAGTAGTCGAATGAGTGATTGCTCGAACTCGAAATAAGAGTAGCCCGTAGGCTTTATGGAGATTGATCTCGTCGATATTTCAGTTGGTAGTCCCTGATTTATGGGGCAAGTTTTTCAAACTCCTCCGGTCGTGGTCAGCCTTTAAGCCTATTTGAATCATGAAGTAGAACGAACTTTCCAAAATATGAGATTTCGGTAAAGAAGAAGTTTCTCTTTATAAGTCATTATACATGTGTTCGTGTTTTGTGCCAGGGTTCGAGAAAACTATTCGGGCATGGTTCGTTTTGACCATTTAGCCCTTACACTTTTCCCGATCGAGACCCTTTTTGACATGAAGTAACTTTCTTGTATCGAACTTGATTTACTCGATAGTGATGCCCCCCCTCCCAGTATTCGAGGTTGATTGTAGAGAGGTCTCAGATACTGTTGAATTGTTCTAAGTTAGCACGGTCCGCTGCCGCCTCGTTAAGAAACAATAGTGCAATGTGTGTCTTCAATTTGATTACCTACAATTGTTAGTTTTGAAGTATCAAAGAAAAACAAACAAACGGGACTCGTACCTTAGCTGTAGTATCGCTTTTTGGTGAGTTTCATTCTAATTGTTAGGCCCGAGAGCCTCGATGCTTTCTTTAGGCCTGATGGTCCTATCGAAATCGTTTTTGGTCATGATCCCTGATTATTTCGACCTTGATCATTTCTTCTTTCGTTTCTTACATGTTTTTGACCGGGTCCGCTGCTCCTCCTATCTTCATTATATGGCCAATATTGATCCCTGATCGTCCTTGGTTCTCGGTCGATATCCCTTTTAATAATGGACCCAGAACCCAGTTGATCGTCTTCGACTCTAATTTTCGATTGATACCGATTGTGCACATCGGCCCAAGTAATAGCTGGGTACTCGATCAGGTTATGCTTCAACTGCTGTGAAGCCATCGAACTCTGTTTGCTTAGACCTTAAGTGAAAGACTGAACAACCCAATCATCTGTGATTGGTGGTAGATCCATTCGTTCCATTTGGAAACTAGATATGAACTCCCTTAGCATCTCGTTATCTTTTTGTCTTACCTTGAACATGTCTGACTTCTTGGTCTCAACCTTTATGGCCCCAGTATGTGCTTTTACGAAAGAATCTGCAAGCATAGCAAAAGAATCGATAGAGTTAGGCGGTAAGTTATGATACCATATCATTGCTCCATTTGAAAAGGTTTCACCGAAATGTTTCAACAATACAGATTCAATCTCGTCATCTTCTAGATCGTTCCCTTTAATGGTATATGTGTAAGAGGTGACATGTTCGTTGGGGTCAGTCGTTCCATTATATTTAGGAATTTTGGGCATGCAAAACTTCTTTGGGATCGGTTTAGGAGATACACTTGGGGGGAAAAGGCTTTTGCACGAATTTCTTAGAATCCAACCCTTTCAACACTGGTGGTGCCCTCAGGATCTGATCAACCCTAGAGTTATATGTTTCCACTTTTTTATCGTTTGCTTCGATCTATTTTGTGAGTTCCTCGAACATCTTAATAATTTAGGGATTAGTCCCCGATTCTTGCTCATTTGACCTTACTATAGCGGGCTCCGTTCTGTGGGTGACTTCTCAGGGTGGACTGGGCTCCGGCCTGCTCGGTACCTGGGTTTGACTCTGCAACTGAGCTATCGCTACCTTCTAAGCTTGCAATTTTTCAAAAATTATAGGCAAGTTGATTCTGTTTTCATCGACGATATGGGTATCTCGAGCTGCAGATCGAATTCCACCTTGAATGTTATTTTCAGGGTCGGAACGTTGGTTTGCCTTAATGTCCATATGCGAATTAACGTCTAATGGCACTTCGACCCGAGCTCCAACGGCATCGACGAGCGGCCTTTCGCCTATGGGCATCAAATTGTTGTTCTCATCTTGAAGGACAGCTTCGTTGTCGATTGGTAAGGCCATTAATTGAGAGTTCGTCGTTGCTAATCCGAAATCAAAGACACTTCCAAAAACAAGCGTAAAATGTTATGTTTTGCAGCGATTCGTATCAAATAACCACTGTTATTCTTAGCCCCATAGTGGGCGCCAAACTGTTTACCCGAAAAAATGGATAGAGTTGAATTTGTACATAGTTCTAAGGGTACGTGGTATAACCTGACACAAATCGCAAAGGGAAGTAGAAATATCAAACCTTGACCGTAAAGAATAAAAAATAAGCAAAGTTGAAAAGAGGATGATTTATGAGTAAACAAGATGAAGTAATGTATGAATGTCTTGATGGAGCCCCTTATAGAAACAACAAACATCCCTCTTATAGTGGAGGGATCCTACTTTGGATATAATTAAAAATACATAGTGGAAAACCCATGATAGATTAGCTTTTCCCTAATTCCCGCCGAGATTCTCTCCCTCAGTGCGACTGTAACGGCTCTTGTCTCTCAGCTCGATCTTGATCGAACTTGATATTGATCGATCTCCAGATTTAGAGATCGATATTGACTCGAGCTTGATATTGACTCGGAGCTCGATATTGACTCGGGGTCCGGTATTGACTCGGGGCCCGGTATTGGTCAGTCTCTAGCTCTTAAGCTCGATAACACCACTTCGCATCATAGTCCGATTTGGACTCGAGCTCAATAATGGCTTCGAGCTCAGTGTTTGATCGATCCCTGAAACTCGATGCTCGGTAACCCGGCTTCATATCTCTTCTCGATATCATGAAGACGCTCTTCAATCCATCATGTTCCCATCTTGACCAACCATACGAAGGTCGAAACCGATTTCGACCGTATACATATATAGTATCATGTCTTACTTAATCATTTGGAAATAGATGCATGTGTTGGGACTGGTAAAGTTTGAAGGGGTTAGAACGATTTCATTATTATACAAAAAGATAATCAAATTTTAGTGCTCTTAAGTCATAACAAGTATCAGTTAAAAAAAATTCAATTCTTTTAATCGATTATATACATGACTTTCCCTCATAAAACAATGCCTTCAAACCAAAAGCCTAAAATGACTTTCCCTCATAAAAAGGTCGGATATGCCTTACAGGGTCTACGTAATTGGAAACCTTCTCTAACTTATTTCTTACAAAATACAAATGCACGTAGATTTTTGTTAGAAGCCTATTTCATGCTTGTCTTGAATCTTTTCTTATAGAAAAAACATTATCTAGTGAAGTTTACTAACCATAACTAAACTTTGTCACTTTTTCGTGATGCAACTTTTTTTATATACTATATTACTCATAAGAAGTGTCACAGTGTCAGAGCTATTCAAACTTCTCAAAAACTTGGTTGAGTTTTGTTCTCTTCCCCTTCCCCAATGCATGGTTGTTAGTATAATATTTTCTTTCTCAAAATAAAGATAAAATTTAATTTTCTTAAACTTTTTATTTTACCCACTTTATCCTTAATGAGAAACTTTTTGTAATGACCCGGCCGGTTATTTTGAGTATTACAACCCCGTTCTCCCATTTACTGCTCATTTTGTGCTTTACAGTTATTATGTGACTTGCCAAGGAATTTGGTTCGGGCCCCGTGAGGTTTCAGAATGAATTGAGACACTTAGTCTCAAGGATGAAAACTTAAGTTGAAAAGGTTGACCGGATGTTGACTTTTGTGTAAACGACTCCGAAATAGAGTTTTGATGATTTCAATAGCTCTGTATGATGATTTTGGACTTAGGAGTATCCGAAAAATTATTTGGAAGTCCGTAGTTGATTTTGGCTTGAAATGGCAAAATTAGGAAATTGAAGGTTTGGAAGTTTGACTGGGAGTTGACTTTATTGATATTGGGATCGGAATCCAGTTCTAAAAATTTTTATAGGTCTGCTATGTCGTTTATGACTTGTGTGCAAATTTTGAACTCAATCGGATTTGATTTGATAGGTTTCGGCATCGAATGTAGAAGTTGGAATTCGTTAGTTTTCATTAGGCTTGAATTGGGGTGCGATTTATGGTTTTAGCGTTGTTTAATATGATTTGAGGCCTCAACTAAGTTCGTATGATGTTTTAGGACTTGTTTGGTGTATTTGGTTGAGGTCCTGGGAGTCTCGGGTGAGTTTCGGATGGTTAACATATCAAAATTTGACTTAGAACAAAGCTGGAACTTTCTGCCTACTGATGCAATCGCACCTGCGGAATTTGATTTGCAGATGCGAGCTTGGAAAGCGCAGAAGCAGACATGGGGCTGGTGAGGCAGTGGTCGCAGGTGCAGACGGGTGGTCCGCAGAAGCGGAGTCGCACCTGCGAAGATTCGATCGCAGAAGCGAAAATGAGGAGGGCCAGACTGCTTCACAGAAGCGGACAGCTTCTCGCAGAAGCGGACTCCTTGTCCGTAGAAGCGATGAAGCCGCAGAAGCGAAGGGAATTATTGCACCTGCGAGACTGCAGATGTGGTCAATTGGATCGCAAGTGTGAAAACACTGCACAGTGTATAAGACAGAGGGGTCCGAGATTTTTCTCATTTTTGGACATTTCAAACACGGTTCAGGGCGATATTTCAGAGAGAATTCACGTGGAATCTTAAGGTAAGTCACATGTGATCATTGTTAGTCTATAATATTGAATTATCATTGAGTATTTCGACTAGATTACATATTTTTGAGGTAAAATTTAAAATTTGGGCCTAAGGTTTTGAAAATAAGATTTAAGGATTTGAAAATCGAGTTGATGTCGGAATTTAGTAAATTTGGTATGGTTGCACTCATGGTTTAATGGGCATTCATATGTTGTAATTTTTATCTGGTTCGGAGACGTGGGCCCCACTGATAATTTTTGAGTTGAATTTCGGATTTTGGTTGGAAAATTTAGTATTTTCATATGGAATTGATTCCTATAATTTGTGTTGACTATATCAAATTAATTGTGACTAGATTCGAGGCGTTCATAGGCCGAATTGCAAGGATAAAGCTTATTGGAATAAAGAATTTGCACGATTTGAGGTTAGTAACACTTCCAAAATTGGTTATGAGGGGTATGAATCCATGAATTACGTGTTATATGAATTGTTTGGAAGTAACGTACATGTTAGGTGGCGGGCGTGTGGGCGTGCAACATAGAAATTGTGACTTAATTTTTTCCGTGAAGTTGCATAATCAAATAATGATGTCATTATCTATATATCTTCCACGTGTTAGAGAAAGTGAGTTGAGATTCGTATTAAAGATCATGTTTAGGCTACGTGCCGATATTTTTTGTACCCACAGAGGTCGTATTGCTATTGAATTAATTGTTGAAAATGTAAATTTCATACTCAGTTACATCTATTATTTCAACATCATATCTCAGTCTCTTTTGTCATTCATTGATATATCATATCATTATGTCGGGTTGATTTTCATGTCATTGTGAGCCCGAGAGACTGGAGATTGTGAGTGTTATTTATGGGATCGTGTTGCACGCTGCAACATATTTTATTTATGCCTGGATCTGGCTATTATAGCACAAGGGCTGAAGGAGCCCCTCTGGAGTCTTCAACCCATACATTGAGTGCGGTTAATTTTGTATTGAGGGATGGATCTTCCCTGGGCATGGATCTTGCCCGAATCACTTATATTTTTTGGAGGGATTTTTCTAGCACGGATCTTGCCTAATTATCTAAATTGAGGGATGGATCTTCCCTTGGCTGGATTGGTCTTATACAATACTGAGTGATTGAGTGTCAGTGATATATATTTGGGGATGGATCTTTCATGGGCTAGATTGGCCATATACAGTACTGAGTTATTGAGTATTCTGAGAGTGTGAGTTCACGAGGTTTCCATTGTGTTACATCACATATAGCATGTATTTTTAGCATGTAGATATAGAGATGTCATATTCCTCATATAATGTAGAATTTATCTATTTTACTTGTATTGGGCTTATCTGCTGAACTTGAGAATATGCCTATATTTTTGTACTGTTATTTCTATATTAGACTGTACATGTTGATCTCGTCACTACTTTCATCCCAAAGGTTAGTCTTGTTACTTATTGAGTGCATGGGGTCTGTTGTACTCATACTACACTCTGCACTTCGTGTGCAGATCCAAGTACTTTTGGATACGGCAGCTGCTAGATTTCAGAGTTTTATCTATTGGAGACTATCGAGGTAGTTGCTTGGGATCCGCAGACCTTGACTCTCTTTCCTTTCAGTTATTTTATTGTTCTATAATTTTAGATAGTGTTTTTATCAGTCAGACTATGTTATCATTTAGATGCTCATGTACTTAGTGGCACCGGATTTTTGGGAGTGTATTTGTATTAGTATTTATGGGATTTTCTATTAAATCTAAAAATTATGTTTTCAAACTTAAAAGATTATAGTGGTTTATTGAGGTTATCGGCTTGCTTAGTATTGAGATATGCGCCATCATGACATGCGAATTTTGGGTCGTGACAAGTTAGTATCAGAGCCTAGGTTACATAGGTCTCACGAGTCATGAACAGGTTAAGTAGAGTCTTGCGGATCGGTACGGAGATGTCTGTACTTATCTTCGAAAGGTTGCCGAACCCTTAGGAAAATTTCACTTTCTTGTATTCTGTCATGCGAATTTGTTGATTCCGGAAACTAAATATCTGTTATTCTATTCTCTCACAGATGGTGAGGATACGTACTACCAGGTCAGACAGTCAACCACAAGTGCCACCAGTTAGGGCCACGAGAGGTCGGGGTCGTGGTAAAGGCCGGAGCCGTAGTAGAGGTCGAGGTGTAACTCGTACAACAATTAGGGAAGCACCTGCAGAACCACCAATTGCTCCAGCTCAGGAGTAAGTTCCAGATATAGTTGAGCCGGCGGGACCACCTCAAGAACAAACTATGCCTATTGTGATTTCAGGCCTTTATGAGGCTTTAGCCCAGATATTGACTGTTTGCATTGGCCTTCCTCAGGTGATTTCGGCTCAGTCCGGGGGAGGTACTCAAACCCCTGTCGCCCGTACTCCAAAGCAGGTAGTGTAGGGACTTCAGATACTAGGGACACTACCAGTCCAGCCGGTTGCAGCTGCTCAGGCCCAAGTGGGTCCAATTATGAATGACGAGGAGCAGAAGAGACTAGAGAGGTTTGGGAGACTCCTTCCTCCATCATTCAGTGGAACTGAGTCAGAGGATGCCCAGGATTTCTTGGATAGATGCCAACGGATTCTTCGTACAGCGGGTATTCTGGAGACCAGTAAGGTCTCATTTACTACTTTTTAGCTGACCGGAGCAGCCTTCAGATGGTGAGAGACTTATGAGATGAGCAGAACAGTTTGTGCAGCACCACTTTCATGGCATGAGTTCTCCGTATTATTCCTGGAGAGGTTTGTGCCACAGACTCGCAGAGAGGAACTACGCAGGCAGTTCGAGCATTTACGTCAGGAGGACCTGTCCGTGATCCAGTATGAGATGCGGTTTTCAGAATTGGCTCGTCATGCAGTCTGGTTGGTTCCCACTGAGAGGGAGAAGATCAGGAGGTTCATTAATAGCCTCATCCAGCAATTCTGTTTTGTTATGACTTTGGGAAATATAGCATATGCTAAATTTGACGTACTGGTTGACAATGCTCGACGACTAGAAATGGTCCGTACTTAGGAGCGTGAGGAGAGGGAGGCCAAGAGGTATCGTGGTCCGAGTAATTCTAGCGGTGTTCCATCTGGGAGCAGTCCTATCACAGCAGGGGTCGGCCTTATAGACCCGCTCATATGGCTCATCCAGCTCATCGTAGCGCATCAGCTAGCCATGGTTCATATAGTGCTCGACCGAGTCAGTCTTCTCTTAGTGCACTTCCAGCTCAGAGTTCTTCTCGTGCACCATCAGTTCAGGGTTCATCTGTACCAGGTTCTTCTGGTAGTTATTCTGGTTCTCGAGGTCCACCTCAGTGCTTGCCGACATTTTCAGAGAGGGGTTTCTTTAAGTGTGGAGAGTTGGATCATGTGAAGAGATATTGTCCCCGCCTATCGGGAGGTCCAGTTCAGCAGAGGATCTATGTTATGACTCCCGCACCAGTTATTTCACCGCCCGCTAGCCAGCATGGGGTGGGCACAAGCAGCTAGAGGTCGCCCTAGAGGGGGAGGCAGATCAGGTGGCGGTCAGGCTTGATTTTATGTTGTTCTTGCCAGGCCAGAGACCGTTGCTTCAGATGCAGTCGTTACAGGTATTGTTTCAGTGTGCCAAAAAGATGCTTCCACTTTATTTGACCCTGGTTCTACTTATTCTTATGCATTATCCTATTTTGCTCGTTGCATGGACATGCCCTATGAGTCCTTAGTCTCACATGTTCGTGTATCTACGCTGGTGAGTGATACTATTATTGTAGACCGTGTGTATCGGTCGTGTGTGTTAACTATTGGGGGATTGGAGACTATAATTGATCTCTTATTGCTTAGTATGGTTAATTTCGATGTGATATTGGGTATGGATTGGTTGTCTCTATGTCATGCTATTCTGGATTATCAAGCTAAGACCGTGACGTTGGCGATGCCAGGGTTACCAAGGATCAAGTGGAGAGGTTCTCCAGATTTTGTTCCCAGTAGGGTAATCTTACTTAAAGGCCCAACGAATGTTGGGAACAGATGTTTGTCATATTTGACCTTTGTGAGAGATATTGATACAAATACTCCTACTATTGATTCTGTGCTAGTAGTGCGAGACTTTCCGGATGTATTTCATGCTAGCCTGCCGCTTATGACACCCGACAGGGATATTGACTTTGGTATTGATTTGGTGCCGTACTTAACCCATTTCTATTCCTCAGTATCGTACGGCACCAGCTGAGTTAAAGGAATTGAAAAAGCTACTTCAGGAACTTCATGATAAGGGGTTTATTAAGACTAGTATGTCGTCTTGGGGTGCACCAGTTCTATTTGTGAAAAATAAAAACGGTACTATGCAGATGTGCATCAACTACAGGCAGTTGAACAAAGTTACATTCAAGAACAAGTATCCTTTACCACGTATTGATGTTTAAAGACGGCATTCAGGACCCGCTATGGTCACTATGAATTTCTCGTGATGTCTTTTGGGCTGACCAACGCCCCAGGCAACGTTCATGCACTTGATGATCAATATATTCCAGCCATAATTTGATTGATTCATCGTAGTATTTATTGATGATATCCTGGTGTACTCACGTAGCCAGGAGGAGCATGCGCAACACTTGAGTATTGTATTACAGACGTTGAGAGAGGAGAAACTTTATGCCAAGTTCTCTAAGTGTGAGTTTTGGCATTTGGTGGCGTTCTTAGGGCACGTGGTGTCCAGTGAGGGGATTCAGGTAGATCCGAAGAAGATAGAGGTAGTTCATAGTTATCCCAGGTCAACTTCAGCTACTGAGATTCAGAGTTTTCTCGGCTTGGCCGGGTATTATCGTCACTTTGTTGAGGGCTTCTTGTCTATTGCATCGCCCTTGACCAAATTGACCTAGAAAGGTGCTCCATTCAGGTGGTCGGATGAGTGTGAGGACAGCTTTCAGGACCTCAAAACTGCCTTGACCACAGATCCAGTTCTAGTTATTCCTTCAGCTTCAGGCTCTTATACAATGTATTGTAATGCTTCTCGGATCGGTATTGGGTATGTCTTAATGCAGAAGGGTAGAGTGATTGCTTATGCTTCGCGCCAGTTGAAGCCACATGAAAAGAACTGCCTTGTTCATGATTTAGAATTGGCAGCCATCGTTCATGCATTGAAGATTTGGAGGCATTATCTCTATGGTGTGTCTTGTGAGGTATTTACAGATCATCAGAGTCTCCAGCACTTGTTCAAACAAAAGGATCTAAATTTGAGACAGCGGAGATGGTTGGAGCTGATAAAGGACAATGATATTACTATTCCGTATCATCTCGGGAAGGCCAATGTGGTGGCTGATGCCTAGAGTAGAAAGGCAATGAGTATGGGTAGCCTTGCATTCATTCCTGTTGGTGAGAGGCCTTTTATAGTTGATGTTCAGTTGAGTATAACATTTCACCCTCAGACGGACGGATAGTTCGAGCACACTATTCAAATATTGAAAAATATGTTATGTGCTTGTGTTATAGATTTCAGGGGTTCTTGGGATCAATTTTTTCCACCTGCAGAGTTTGCTACAATAACAGCTACCAATCGAGCATTCAAATGGCTCTGTATGAGGCTTTGTATGGAATATGGTGTCGATCTCCAGTGGGTTTGTTTGAGCCGGGTGAGGCTAGGCTATTGGGTACTGATTTAGTTCAGAATGCTTTGGAGAAGGTTAAATTGATTTAGGATCGACTTCGCACGGCGCAGTCTAGACAGAAGAGTTATGCTGACCGGAAGGTCGCGATGTTGCTTACATGGTAGGAGCGAAGGTACGACTCTGAGTTTCGCCTATGAAGGGTGTTATGAGGCTCGGGAAGAAGAGCAAGTTAAGTCCTAGGTATATTAGGCCTTTGGAAATACTTAAGAAGATTGGAGAGCTGGCTTATGCACTTGCATTGCCGCCTAGTCTATCGGGTGTTCATCCAGTATATCATGCATCCATACTCCGGAAGTATGTCGGAGATCTGTATCATGTTTTAGATTTCAGTACAGTTCAGTTGGATGGTGATTTCACTTATAATGTGGAGCCGGTTGCCATTTTGGACCGACAGGTTCGAAAGTTGATATCAAAGAACATAACTTCAGTGAAAGTGCAGTGGAGAGGCCAGCCAATCAGATAAGCTACCTGGGAGATGGAGACGGAGATGCGGAGCAAATATCCACACCTATTTGAGACTCCGGGTATGATTATAAACCCGTTTGAGTACGAACGTTTGTTTAAGAGGGGGAGAATGTAACGAGTCGTCCGGTCGTTTTGAGTATTACAAACTTGTTCCCCTATTTACTGCTCATTTTGTACTTTACAGTTATTACGTGACTTGCCGGGGTATTTGGTTCGGGCCCAGTGAGGTTTCGGAATGAATTGAGACACTTAGTCTCAAGGAAGAAACCTTAAGTTGAAAAGGTTGATCGGATGTTGACTTATATTTACACGACTTTTGATTAGAGTTTTGATGATTCCAATAGCTCCGTATGGTGATTTTGGAATTAGGAGAGTGTCCGGAAAATTATTTGGAAGTCCGTAGTTGATTTTGGCTTGAAATGGCGAAATTAGAAAATGAAAGGTTTGGAAGTTTGACCGGGAGTTGACTTTATTGATATCAGGGTCGAAATCCAGTTCTGAAAATTTTTATAGGTCCATTATGTCGTTTATGACTTGTGTTCAAAATTTGAAATTAATCGGATTTGATTTGATAGGTTTCAGCATCGAATGAAGAAGTTGATATTCGTTAGTTTTTATTAGGCTTGAATTGGGGTGCGATTCGTGATTTTAGCATTGTTTGATGTGATTTGAGGCCTCGACTAAGTTCGTATGATGTTTTAGGACTTTTTGGCATATTTGGTTGAGGTCCCGGGGGCCTTAGGTGAGTTTCGTAAAGTTAACAAATCAAAATTTGACTTAGAACAAAGCTGGAACTTTCTGCTTACTGATGCAATCGCACCTGTGAAATTTGACTCGCAGGTGCGAGCTTGGCAAGCGCAGAAGCAAAAAGGGGGCTGGTGAGGCAGTGGTCGCAGGTGTGGATGGGTGGCGCAGAAGAAGCGTCGCACCTGCAAAGATTCGATCGTAGAAGCGGAAATGAGGGGGGGCAGGCTGTTTCACAGAGGCGGACAGCTTCTCGCAGAAGCGAGTCCGCAGAAGCGATGAAACTGAAGAAGCGAAGGGAATTCTCGCACCTGCGAGACCTCAGATGCGGCCAATTGGGTCGAAGGTGCGAAAACACTAGGGCGATGTTTCAGAGAAAATTCACCGGAAATCTTGAGGTAAGTCACTTGTGATCATTGTTAGTCAATAATATTGAATTATCCTTGAGTATTTCGACTAGATTACGTGATTTTGAGGTGAAATTCGAGGATTTAGGCCTAGGCATTTTGAAAATAAGATTTGAAGATTTGAAGGTCGAGTTGATGTCGGAATATGGTAAATTTGGTAAGGTTGGACTCGTGGTTTAATGGGCATTCATATTTTATAATATTTGTCGGGTCCCAAGACGTGGGCCCCACTTATGATTTTTGAGTTGAATTTTGAATTTTTGTTGGAAAATTTAGTATTTTCATATGAAATTAATTCTTATAATTTTTGTTGACTGTATCGAATTATTTGTAACTAGATTTGAGGCGGTCAGAGGCCGAATCGCGAGGAAAAGGCTTATTGGAATAAAGAATTTGCACGGTTTGAGGTAAGTAACACTTCTAAACTTGATTTTGAGGGTATGAATCCCTGAATTACATGTTATATGAATTATTTGGAGGTGATGCACATTCTAGGTGACGGGCGTGTGGGCGTGCACCATAAAAATTGCAACTTAATTATTTCTGTGGAGTTGCATAATCAAATAATGATGCCATTATCCACATATACTCCACGTGTTAGAGAAATTAAGTTGAGACTCATATTAATGATCATGTTTAGGCTATGTGCCGATACTTTTGGGACCCACAGAGGCCGTATTGTTGTTGAATTAATTATTTAAAAATGTAAATTCCATACTCAGTCACATCTATTATTTGCACGTCATATCTCAGTCTCTTTTGTCATTCATTGATACATCATATCATTATGTCGGATTGATTTTTATGTCATTGTGAGCCCGAGAGACTGGAGATTGTGAGTGATATTTATGGGATCGGGCTACACGCCGCATCATATTTTATTTATGCCTGGATCTGGCTATTATAGTGCTTGGACTGAAGGAGCCTCTCTGGAGTCTGCATCCCACACATTGAGCGCGGTTGATTTTATATTGAGGGATGGATCTTCCCTAGGTATGGATTTTGCCCGAATTACTTATATTTTTTGGATGGATTTTCCCTAGCATGGATCTTGCCTAATTATCTATATTGAGGGAAGGATCTTCCCTGGGCTATATTGGCCTTATACAGTACTGAGTGACTGACTGTCAGTGATATATATTTGGGGATGGATCTTTCGTGGGTTGGATTGACCATATACAATACTGAGTGATTGAGTATTCTGAGAGTGTGAGTACACGAGGTTTCCATTGTGATACATC
The DNA here is from genome assembly GCF_000390325.3 of Nicotiana tomentosiformis. Classification (NCBI taxonomy): domain Eukaryota; kingdom Viridiplantae; phylum Streptophyta; class Magnoliopsida; order Solanales; family Solanaceae; genus Nicotiana; species Nicotiana tomentosiformis. The sequence goes on along the minus strand of NC_090818.1, from coordinate 34,194,825 downwards.
ATATACAACATGTATTTTTGGTATGTAGATATAGAGATGTCATATTCCTCATATCATGCATAATTTATCTATTCTACTTGTATTGAGCTTATCTATTGAACTTGAGAACATGCCTACATTTTTGTACTGTTATTTCTATATTGGACTGTACCTGTTGAGCTTGTCACTACTTTCAGCCCAAAGGTTAGTCTTGTTACTTATTGAGTGCATGGGGTCGGTTGTACTCAAACTACACTTTGCACTTCGTGTGCAGATCCAGGTACTTCCGGATACGGCGACTGCTAGATTTCAAAGTTTTATCTGTTGGAGACTATCGAGGTAGTTGCTTGGCGTCCGTAGACCTTGACTCTCTTTCCTTTCAATTATTTGTACTGTTCTATAATTTCAGACAGTGTTTTTATTAGTCAGACTATGTTATCATTTAGATTCTCAGGTACTCAGTGGCACCAGATTTTTGGGAGTGTATTTGTATGAGTATTTGTGGGATTTTCTATTAAATCTAAATATTATATTTTCAAACATAAAAGGCTATAGTGATTTATTGAGTTTATTAGCTTGCCTAGTATTAGTATTGATATAGGCGTCATCATGACATGCGAATTTTGGATCGTGACACTTTTATAGCCACAAAAGTATTATAGGCATAAGTTTCAAATATTTTATAGCCACTTAAATATTATGACATATTTAGGCCTACAGGTTTCAAAAATCTCATTTTCTTTTTAAATTTTATTGTGAATCATATTATGTCACATAAATTGAAATGTTGGGAGTATAGATAAAGCATCAGCAAGAAGAAGAAATAATTAACTTAAAGACGCGCTAGAAATTATTTTAAACAAATTAACGTGTCTCCACTTTATTAACTACAAAGTTTTACAACAATAACTTTTATACAATCTAGAAATAGTGATAATGTTTCTTGGATACTCCATGCATGCAGAGTTAATATTCACAAAAGAATTACTTGGCCTCTTATCTACACGAGCCAAAAGATGAGCTATTGCAATATGACTCCACAACCATAAGAATTATTGACTATCTCAGCATCCGCCACCGCCGCCACCGCCTCCACAGCCGCCTCCACCACCGCCACCGCAACCGCCTCCACCACCGTAATCACCTCCTCCACCTCCATAGTAGTGCCCACCGCGGCCCCAACGGCTCTTCTTGCCGTTAGAGGAGTCTCCACAAGCAAAAATGACCATTGATATCATCAAAATAGACATAACCACCATTCCCACCATTATCATAAGACCCGAACCCTCTTTTGCTGAGCCACCATCTCCCACACCATAGGTTAATCGTGCCATATTTCTGTTTAGACTTTAATTAATTAATTCTCTGAAGAAACAATATCTCGACAAGTATATATAGGCGCCATTAAGTGGCCTTTGGTGATGTTTGGTTGTAGACTAATTTTCGTATGAGCTGACCGTGTGTTGCTTGGTTGACCCTTGAGCAATCATTGAATCTGATTATTCTAATGGGGAAAAAAGCCTACTAGCCATGTTCAACAGAGTTGCAAGTTTATCCAAAAGACCGACTTTGATTTGGTCATAGTTTTAAGTTGCGTCTCTAATGTAAGAAGCCTATGAAGTCATGAGAGTGCTCATTACGCTTTTGCTTCCTTAAACTTCTTCAGTACTACTTTCCTAGGAAGTTGCACTTAAATTCGTCCAAAACACCAACTAAATATTTGGTTCTTTAATTTGATTCACTTATTTCCAAGAACATTATGCATACATGACTTCAGATTTTCAAAATCAGTTTTATTCAAACTTGCTTCTTGTTATTTAGGGAAAATTTTAAATTTCTAAATGAGACAATTCACACTACTAACATTATCCACTAGGGCTAGAGTATTAAGTATAGGTGCAGTCGATTTTTTTAGTTTCTATATTTATATTAAAAAATTCATTATATATTAATTACGAATCCAACAAATGACGAGCTATAAACGTCTAAGTTATGGCTTTGTCCCCAACCAATAAAATTGAACCCAAGACCTTCAAGTTTTATAAAGCTCAAACCTTGGTCAAATGTCCCACCCTCCACCACCAATCTATGGAAGAGCATCTATTCCTAATAAAAATATTCTAAATAGATCTCCTGGTAACAGTTCTATTTAGGCTCTTCAAGAGCCTAACACCCACTACTGTCAATGGTTTACCACTTTGGATAAGCATTTTATTTTCACCAAACATTCATCCAACTTAATGTGAAAGTAATTTTTAATTTTTATTAATTATAAATATATTAAAGGAATTTTAGTCTGTTCAACATATAGTGCTCATCACTTTATTTATTAGACACACAACAAGAGTTTTTTTTCACGTCAAAATAGAGTTGACTAAATTTTACGTACGAACTTATTGACATTTTACTTAGTGGCATCAAATTATGATCACCAGGGAACGAGAATTTGAAGAGAAAAACTTGTATCAAGTCATCTTTTTAAATTTTTAACTATTAAAAATGTATTGAATTATTTTAGACATTCAATTTATTGTTAAAAGATTGAAATTGCTATGTGATGAGAATTTGAAAAAATATTATGTTAATGTAAAATGTTTCTAAGAATGTCAATCTTGTGATAGAGATATTTGCAAGATGGCTTAATAATATAGGTGTCAAGGGGCTGGGCCGGGCCGATTAAGGGTTAGGGAATAGTGAACCGGCCGGTTTCATGGCTATTTTTTTTTATTTTTTTGTAATTTTATAAAGTAGACGTTTGTTATACAAAAAAATAATAATAAATTAAATAAACTCGGTGTGATGACCCAAAAGGTCATCTTATGTTTTAGAACTCGATTTTGCGCTCTTAAGCCATACAAATCTCATTTTTACCCTCCTCGATTTGCGTGCACAGTCTAGGCGTGTTTTCGAAAATCTTTTATGTTGAAAATTGAAGAAAAAATGAATTTTTGCCTTAAAAGTTGATTTTAGTTAATTTCGGTCAATATTTTTGGTAAACGGGCCCGGATCCGTGTTTTGACGGACCCCGTGAGTCCGTATCGAATTATGGGACCTGGGCGTATGCCCGAAATCAAATTCGGAGGAGCCTAGCTCGAGTTTTGAATTTTTGATAAAAATTAAAAGTCGAAAAATTTATTGTTTTTAAGAATTGATTGATGTTTGGCATTATTAGTACCAGGTTCATATTTTTGGTTCCGGAGTCCGGTATAGGTCCAATATAATATTTATGACTTATCTGTGAAATTTGGTGAGAAGTGGAGTTGGTTTGACGTGATTCAGACGCCCAGTTGAGAAAATAAAAATTTTAAAGTGTTCTTGAGAATTTCATTTGATTTGGTGCTAAATTCGTAGTTTTAGGTGTTATTTTGGCGATTTGATCACGCGAGAAAGTTTGTTTGATGTATTTGGACTTGTGTGCATATTTGGTATGGAGCCCCGAGGGCTCGAGTGAGTTTCGGATAGGCTATGGAGTGAAATTTGGACTTAGAAACGTTGTTGGTGTTCCAGATCTGGCGTTGGCCTCTAATCTCGCAATTACGAGATCAGAGTTCGCAATTGCGAAGCCTGACAGTGTTGCAATTGCGAGCTACTCATCGCAATTGCGAAGAGTAGCTGGGCCATAGAGTCTTCGCAATTTCGAAGACTCCTTCGCATTTGCGAAGTTGGTCTGGGGAAGGGGTTCTTCGCATTTGCAAAGAAAGGGGTAGCAATTGCGATCCCAGTTTCGCATTTACGAACAAAATGTTTGCATCTGCGACAGAAGCAGAAATGCGACAGGTTCGCATTTGCGATACCTTTCTCGCATTTGTGAGCTTCGCAACTGCGAAGCTCAAGTCGCAAATGCGACATCTGCAGCTGATCAAAATGACTCTTGGACGAGATTTTTGATTCATTTCCCAAATCTTCAAAACCTAAAACACAAGAGGCGATTTTCCAAAGACCATTTCTTCCCCAAATCATAGGTAAGTAATTCTAAACTAGTTTCTTTCAATCTTTCACTATATTTTTTAAGATTCCAACCTAAAATCTAGAGTTTTTATGGTAGAATTAGGGGTTTGGGTAGAAACTAGGGATTTCTGAAATTTGGGGGTTTAGACCTCAATTTGAGGTCGGATTTCAAAACCAATTATATATCCGGGCTTGGGGGTGAATGGGTAAATAGATTTTGGTCTGAAACTCGGGTTTTGACCAAGCGGGCCCGGGGTCGATTTTTTGACTTTTTGGAGAAAAATTTGAAAATTTTATTTTATGCAATGTAATTGATTCCTTTAGAAATATTTGATATTATTGAGTCATTTTTGAATAGATACGAGTGGTTTGGAGGTGAATTCTAGAGGAAAAGCTATGATTGAGAATTAAGTAACCTTCGGAGCAGCGTAAGTGTTGTGTCTAATCCTGACTTAAGGGAATTAGGAACCTCAGATTATTTGCTATTTGAAATTCATGTGAGCAGCGTATATGTGAGGTGACGAGTACTTATGCGCCGCCAATTTACTTGTTTTCCCTGTTTCTCCCGTTCTTCTTATATTGTCTCTTTGTCATGCCTTATTGCTACAGGTTTAGTCTAATGTTATTAAATTAATCGTTCTTATCATGTTTACGGATCTTCTGGTGATGATTGATTATTTATTTCAAAGTTGAGATTTATATTGTGAAACCAAATGTTAAAGTAAGGCTTGTACGTGTTGTTCTATCTCCCAGTTGTTAATTGTTCATTGCATTATGGTAAGGGAGAGTGTTAATGCACGAAGGGTGATGCCGTTTCATATTGTGAGTGTTAATGCACGAAGGGTGATGCCGTACCATATTATGAGTATTAATGCACGAAGGGTGATGTCGTTCCATATTGTGAGTGTTAATGCACGAAGGGTGATGCCGTGCTATAATATAAGAGTAAAAGCACGAAGGGTGATGCCTGTCGTTTCTATTGATTTTATGGTGAGGTTAAGAGTAAAAGCACAAAGGGTGATGCCGTGCATTTTTTCTTTACTATATTCGTGCTCCTGTTGATTCATATTATATTGGTTGTTCTAGTTCTCGTTCTGCTGTAGCTCTTTACTTCGTATTTTTCCCCAGCATGTATCCCCTCCCGATAATTCTTGTCTAGCTCTTTATTACTGTTATTTGTATATACACTATTAAATTATACAGGTTGATTTATAGGTGCCTTTCCTTAGCCTCATCACTACTTCGTCGAGGTTAGGCTCGACACTTATCAATACATGTGATCGGTTGTACTGATACTGCACTCTGCACTTTCTGTGCAGATTTTGGTATCGGCTCGGGTTGATCGAGATTTTAGCTATTGGACCCCTATCCGGAGACTCAAGGTAGATCTGTCGGCGTTCACAGACCTTGAAGTCCCCGTTTATCTTTTCAATTTTGCTATTTATTTCATCCAAACAATTGTATTTCTTTCAAACTATTACTTGTAATGAATTATAGAATGCTCGTGAATTGTGACTCCAGATCCGGGCGGTAGTAATTAATACAGTTTTTTATATTATTTCACACTCGTTATAATTTATCTTAGCTAATTGTTGTTATTTACTGAATGGAATAAGGATTGGTTTAAATGATTCTATAATGTTGGCTTGCATAGTAAGTAAAATGTTAGGCGTCATCACAGTCCCGTCGGTGAGAATAGCGGGTCGTGACAAGTTGGTATCAGAGCACTAGGTTGCCTAGGTCTCACAATTCACGAGCAAGCTTAGTAGAGTCTGGAGGATCGGTACGGAGACGTCTGTGCTTATTTTGCAGAGGCTATGAAGTATAGGAACAAATTTCACTTCTATTTTCCTCTGTCGTGCGATGTTGTTTTCTGAATACTGATTGAACTCTTCTACTCTTGTTCTCTCGCAGATGGCGAGAACACGTACCTCTTCCTCATCTGAGCAGAAGCCAGAGCCTCTAGTGGAAGCTCCTACGAGGGGCAGAGGTCGAGGCCGAGGCCGTGCCAGAGGCTGAGGCAGGGGCAGGGCTCAGCCCAGAGCCCGAGCAGCAGCCCCAGCAGTGGAGCCTCAAATAGATCTTGATAAGGAGATTCCAGCCCAGACTATTCCCCCTAGACCAACTCAGGTTCCGGAGGGGTTCATTGCCACCCCAGTACTTCAGGATGCTTTGGTCCGTTTGGTGGGCCTTATGAAGAGTGTGGCCCAGACTGGCGCATTTCCCATGGTGCCACTACTCCTGCTCCGGAACAAATATCTCCCTAGTATCAGGCTCCAGCAGCTCAGCCAGTCAGAGTAGTTCATCCGGTTGTTGCGGCACAGGCCGGAGATGGGCCAACTATGTCTTCTAAGGCTTTTTGGAGATTGGGCAAGTTTACCAAGCTCTTCCCAGTTCACTTCAGTGGTGCTCCTTCAGAGGATCCCAAGGAGTATCTCGACAACTGTCACGAGGTTCTACAAAATATGGGTATAGTGGAGACCAATGGGGTCAATTTCGCTGCATTTCAGATGACTGATTCCGCCAAGAAATGGTGGGGAGATTATTTGTTGACCAGACCGGCTGGGTCACCTGCTCTTACTTGGGACCAATTATCTCAGCTCTTTGTAGAGAAGTTATTGCCTATCATATTGAGGGAGTAGCGTCATCATCAGTTTGAGCATCTCCAGCAGGACAGTATGACTGTTTCTCAGTATGAGACCCGTTTTGTGGATTTGGACCGTCATGCTACTCTTCTTCTTCCCACCGAGAGAGAGAGGGTGAGGAGGTTTATTGATGGACTTGCTCAGCTTATCAGATTGCAGATGGCTAAGGAGACTGGGAGTCAAATTTCTTTTCAGGCGGCTGCTAATGTTGCCAGACGAGTCGACATGTTTCTTGCTCAGGGAGGTCAGGGGTCTGACAAGAGACCTCGTCATTCCGGTGAGTTCAGCGGTGCGTCATCTAGGGGCAGAGGTACTTTTGGTAGAGGCCGTCCTCCCAGGCAGTTTCATTCAGCACTCCAAGTATCCCACGGTGCCTCAGGTGGTCGTGGTTCTCATATGCCTTATTCCGACCAGCTAGCTTACAGTGCACCACCAGCTCCTATTAGTTCACCTCCACTCTAGAGTTATCAGGATGGTTACTCAGGTCGATAGGGTCAGTTTCAGGGTCAGCAGTCACAACAACCGAGGTTATGTTATACTTGTGGTGATCCGAGGCACATTGCTAGATTTTGCCATCAGGCAATGGGCAGCATCAGAGTTCTCGTTCCATGGTTCCGGCACCAGTTGTCGCACCACCTGCTCAGCCAGCCATCAGCCAGAGGTAGAGGCCAGACTGTTAGAGGTGAAGGTCAGGCCGTTAGAGGTAGAGACTAGCCAGTTAGAGGTCATCCCATGGACGTAGTTCAGAGTGGTGGGGCCCAGCCCCAATGTTATGCTGTCCCAGTCAGGCCTGAGGCTGAGTCATCTAACGCTGTTATCAAAGGTATTGTTTCAGTTTGCAGTAGAGATGCTTCAGTTCTATTTGATCCGGGATCTACTTACTCCTATGTGTTATCCTATTTTGCTTCATATTTGGTTATGCCTCGTGATTCTTAGAGTGCTCCCGTGTATGTGTCCACACTTGTGGGAGATGCTATTGTTGTAGATCGTGTTTATCGTTCGTGTGTGGTCACCATTTGGAGTCTTGAGACTCGTGTAGATCTTCTACTTCTTGATATGGTTGATTTTGATGTCATATTGGGTATGGATTGGTTGTCACCCTATCATGCTATATTAGATTGTCACGCCAAGATGGTGACCTTAGCCTTGCAGGGGTTGCCTCGATTAGAGTGGAGAGGGGATCTTTGCCATTCTACCAGCTGGGTTATCTCTTATGTGAAGGCTTGGCATATGGTCGAGAAGGGGTGTCTAGCTTATTTGGCTTATGTCTGCGATTCTAGTGCGGAGGTTCCTCCCATGGATTCAGTGCTAGTTGTTCGTGAGTTTCCATAGGTGTTTCCTACAGACCTCCCGGGGATGTCACCCGATAGGGATATTGATTTCTGTATTGATTTGACCTCAGGAACTCAGCCCATTTCTATTTCGCCATACCGCATGGCCCATCCAGAGTTGAAAGAATTGAAGGAACAGTTGCAAGATTTGCTTGATAAGGGCTTTATTAGACCTAGTGTCTCGCCTTGGGGTTCACCTGTGTTTTTTGTGAAGAAGAAAGATGGATCGATGAGGATTTGTATAGATTATCGGCAGTTGAACAAAGTCACCATCAAGAACAAGTATCCATTGCCGAGGATTGATGATTTATTTGACCAACTTCAGGGAGCCCAGGTGTTTTCGAAGATTGATTTGAGATCTGGCTACCATCAGTTGAGGATTAGGGCATCTGATGTCCCTAAGACAGTTTTTCGGACTCGGTATGGGCATTATGAGTTTCTAGTGATGTCATTTGGGCTGACAAATGCCCCAGCAGCATTCATGGATTTGATGAACCGGGTGTTCAAGCCCTACTTGGATTCCTTTGTGATTGTGTTTATTGATGATATCTCGATCTACTCCCATAGCCGAGAGGAGCATGAACAACACCTTCGGATCGTTCTTCAGACTTTGAGAGACAGCCCGTTATATGCTAAGTTCTCGAAATGTGAGTTTTGGTTGAGTTCGGTTGCTTTCTTGGGTTACGTTATATCAACAGAGGGTATTTAGGTAGATCCTAAGAAGATTGAGGCAGAACTGTCCTAGACCCACATCAACTACAGAGATCCGTAGTTTCTTAGGTTTGGCGGGCTACTACCGTCGATTTGTGGAGGGGTTTTCATCCATAGCAGCCCCGTTGACCAAGTTAACCCATAATGGTGCCCCGTTCAGGTGGTCAGGCGAGTGTGAGGCGAGCTTCAAGAAGCTCAAGACAGCTTTGACCTACGGCACCGGTATTGGTGTTACCCACAGGTTCAAGATCTTATACAGTATATTGTGACGTATCTCGTATTGTTCTGGGTGCGGTATTGATGCAGGGTGGCAAGGTTATTGCATATGCTTTGCGACAGATGAAGGTTCACGAGAAGAATTACCCCGTTCATGATCTAGAGTTGGCAGCCATTGTTCACGCGCTGAAGATTTGGAGGCACTATCTTTACGGTGTGCCATGTGAGGTATTCACAGATCATCGCAGCTTGAAGTATTTGTTCAAGCAGAAGGAACTCAATTTGAGGTAGAGGAGGTGGTTGGAGCTATAGAAAGACTATGATATCACCATATTGTATCATCTTGGGAAGGCCAATATGGTGGCTGATGCTTTAAGTAGAAAGTCAGCTAGTATGGATAGCCTTGCTTATATTCCAGTTGGTGATAGACCACTTGGATGAGATGTTCAGGCCCTGGCCAATCAGTTCGTGAGGTTGGATGTTTCTGAGCCCAACCGTGTTCTAACTTGTACAGTTGCTCGGTCTTCTTTGTTTGAGCGCATCAGAGATCAGCAGTATGACGATCCTCATTTGCTTGTCCTTAAAGACACAGTGCGGCATGGTGATGCCAAACAAGTTACTATTGGAGATGATGGAGTTTTAAGGATCCAGGGTCGTATTTCTGTGCCTAATGTGGATGGACTTCGTGAGTTGATTCTTGAGGAGGCCCACAGTTCCCGGTATTTTGTTCATCCGGGCGCCGCCAAGATGTATCAGGACTTGCGGCATCATTATTGGTGGAGGTGAATGAATAAGGATATAGTTGTTTATGTAGCTCGGTATCTAAATTGTCAGCAAGTAAAATACGAGCATTAGAGACCTGGTGGTTTGCTTCAGCAGATAGAGATTCCTGAGTGGAAGTGGGAGCGTATCACTATGGATTTTGTTGTTGGACTACCACAGACTCAGAGGAAGTTCAATGCAGTTTGGGTCATTATGGACTGGCTGACCAAGTCAGCGCACTTCATTCCTGTGGCAGTTACCTATTCTTCGGAGTGGTTGGCAGAGATTTACATTCGTGAGATCGTCCGTCTTCAAGGTGTGCCCGTGTCTATCATTTCTGATCGAGGTACGCAATTCACCTCGCACTTTTGGAGGGCAGTACAGCGTAAGTTGGGTACGCAGGTCGAGTTGAGCACAACATTTCATCCTCAGACGGACGGGCAGTACGAGTGCACTATTCAGATCTTGCAGGATATGCTCCGCGCATGTGTTATAGACTTCGGAGGATCGTGGGATAAGTTCTTGCCCCTTACAGAGTTTGCCAACAACAATAGCTACCAGTCGAGCATTCAAATGGCTCCCTATGAGGCATTATATGGTAGGCGATGCCGGTCTCTAGTTGGGTGGTTTGAGCCGAGGGAGGCTCGGTTGTTGGGCACAGACTTAGTACAGGATGCCTTGGATAAGGTCAAGATTATTCAGGATCGACTTCGCACAGCTGAGTCCAGGCAGAAGAGTTATGCCGACCACAGAGTTCGTGATGTTGCATTCATGGTCGGGGAGAGAGTGTTGCTTTGGGTATCACCCATGAAAGGTGTAATGAGGTTCAGAAAGAAGGGCAAGTTGAGCCCTAGGTATATCGGACCTTTTGAGATTCTGGAGAGAGTGGGAGAGGTGGCTTACAGGCTTGTGTTGCCACCTAGTTTATCAGCAGTTCATCCGGTGTTCCATGTATCCATGCTTCGAAAGTATCATGGCGATCCGTCCCATGTGTTAGATTTCAGCTCTGTCCTGTTGGACAAGGATTTGACTTACGAGGAGAAGCCGGTGGCAATTGTAGCCCAGCAAGTTCGCCAGTTGAGAGCAAAGAGTTACCCTTCAGTTCGAGTGTAGTGGAAAGGTCAGCCTGTTGAGGCAGCTACTTGGGAATCTGAGTCCGATATATATCCCCACCTTTTTACCAACCCAGGTACTTTTCTATGTCCGTTCGAGGATGAACGGTTGTTTTAAAGGTGGAGAATGTGATGACCCAAAATATCATCTTATGTTTTAGAATTCGATTCTACACTCTTAAGACTTAAAAATCTTATTTTTACCCTCCTTGATTTGCGTGCACAGCCCTGGCATGTTTGCGGAAAGCTTTTATGTTGAAAATTGATGAAAAAAAGAATTTTTACCTTAAAAGTTAATTTTAGTTGACTTCGGTCAATATTTTTGGTAAACGGGCCCGGTTCTGTGTTTTGACAGTTTCGGTGGATCCGTATCGAATTATGGGAGCCCGAAATCGAATTCGGAGGTCCCCAGCTCGAGTTATGAATTTTTGATGAAAATTAAAAGTCTGAAAAATTATTATTTTTAAGAATTGATTGATATTTGGCATTGTTAGTACCGGGTCCGTATTTTGGTTTCAGAGCCCGGTATAGGTCCAATATAATATTTATGACTTATCTGTAAAATTTGGTGAGAAACGGAGTTGGTTTGACTTGATTCGGACATCCAGTTGAGAAAATAGAAATTTTAAGTGTTCTTGAGAATTTCATTTGATTTGGTACTAAATTCATAGTTTTAGGTGTTATTTTGGCGATTTGATCGCGCGAGCAAGTTCGTATGATGTATTTGGACTTGTGTGTATGTTTGGTTTGGAGCCCTGAGGGCTCGGGTTAGTTTCGGATAGGCTACAGAGTGAAATTTGGACTTAGAAATGTTGCTGGTGTTCCAGCTCTGGTGTTGGACTCTGATCTCGCAATTGCGAGATCAGAGTTTGTAATTTCGAAGCTTGGCAGTATTGCAATTGCAAGCTACTCATCGCAATTGCGAAGAGTAGCTGGGCCATACAGTCTTCGCAATTTCGAAGACTCATTCGCATTTGCGAAGTTGGTCTGGGGAAGGGGTTCTTCGCATTTGCGAAGAAAGGGGTCGTAATTGCGATCCCATTTCCGCATTTACGAACAAAATGTTCGCATTTGCAACAGAAGCAGAAATGCGACAGGTTTGCATTTGCTATACCTTTCTCGCAATTGCGAGGTTCGCAATTGCGAAGCTCAAGTCGCAAATACGACATCTGTAGCTGATCAAAATGACTCTTGGACGAGATTTTTGATTCATTTCTCAAATCTTCAAAACCTAAAACACAATAGGCGATTTTTCAAAGACCATTTCTTCCCCAAATCATAGGTAAGTGATTCTAAACTAGTTCTTTTCAATCTTTCACTACATTTTTCAAGATTCCAACTTAAAATCTAGAGTTTTTATGGTAGAATTAGGGTTTTGGGTAGAAACTAGGGATTTCAAAAATTTGGGGGTTTAGACCTCAATTTGAGGTCAGATTCCAAAACTAATTATATATCCGGGCTCGGGGGTAAATGGTAAAGGAATTTTGATCCGAACCTCGGGTTTTGACCAAGCGGGCCCGGGGTCGATTTTTCGACTTTTTGGAGGAAAATTTGAGAAATTTATTTTATACAATGTAATTGATTCCTTTGGCAATATTTGATATTATTGAGTTATTTTTGAATAGATACGAGTGGTTTGGAGGTGAATTCTTGAGGAAAAGCTATGATTGAGAATTAAGTAGCATTCGGAGCAAAGTAAGTGGTGTGTCTAACCCTGATTTGAGGGAATTAGGAACCTCAGATTATTTGCTATGTGAAATTCATATGAGCGGCATATATGGGAGGTGACGAGTACTTATGCGCCGCCAATTTACCTGTTTTCTCTGTTTCTCCCGTTCTTCTTATATTGTCTCTTTCCCATGCCTAATTGCTATAGGTTTAGTCTAATGTTGTTAAATTAATCATTCTTATCATGTTTACGGATCTTCTAGTGATAATTGATTATTTATTTCAAAGTTGAGATTTATATTGTGAAACCAAATGTTAAAGTAAGGCTTGTACGTGTTGTTCTATCTCCGTGTTGTTAATTGTTCATTGCATTATGGTAAGGGAGAGTGTTAATGCACGAAGGGTAATGTCGTGCCATATTGTGAAGGGTGATGTCGTTCTATATTGTGAGTGTTAATGCACGAAGGGTGATGTTGTGCTATGATATAAGAGTAAAAGTACGAAGGGTGATGCCGTGCCGTTTCTATTGATTTTATGGTGAGGTTGAGAGTAAAAGCACGAAGGGTGATGTCGTGCATTTTTCCTTTATTGTATTCGTGCTCCTGTTGATTCATATTATATTGGTTGTTCTAGTTCTCGTTCTGCTGTAGCTCTTTTCTCCATGTTTTTCCCCAGCATGTATCCCCTCCCGATAATTCTTGTCTAGCTCTTCATTACTGTTATTTGTATATACACTGTTAAATTATACAGGTTGATTTGTAGGTGTCTTGCCTTAGCCTCGTCACTACTTCGTCGAGGTTAGGCTCGACACTTACCAGTACATGGGGTCAGTTGTACTGATACTGCACTTTCTGTGTAGATTTTGGTATCGACTCGGGTTGATCGAGATTTTAGCTGTTGGACCCGCTATCCAGAGACTCAAGGTAGATCTGTCGGCGTTCACAGACCTTGAAGTCCTCGTCTATCTTTTCAGTTTTACTGTTTCTTTCATCCAAACAGTTGTATTTCTTTCAAACTATTACTTGTAATGAATTCTAGAATACTCGTGAATTGTGACTCCAGATCCGGGTGGTAGTAATTAATGCAGTTTCTTTATATTATTCCACACTCACTATAATTCATTTTAGCTAATTGATATTATTTATTGAATGGAATAAGGATTGGTTTAAATGATTCTCTAACGTTGGCTTGCCTAGCAAGTGAAATGTTAGGTGACATCACGGTCCCGACGTTGGAAATTTCGGGTCGTGACACTCGGCCCTGCCCGGCCTAACACATTAGACCCGGAACCGTTCCGGTTAAATTTTGCACCGGGGAAGCCCGGAACCGGTTAACCCGGTAAAAAATAGCTATTGAACCGGTCCGGGTCGGTCCGGTTAACCGATTCCCATGTGACTTGACCATAACGGGTCGTTCTAGTCCGGTTAACCTGTACCAAAAAACTTTCTGGCACAGTCCGGTCCCCGTCCCAACCCAACCCGACCCCTTACTACCGGGCCGGTCCGGTTCGGGCTAAAATCGGTCTGGGCCGGTCCGAAACCGGGCCAGCCCAGCCCGTTTGACAGCTTTACTTAATAATCATCGTTGTAAATAATTTTCAATAAAAACATATATTAATTTTGTTGTATAAATCCAAACCTCTTATTAAAGGTTGACTCTAAATCATTCGAGCTACCCTTGATATTGCTTCCTCTCCTCATGTAACAACAAATTACCCCTCTGCCACTTGTTGTTCCTTTGTGTTACAAAATAAATTAAAAATATTGATAATTTTTGTTAACCGATTGTATAAATGGTAGCCCATACACATGAGGGTTTTCGTCATTAATTGCTTCTCTATAGACTCCATATGTATCTAAAATTGTATAAATCGAATGACTAAAGTTCATTTAAAGTAAGAGATTAAAAAAAGGAAGAGACTGCTTACATGCCTGAAATAATTATGCAATAATAGCAGCTTGACGCCTTGTCTAGTCATTATTATCTCTCAAATATTGCGTAAAATTGTTTAAGTCTAACTAACCAGTGAAAATATATATCTTGCTTCAATGCCAAAAAGGAAGTTTAAATTTGCTAAAACTTGCATCTATAACATAATTGTATCTATTTGGAAGTCATTGATTTTCAACAAAAGTTGCAGTTTTCCGTAAAGGATAAGTTCTTCAATAAGGATCCTTAACATATGATAGCTAATAGACATGCAAACCAAATACTTGGGAACGTACATCCGCAAGACTCCTAACTTTGGTGTTCGCTACCGTCTTAATAATAAAAATCAAAGCAGCATCTCGTTTTTTACTTTGTTTGCCAATCATTTGCAATCTGTGTCATCGAATCAAAAAAAGCTTTAAATTATATCTTGAAAATCTATGTTCTTTCCTAGTTAATACACTCAATTTGTCCAGAGCACCAATTTCATCATGATAATAAAGTGTTATCTCTAATATAACATGTAGCATATAAGCCAAAATGCTAGAAGAATCTCTATAATCACAACAGAGGATTAAGTATGTCATGGTAGACATTCTGGGAAGGAATATCTAAGAAAACCTCGGAACAAACTCGTTAAATAGAAATAAACAAATATATATATATATATATATATATATATATATATATATATGAACATGTGTTGCACGTTAATAATAATATGTGATGATTTAAATATTTATTTATATGAATGAACAAAAAAATTAATTATTGAGAGAAATTTTATGTATAATAATACAACAATCATCTAAATGCCTAAATATATTATTATCAATTTTGTCATGTTAGTTAGAAAATTATGTATTATAGTTTTAAAGTATTTAATGTGATGGTATCTTAACGAACACTTCTTTGTGGATAATATTTTTTTGTGTATGTTTCCTCCTAATGCTTTGGTTGCTCTGACTTAACCAAAACTCTTGTTGTCGATCTTGATATCCCTTCTTGAAAGTGCAACATATAGTTGTTCATCTAAGAAAACATATTGCGGTAAATATAGTTCAATATTTCGGATATTTGTTCTTGTGCTTTATTTGTTATATTTTCAAAACATAAATATACTAAATATTATTTCCACACAAATTTAGAAGGATATTCCTTAGTTTCAGAAGACGAAAGTTGAATTCAGGGATAAGAATATACTTAGAAGCACATTGACCATTATCATAATTTTTGCATATATGGCGTTATTGTCAAAACTTTTATATATCATATGTGTGCTATTACATAAGTTATTCGGCGTATCTAAGTTTTTCAGTAGCATGACAGACATATTTGTAACGACCCGACTTGTCATTTTGAGTAATTACTCTCCTTTCTACTATTTGAAGTCTTGAATAGTTTCATATGATGTATTATGACATGTGTGAATCGTCGGTTTTGATTTTTCAGGTGTTTCGGGATTAGTTCGGAAGAATGAATTTCATGTTGAAAGTTTAAATGAAAAAGGGTTGACCGGAGTTTGACTTTAGTGCAACCGACCCCAGAATAGAGTTTTGATGATTTCAACAGCTCCGTATGGTGATTTTAGACTTAGGAGCCTGTCCGAAAAATTATTTGGAAATTCGTAGTGCTTGAAATGGCAAAATAGGAAAATTAAAAATTGGAAGTTTGACCGGGAAGTTGACCTTTTGATATCGAGGTCGGAATCCGATTTTAAAAATTTGGAATAGGTCTGTTATGTCATTTATGACTTGTGTGCAAAATTTGAAGTCAATCGGGCTTGATTTGATAGGTTTCGTCATCAAATGTAGAATGTTCTAACGTCGTTTCTTCAAGCATAAGTTGTATCACATTAAGAAAATGAGCTCCAAATTCAGTTTTTATTGAAACATTAAATTCGTATCGAAATTACCGAGTCATAGCAAAAAGAATCGTCGAATTTGAACATCGTATGAGAGATATATGCCCATTTCCGTGTCGGAAAAGATTTCTCATCGCCGCGAGTGCCCAGGTAGCGTGGGGCTTTGGGAATCGTTGGAATTCTGGAAAGTGTGCCACAGGCAGCGCCCCACGCTACCTGTGGTGCTCGAAAACACAAGAGGCTCTATAAACGGATTTTTGGCCATTTTTGTCAAAAATAGAATTGGGGAACTCGGTTAAGGCGAATTTTGGGCGCTTTTCACGAGTAAACATTGGGGTAAGTGTTTCTTATCCTATATTAATTATATTTTATGATTCCATATTTATTTACATCATGAATCCATGAATTTATGGAAGAAAAATCAGATTTTTATAAAATCTTCCAAAAAATATAAAATGAAGATTTGAAGGCCAATCCGATGTCAGAATTCGATAAATTTTGTATGGTTGAACTCGTATCGGAACGAGCGTTTGGATTTCGTGAGTTTTTTAGGAATTTGAGATGTGAGTCTCACTGTTGATTTTTGAATTAATTTCGGATTTCTATTGTGAAATTTAGCATTTTCATATGGAATTGATTCTTATACCTCGTGTTGATTGTATCGAATAATTTTGACCAAGATTCGAGGCGTTCGGAGGCCGAATCACGAGGAAAAGGTTTATTGAAGTAAAGAATTTTCTCGGATTGAGGTAAGTAACTCTTCTAATCTTAGAGCTGAAGGTATGAACCCTAATTATACGTGATATGTGTTTGGTGTTGAAATGACGCACATGCTAGGTAACGGGCGTGTGGGCGTGCACCGTTTGAATTGTGACCCTGTTATTCCTGTGGTATTGTGTAGTTACCGGAACTTATCTTTAATCATGAAATCTCTACGTACTAGAGTTATCGAGTTGTGACTCATGTCAGAAACAATACTTAGGCAAATGTTGGTATTATTGGAACCCATGGAGGTCATTTCTACTGTAAATTTATTTGTTTAAATTGAAAATTTATATTCAGTCATGTTCATTCATTTCATATCATCTCTCAGTCTCTGTTGCTATTTATTTATTCATCATATCATCATTTTTGGGCTAGTTTCATGACATTGTGAGCCCGAAAGACTAGAGAGATTGATGACTGAGTGAGGCCGAGGGCCTGATTGTGAGGATAATTATGGGATCGGGATGCACATCCCAGCTGACCATATTAGCTTTATATACTTTATTATTATAGGATAGGGTTGCACGCCGCAGCAGGCCAGATTGGCTTATTATAGCACGTGAGTTGTCTGTGCGGATACAGATATTGATACTATAGCACGTGACTTGTCCGTGCAAATTATAGCGCTTGGGCTGAAGGAGCCCCTCCGGAGTCTGTACACACCCCAGTGAGCGTAGGTACCTACTGAGTGCGACGAGTGGCGAGCGATTGGGAAGATTGAGTGACTGTGAGGACTGAGTGACTGTGAGAAGTGAGTGACTGGGAGGACTGAGTGAAATGATACTCTGAGAGTATGCATATGGTTTTATCACTGAGCTGCATCGCATTGACATGCACACTTGACATACAAGCATAGAGATGCATTTTTCTCATGTTGTACTGTATCACGTCATTCATGACTTCTCACACATATTGGCATATGGGCATATTGATGCATTTTCCACTGGCTATGTGGAAAGAAAATAAAATATCTTATTTATTGTTGAAAGGAATTTTGGAAAAATTATGTTTTCAAACTTACTCATATTTTTGGCAACTTCGGTAAAAGACTTGAGTTTTCACTGATACACTTGAAAGGCAGAGCTATTTTCAGAAATCATGATTAAGTTGAGCATGTTATTGTTGCATTATTACTTGTGCTGCTTTAAATTATATTGTTATGAAATGTTATTGGCTATTGGTGTTGGACCCCGACTTGTGTTCTAGCTCGTCACTACTTTCAACCTAAGGTTAGGTTTGTTACTTATTGAGTGCATAGGGTCGGTTATACTCATACTACACTTCTGCACCTTGCATGCAAATATTGGATGTTGATGTTGATATGATCGACGGGAGCTGGATTTGAAGATGTACCTGTGTTCCGGTCATAACTGCCTCTTATTCATGGTAGCCTTAGATTTATAAGAATCTGTTTATGTACATTTCGAAGAGATGATGTATTTATTTCATACCAGTTTTGTAAATTCTAATCTTAGAAGCTCATGATTTGTACTACCAGTTCTTGGGGAGTTTAATAGAGTCATTTAAATATTATTTGAATCAGATATTTGTAAATTGGCTTACCTAACGGGTTGGGTTAGATGCCATCACAACTAGTTAGATTTTGGGTCGTGACAAGTTGGTATCAGAGCTCTAGGTTCATAGGTTCTATAAGTCATGAGCATATGTCTAGTAGAGTCATGTGGATCGGTATGATGACGTCCATACTTATCTTCGAGAGGCTACATGGCATTTAGGACAAAACTTCCCATCTTTCTTTCCTTATCGTGCGGTATTGATTCAGCTGGAAGCGTAATCATTTTGAATTCCTTCCACGTATTCATGTGCGCATGTGATCGCTCAGTATCACTTGTTTATCGCCAAATTTGGGATGTGAAAAGGACTATTGGGTGCTTGATTTCTATATTGATGTGACGTATAGTCTCGAGTTATGAGTGTGCTGAAAGATTTTTCATGTTGTTTAAATGTGGAATGAAGTAGATTTTTCATGTCTTGTGGTGAGTTCAAACCTAGAAAGATTAAGTGATGGCGTAGTAATTGTGGCTGTGAAAGGTTATGGAGAGATGTCAGTCTGAAGCTAAGCAGGTGGGTTATCACCTGCGAGGTAAACTACGGATGTGCAGTCATTATAATGTTGAGCATAGAGTTCTTTTCTACTAGCAGAGTGTATGTGTTGAGATTTAAATTTGAATCTGGGTGAGAAAGTTGACTTGACTATTAAGAGAATAAATGCGAGTTTAGCGGATGATTGAGGTATTTTATGGTTGGTGTTGCATGATCCTGTGAAGAATTTTGTTGAATCTCACTACAGTATCATGGCACTAATACAGTATGGGTGTTGTGAGTTATTAAATGAATTGATCTATGGCTTTGAGCCAAGTGGGGGGAGCCTACTATTGACGGTTTGATTTCATAGTTATATGTTAAATTTTAGTTTTGGTCTGAGACATACTTGTAGATCAGTTATGAATGTAGAGGTTGAGATTGGGGATGACTCGAGTGAGGAAATTCTTGGATACGAGTTATATTACACTTTATGAAAATATGAAAATCATGGAATGCTTAAGTTGTTATTTGAAGGATGTAGTGCGCACGAAGTATGAATTTAATTGGTGGTGTTAAAGCAGGGTTACTTCTTTGAGTATTGTTGTGCTAATGGGGCACGTGTCTTTCATCCCATATGGGCGGTGCAATTTAGATTTGAGATAAGTGGGTGACTTCCGATAAGGTTCTAATGGGTTCAAGATTTATATATGGCAATCGAGAATTTTTCCGGATTGGTATGTGGATAGAATCTGAGTTTTACATTTAATGGTGTCAGACTTGCGGTAATTCTGTATGACTATGGATTCTACAATCCAGTATAAGAAAGTTAAAAGAACAATTTTAAACTCACATAAGGTATTTTCAGAGTGGGCATTTCGTTTGTGGTACTTATGGGAGTGCTTAAGAAGAATACAGTAACTTATGGGCCTTAGGGCGATGTGGTTTTATGTTAGGATGTCTTGTAGTGAGCTTTGGGTAAGGATTGTGGAGTTTTGACAAGGAGAAGTGTCAACTTGAGGATAATTCAGAAGAAACTCAGAGAAATTAGAACGACTGGTAGTAGGCTAGACCGGTATGGTAAGGGTATGATCGGTTACCTATGATGTGGTTAGACTCTATAGATATTTTGGTGGTAATATTCTTTGGTTTGGTGACCTGCGTGGCTTGGTAGAGTTAGGGAGATTCAGCTCTAATGGCTTGGTTATGTGCAAATGGATTTTAAAGTGTTCTTGATGGTTTCTACCATGGTTTGAATCGGATATTTTTTTTTACCGGTGTGGAGAACATATTGTGTATTGTGATTTCCTCCTGGAAGGAAGCAAGAGAAAGGTTTCTAATGCACGAAGGGTGATGTCGTGCCATATTGTGAAAGATGATGTCGTGCCATATTGTGAGTGTTAATGCACGAAGGGTGATGTCGTGCTATGATATGAGAGTAAAAGTTCGAAGGGTGATACCCTGCCGTTTCTATTGATTTTATGGTGAAGTTGAGAGTAAAAGCACGAAGGGTGATATCGTGCATTTTTCCTTTACTGTATTCGGGCTCCTGATGATTCATATTATATTGGTTGTTCTAGTTCTCGTTCTGCTATAGCTCTTTTCTTCGTATTTCCCCAGCATGTATCCTCTCCCGATAATTCTTGTCTAGCTCTTCATTACTGTTATTTGTATATACAATGTTAAATTGTACAGGTTGATTTGTAGGTGCCTTGCCTTAGCCTCGTCACTACTTCGTCGAGGTTAGGCTCGACACTTACCAGTACATGGGGTCGATTGTACTGTTACTGCACTCTGCACTTTCTGTGCAGATTTTGGTACCGACTCGGGTTAATCGAGATTTTAGCTGTTGGACCCGCTGTCCAGAGACTCAAGGTAGATCTGACGGCGTTCACAGACCTTGAAGTCCTCGTCTATCTTTTCAGTTTTACCGTTTCTTTCATCCAAACAGTTGTATTTCTTTCAAACTATTACTTGTAATGAATTCTAGAATGCTCGTGAATTGTGACTCCAGATCCGAGTAGTAGTAATTAATGCAGTTTCTTTATATTATTCCGCACTCACTATAATTCATCTTAGCTAATTGATGTTATTTACTGAATGGAATAAGGATTGGTTTAAATGATTCTCTAACGTTGGCTTGCCTAGCAAGTGAAATGTTAGGCGCCATCACGGTCCCGACGTTGGGAATTCCGGGTCATGACACTCGGCCCGGCCCAGCCCAACACATTAGACCCGAAATCGTTCCGGTTAAATTTTGCACCGGGGAAGCCCGGAACCGGTTAACCCGATAAAAAATAGCTATTTAACCGGTTCGGGTCTGTCCGGTTAACCGGTTCCCATGTGACTTAACCATAACGGGTCTTCCGGTCCGATTAACCTGTACCAAAAAGCTTTCTGGCACAGTCCAGTTCCCGTCCCAACCCAGCCCGACCCCTTACCACCGGACCGGGCCGGTTCGGGCTAAAATCGGTCTGTGCCAGTCCGGAACCGGGCCAGCCCGGCCCGTTTGACAGCTTTACTTAATAATCATCGTTGTAAATAATTTTCAATAAAAACATATATTAATTTTGTTGTATAAATCCAAACCTCTTATTAAATGTTGACTCTAAATCATTCGAGCTACCCTTGATATTGCTTCCTCTCCTCAGGTAACAACAAATTACCCCTCTGCCACTTGTTGTTCCTTTGTGTTACAAAATAAATTAAAAATATTGATAATTTTTGTTAACCGATTGTATAAATGGTAGCCCATACACATGAGGGTTTTCGTCATTAATTGCTTCTCTATAGACTCCATATGTATCTAAAATTGTATAAATCGAATGACTAAAGTTCATTTAAAGTAAGAGATTA
Source organism: Nicotiana tomentosiformis (assembly GCF_000390325.3). Lineage (NCBI taxonomy): Eukaryota > Viridiplantae > Streptophyta > Magnoliopsida > Solanales > Solanaceae > Nicotiana > Nicotiana tomentosiformis. The sequence continues at coordinate 34,172,996 of NC_090818.1, read as the reverse complement.
AAAAAAGGAAGAGACTGCTTACATGCCTGAAATAATTATGCAATAATAGCAGCTTGACGCCTTGTCTAGTCATTATTATCTCTCAAATATTGCGTAAAATTGTTTAAGTCTAACTAACCAGTGAAAAATATATCTTGCTTCAATGCCAAAACAAAGTTTAAATTTGCTAAAACTTGCATCTATAACATAATTGTATCTTTGGAAGTCATTGATTTTCAACAAAAGTTGCAGTTTTCCGTAAAGGATAAGTTCTTCAATAAGGATCCTTAACATATGATAGCTAATAGACATGCTAACCAATTACTTGGGAACGTGCATCCGCAAGTTGACTCCTAACTTTGCTGTTCGCTATCATCTTAATAATAAAAATCAAAGCAGCATCTCGTTTTTTACTTTGTTTGCCAATCATTTGCAATCTGTGTCATCGAATCAAAAAATGCTTTAAATTATATCTTGAAAATCTATGTTCTTTCCTAGTTAATACACTCAATTTGTCCAGAGAACCAATTTCATCATGATAATAAAGTGTTATCTCTAATATAACATGTAGCATATAAGCCAAAATGCTAGAAGAATCTCTATAATCACAATAGAGGATTAAGTATGTCATGGTAGACATTCTGGGAAGGAATCTCTAAGAAAACCTCGGAATAAACTCGTTAAACAGAAATAAAACAAATATATAGAGATTCTTGTTAAAACAAACAAATACATACACACACACATATATATATATATATGAGCGTGTGTTGCACATTAATAATAACATGTGATGATTTAAATATTTATTTATATGAAGGAACAAAAAAATTAATTATTGAGAAAAATTTTATGTATAATAATACAACAATCATCTAAATGCCGAAAAATATTATTATCAATTTTGTCATGTTAGTTAAATAATTATGTATTATAGTTTAAAAGTATTTAATGTGATGGTATCTCAACGAACACTTCTTTGTGGATAATATTTTTTTGTGTATGTTTCCTCCTAATTCTTTGGTTGCTCTGACTTAACCAAAACTCTCGTTGTCGATCTTGATATCCCTCTTGAAAGTGCAACATACAGTTGTTCATCTAAGAAAATATATTGCGATAAATATAGTTCTATATTTCGGATATTTGTCTTTGTGCTTTATTTGTTATATTTTCAAAACTTAAACATACTAAATATTATTTTCACATAAATTTAGAAGGATATTCCTTAGTTTTAGAAGACGAAAGTTAAATTCAGGGATAAGAATATACTTAGAATCACATTGACCATTATCATAATTTTTGCATATATGGCGTTATTGTCAAAACTTTTATATACCATATGTGTGCTATTACATAAGTTATTCGGCGTATCTAAGTTTTTCAGTAGCATGACAGACATATTTATAACGACCCGACTTGTCGTTTTGAGTAATTACTCTCCTTTCTACTATTTGAAGTCTTGAATAGCTTCATATGATGTATTATGACATGTGTGAATCGTCGGTTTTGATTTTTCAGGTATTTCGGGATTAGTTCGGAAGAATGAATTTCATGTTGGAAGTTTAAATGAAAAAGGGTTGACCGGAGTTTGACTTTTGTGCAAACGACCCCGGAATAGAGTTTTGATGATTCCAACAGCTCCGTATGGTGATTTTGGATTTAAGAGCGTATCCAGAAAATTATTTGAAAGTTCGTAGTCAAATTAGGCTTGAAATGGCAAAAATAGAAAAATTAAAAGTTGAAAGTTTGACCGGGGAGTTAACTTTTTGATATCGGGGTTGGAATCTGATTCTGAAAATTTTGAATAGGTTCGTTATATCATTTATGACTTGTGTGCAAAATTTGAGGTCAATCATACGTGATTTGATAGGTTTCGTCATCGAATGTAGAATGTTCTAACGTCGTTTCTTCAAGCATAAGTTGTATCACATTAAGCAAATAAGTTCCAAATTCGATTTTTATTAAAGCATTAGATCCATATCAAAATTACGGAGCCATAACAAAAAGAATCGTCAAATTCGGACATCGTATGAGAGAGTTATGCCCATTTCCGTGTCGGAAAAACTTTCTCGTCGCCGCGAGCGCCCAGGGTAGCGTAGGGCGTTAGCCCTGGCGCTGGAAATTATTGGGATTTTGGAAAGTGCGCCACAGGCAGCGCCCCACGCTATCTGTGGTACTCGAAAACATCAGAGGCTCTATAAACGGGGTTTTTGGCCATTTTTGTCAAAAATAGAGTTGGGGAGCTCGGTTTAGGCATGTTTTGGGCGATTTTCATGGGTAAATATTGGGATAAATATTTCTTATCCTATATTGATTATATTTCATGATTCCAAATTCATTTACATCATGAATCCGTGAATTTATGGAAGAAAAATCAGATTTTTATAAAATCTTTCAAAAATGTAAAATGAAGATTTGAAGGTCAATCTGATGTCAGAATTCAATAATTTTTGTATGGTTGAACTCGTATAGGAACGGGTATTCGGATTTCGTAAGTTTTTTCGGGATTTGAGATGTGGGTCCCACTGTTGATTTTTGAATTAATTTCGGATTTTTATTGTGAAATTTAACATTTTCATATGGAATTGATTCCTATACCTCGTGTTGATTGTATCAAATTATTTTGACTAAGATTCGAGGCGTTCGAAGGCCGAATCACGAGGAAGCGGTTTATTGGAATAAAGAATTTGCTCGGATTGAAGTAAGTAACTCTTCTAATCTTAGAGCTCAGGGTATGAACCCTAATTATACGTGATATATGTTTGGTGTTGAGGTGACGCACATGCTAGATGACGGGCGTATGGGTGTGCACCGTTTGAACTGTGAACCTGTTATTCCTGTGGTACTGTGTAGTTACCTGAACTTATCTGTAATCATGAAATCTCTACGTACTAGAGTTATCGAGTTGTGACTCATGTCAGAAATAATGCTTAGGCAAATGTTGGTATTATTGGGACCCACAGAGGTCATTTCTACTGTTAATTTATTTGTTTAAATTGTAAATTCATAATCAATCATGTTCATTCATTTCATATCATCTCTCAGTCTCTGTTGCTATTTATTGATTCATCATATCATCATTTTTTGGGCTAATTTCATGACATTGTGAGCCCAAGAGACTAGAGAGATTGATGACTGAGTGAGGTCGAGGGCCTGATTGTGGGGATAATTATGGGCTTGGGTTGCATGCCACAGCAGACCATATTAGCTTTATATACTTTATTATTATGGGATAGGTCTGCACGCCACAGCAGGCAAGATTGGCTTATTATAGGACATGAGTTGTCCATGCAGATACAGATATTAATACTATAGCACGTGAGTTGTCCGTGCAGATTATAGCGCTTGGGCTGAAGGAGCCCCTCCGGAGTCTGTACATACCCCCAGTGAGCGCAAGTACCTACTGAGTGCGAGTGCCAAGTGATTGGGAGGATTGAGTGATTGTGAGGATTGAGTGATTGTGAGGACTGAGTGACTGTGTGGACTGAGTGACTGGGAGGACTGAATGACTGGGAGGACTGAGTGAAATGATACTCTGAGAGTATGTATATAGTTTTATCACTAAGTTGCATCGCATTGACATGCACACTTGACATACAGGCATAGAGATGCATTTTTCTCATGTTGTACGGTATCACGTCATTTATGACTTCTCACACATATTGGCATATGGGCATATTGATGCATTTTCCACTGGATATGTGGAAAGAAAATGAAACATCTTATTTATTGTTGAAAGGAATTTTGAAAAAATTACTGTTTTCAAACTTATTCATATTTTTGGCAACTTCGGTAAAAGACTTGAGTTTTCACTTATACACTTGAAAGGCATTGCTATTTTCAGAAATCATGATTAAGTTGAGCATGTTATTGTTGAATTATTACTTGTGCTGCTTTAAATTATATTGTTATGAAATGTTGTTGGCTATTGGTGTTGGACCCCGACTTGTGGTCCAGCTCGTCACTACTTTTAACCTAAGGTTAGGTTTGTTACTCATTGAGTGCATGGGGTCGGTTGTACTTATACTACACTTCTGCACCTTGCATGCAGATATTGGATGTTGATGTTGATGTGATCGACGGGAGCTGGATTTGAAGATGTATCTGTGTTCCGGTCATAACTGCCTCTTGTTCATGGTAGCCTTAGATTTATAAGAATCTGTTTATGTACATGATCGAAGGTCCAGCTCGAGGGCCATGATCGAAGGCAATGCTCGAGGGCCAGGATCGAGACCCAAGATCGAGAGTCACAATCAAAGGCTCAGGCTCGATGCCATAATCGAGGGTATGATCGAAGGACCAAGCTCGATGCCATAATCGAGGCCATGACCGAGGTCCATGCTCGAGCATGTGATCGAAGCCACGATCGAGGCCTAGGCTCGATGGCCATGATCGAAGCCACGATCGAGGCCCAGTTTCGAAGGCTGTCTGGGCAGTTTTATAAAAAGAGGGCATTCGTCCCATTCGCCATTTTTAACAAATTGAAACTTGAGCAGAGGCGATTTTGGATAGATTTTCAAGGAAAGACATTCGGGTAAGTGATTCAAACTCGGATTTAGTCTATATACATAAATATATCATTGTTTTCACCATTTAATTAATGTTTTGAGATTGAAATTTGGAAAAATTTTGAAATCTCATAGAAACGAATTTTTGAGATTTCGGTATCGATTCGGAGTCGGATATGAGTGAAACTGGTATGGTTGGACTCGTAATTAAATGGATTATCGGATTTCGTAACTTTCGTCGGATTTTTGAGGTGTGGGCCCCACGGATAAATTTTTAATTCATTTTAGATTTTTATTGGAAAATATAGTATTTTCTTATGGAATTGATTCCTATAATTGTTAGTGATTGTATCGAATTATTCTTGGCTAGATTCAAGCCAGATAGAGTTGGGTAATCATGGAAAAGGCCTTCTATTGGATTAAATTGGAGCAAGACGAGGTAAGTCTCTTGTCTAATCTTGTGAGGGAAAAATTACCCCATAGATAATTAAAGTAATAATTGTTGCTAATTGTGGGGGCTAAGTACGCACGAGGTGATGAGATTCCGTACGTAGCTACTATTAATGCTAAAGTCCGCGTAGTTTAGGACTAAAAGCATGAATTACTTGTGTAAATTATATTGTTTGTTTAATTAATTAATATATATATATATATATATATATATATATATATATATATATATATATATATATATATATATATATATATTGTGAATTGTTAGATAAGAATATTAAAGGATGGAAACCTCATATGCTTGATTTTCTGTTTAAATTAATTAATTGTTAAAAGAAATTGTTCATCCTCTCGAGTTGATCTTATAATAAATATACTCTCTTTCCGGAGGTACATAAGAAAATCTCCTCCTTTCTTGTGGAGCGGGCCGAACGCCTCGGCAGGATAGATACATCTATGGATCGTGACGCACGTTCCTCGGCAGTGTACACGATATTCCGGATCGGGCCGAATGACCTCGGCAGAAATTGTACTTAATAATAATAATTACACGATACTTTGATAGTTTATTTTAGCTTGCGAAGCTAATTGATAAATTGGAGATCTTTGAAATTTAAAGAATTATTATTCCTGCTTGTTAAGGAATTATTGTTATTCCCGTAAATGAGACTAATTGATAAATTTGAAAATTTATTGGAATTTAATTAATATATTGAGAATTTTTTCATTTGAAGGAATTTAATTATTTCCGCTGGTTAAATAAATTATTGTAAATTCTGTGAATCATGCTGATTTAGATATTCTAGTTTTATTTTAATTTTGTTTATTGACCCATAGTGAGTGTCAAAGTCGGCCATCTCGTCTCTACCACTTCGAGATTAGGCTTGATACTTACTGGGTACACGTTATTTTCGTACTCATACTACACTTACTGGGTACACGTTGTTTTTCAGGTCTTGGCACACATATTGGTTGAATTAAGAGTTGCTTATTTTCTTTGTTATTTTAAATTACTAGTTGGCTTGCCTAGTTGTAGTGTTGGGCGCCATCACGACCTATAGGTGAAATTGGGTCGTGACATCGCCCTTCACGCGAACACAAAGAGCAATTTCCCAGCTCCCAATTTCCTTTATCGCGAACGCGAGAGACCTTCCGCGTTCCCGAAGAAGGAAACCAGAACTGGAATTTCTGGTTTTTCCAACATTGCTCCGGACGGTCTGAAACTCACCCGAGCCACTCGGGACCCCGTCCAAATGCACCAACAAGTTAGTAAACATAATACGGACCTGATCGAACTCTCGAAATGCGTAAATCAACAACAAAACCAAGAATCACACCCCAAAGCCAAATTGAATCAAAATATGAACTTCAAGTTTGCAATTTGCTCTGAACTCGCCGAATTATACTTAGGCTACTCATAATAACACCAAATTTTGTGTGAAAGTCTTAAATCACCATACGGAACTATTCCCAGGCCCGAAATTCCGAACGAACCTCAATTATTCCAAAACCTACTCCAAACCAAATTTAAATAACTTTAAAAGCTTCAAATAGTTAACTTTCACTATTAAACTCCGAAACGCTCCTGGGTTGGCCAAAACCCGATTCGAACATATGCCCAAGTCCAAAATCATCATATGAACCTATTGGAACCGTCAAATCCCGATTCCGGGGTCGTTTTATCAAAATATTGACCGAAGTCAAACTTAGCCTTTTTAAAGCCAACTAAGGAACCAAGTGTTCCAATTTTAACCCGAACCCTTCAAATTCCCGAACTAACCATCCCCGCAAGTCATAAAACAGTAAAAGAAGATATGGGGAGTCTTATTTAGGGGAACAGGATTCTAGAAGGCAAAACGACCGGCTGGATCGTTACATTATCCACCTCTTAAACAAACGTTCGTCCTCGAACGGGTTTAAAATCATACCTGGAGTGCTGAATAAGTGTGGATATCTGCTTCGCATGTCCTCCTCGGCCTCCCAAGTCACTTCCTCGACTGGTTGGCCCCTCCACTGAACGTTTACCATAGAAATCCTCTTGGACCTCAACTGGCGAACCTGTTATCAACAATAGCAACTGGTTCTTCTTCATAACCCAAGCTCTCATCTAGCTGAACTGTGCTGAAGTCTAACACATGTGACAGGTTAGCATGCTATTTCCAGAGCATAGATACATGAAAAAACGGATGAACTCCCGATAGACTGGGAGGCAAGGCAAGCTCGTAAGCAACCTCCCCAACTCATATCAACACCTCAAATGGGCCTATAAACCTTGGACTCAACTTGCCTTTCTTCCCGAATCTCATGATTCCCTTTCTCGGCAAAATCTTCAAGAGAACTTTTTCACCCACTATAAATGATAAATCGCGCGCTTTCTGATCCGTGTAACTCTTATGTCTGGACTGTGCCGTACGAAGTTGCTCTTGGATCAACTTTATCTTGTCCAAGGCATCCTTTATCAAATCAGTACCATACAACTTAGTTTCGTCGGGCTCAAACTATCCGATGGGCGAATGACATCACCGACCATATAAAGCCTCAAATGGAGCCATCTCGATGCTGGATTGGTAACTGTTATTATAAGAAAACTCGGCCAAAGGCAAGAAATGATCCACTGACCTCCGAAGTCAATCAAACATGCCTTGAGAATATCCTCCAAGATCTGAATTGTCCGCTCTGACTGCCCGTCGGTTTGCGGGTGGAAAGTTGTGCTGAGCTCTACATAGGTCCCCAACTCACTCTGTACTGCTCTCCAGAAATGTGAAGTAAACTGAGGGCCTCTATCTGATATGATAGAAATTGGCACTCCATGCAAACGAACTATCTCCTAAATATAAATCTGGGCCAACCTCTCTGAAGTATATGTAGTCACAACCGGAATCAAGTGCACCGACTTGGTCAACCTGTCGACAATGACCCAAACTATATCAAACTTGCGCAAGGTCCGCGGCAACCTAACTATGAAGTCCATAGTAATGCTCTCCCATTTCCACTCCGGTATATTCATCTGCTGAAGTAGGCCACATGGCCTCTTGTGCTCATACTTAACCTGCTGGTAATTTAGTCACCTAGCTACATACTCAACTATGTCCTTCTTCATCCGCCGCCACCAATAATGTTGCCTCAGATCGCGATACATCTTCATAGCACATGGATGAATAGAATACCGATAACTGTGTGCCTCCTCTAGGATCTTTTCCCTCAGTCCATCCACGTTAGGAACACATAGACGATCCTGGAGTCGCAGAACACCATTCTTACCAATAATAACTTCCTTGGAGCCACCCCGTACACTCTTGTGCTTAGTCAATTTTAAAGATTCTTGGTGTGATGAGTTAGGAGAATTGTTTAAAAAAGGTCGTGTCTATATAAAGTGTAGTTAGATGTCTTAAGACGAGTAATTGTTTGTGTGGGGTGTTGATGGTAGGCTATAATTATATATTTTAGTCGCTTATTATACTCTAATTTGCTACACTTTAATTTAGTTTGAGCTTTAATCGCTAGTGTTTTGTACTAATTACGTGTTTTATGTCTTGTAGAAGTGATTCTGAGCTATGTAGATGTTATGGAGCTAATTCAAGTTATTTGGAGCTTTAAAGTCTGAGTAAAGCCCAAGGGATTAAGCTAGGATCATGTTCGGGGGTCGAGGATCAATTTTGGACGTCAAAATTCAAGGAAGAAGCAGCTGCTGAAGAAACACACTAGTGCGAGGCGTTGTGCGACGCATTAGTGTAATTTTATGTCAAAATTTCCAAAGTTCAGAGACTGGGTTTTTTGGTCTGACAGGAAAAAGTACTAGTGCGACGCACGGGGCGACGCACAGTGCGACGCATGAAAAGCAATAAGTTTGCAAGTTTTCCTATTTCGGCTAGGAAAGGGAGATTTCGTCTAGGCCCAACCCTACTTGGTATAAATACATGTAAAACTTTATTTTGAGAGATTTTTGACATACTTTAGACCTAGGGAGAGCACAGAGCCGCCGTGGAGGCCGAAATTTATCAGATTCCATCTTTCTTCCATCAAACTTAGTAATCTTTACTTTTTCTTGATGATTTGTTGTTTTGCTACCATGTCTATGTGGAGCTAAAATTCACGTTCTGGTTTGTGGTTGTCATGAATATTGAAGTTTATTAATTATATTACCATTAATTCGAGTTATCATCTTTGATTGTTTCTCTAATTTTGTGCATAATTGCTTAATTGTTTGGTCAGCATTTGAGTTCTATTTACTATCTATGCTATGCTTGGGAAAGCTGTGTTTAGATTAGAGTAGAATTAGAGAGAGCTTATTTCTGAACCCGTAGATCGGAGAAAGATTTCGCGGTTAGGATAGGAATATACCTAACAGTCTTGCTTAGTTGAATACTGTATTATATTTGTTCATGATAGAATCAAGACCATAGGAATATAGGTTTGATATATTATGGATAGACAGATAGTATTGTGGGAACATGCTATTTATATAAATGATCCGGTCAACTAGCAATCATAGATAATTTGGATTAACAGGTGTAATTATGAACTCAATAGGATTAATAAACCGACCACAACCCTGAAATTTATATCTCCCTGGGTTACGTGTTTAAATTTCGTAATAGTAGTTGTAATAGAAAAATCAATCTCTTGATTATGTTGGACAATTAACTGATTTTAGCTTGCTTAGTTAACGGTTAATCTAAGTCTCTGTGGGTTCGACATCCGACTTCCGAGTCACTTTATTACTTGATGGCCACGTATACTTGCGTGTAATTGGGGAATCAACAAGTTTTTGGCCTCCAGTCGTCCACCATCAACATTATTCACTGGGGCATCAGTTTTCCAAGAAGACATGGAAGCTATGCGTCAAAAGGTGGATCAAATGTCGCAAGAATTTCAAGCAACTCTGGCTTTGATCCAAAAATTATTTTAAAAAGAAAAGCAAGAAAGGAGTTGCAATGGAGTCTGAGTCTTAGGAGGAGACTGATTCTGAATATGCTATTTGAATGTTTTAGAGTTGAAGTTAGAGACATGTGTAATTTATGTTGTTTGATAGTTGGTTTTTTGATTAGTTGGTTGAATTGTT